>NC_136977.1:4417157-4667157 GCF_032717465.1 Coenobita brevimanus | reverse complement strand
TGTGGTGGATAGGTGAGTATTGGGTCAAGGACAATTTTTATTTTTTATTTTGAGGTGGATCCGGATGCGGATGCAGAAATAAATAGTAAATCACTGGTGTCGGCAGAGGTATGCCTTCCTTTCTCTAGGACTGCATTACGTGGGCAGCCTAACACCACAAACTTAATTTCCTCCACCAAAGAAGTTGGACGGAGATTGGTCTATAAATCATAATTTTATATCATTGGCCTTGGCTGAGGCATGCTGTCTAAAAATCATGAATTATATTGGCGTTGGTGGAGGTATACGCTCTCTGAGTGCTTTCTAATTAGTATATGTGCCGAGGAAGTGTAAAGTGAGTTGCGATATACTATTCTTCCCGCAGACAGTGTAAACTCGTATGATTATGATGATAGTAATGATGAATACTAATGAAGGTAAAAATGATGGAGATGAATGAAGTGATAATGATGAAGATAAAATGATGCTGTGGATAATGCTAATGGTAATAATGGTGAGGGTATTAACGATTATCATGCCAAATCTTACGAAACTCTCCTTCACATACAGGTGGTGTTGGTGGCGGCGGTTGGGGGTGTGGTGTCAGCGCCCCAGCACTTCTTCGATCCTTACCAGTCGCACCCTGTCGTCTCACACCACTGGTCAGTATGGCGCTGGAGTGGGATGCCTTCACGCGGTGGAGTGTAATGACGGCCATAGGACTCTGAGGCCCCTATCCTCGTCGGTTAAGGAAGCTCCCTAACACCTTTCCTAAGTGATTGATTCTGCTTATTGCACCTTTCCGACCTCTTCTGTGTTACTTATATCATTCTAACATCATTATACTTTGCGTGGATGGCGTGCAAAACGGTATTAGCCAGCTGTGTCCAAAAATAACTCGGTAAAGAAAAAGCGTTAGGGAGCTTCCTTAATCGCCGAGAATACGAGCCTTAATCTCCTTCCATCCCATATGCTCTCTTGTTTCAGTGATCTAGTAATCTTTTTTGTCTGCACTTTTCCCATCCCTACATCTTAACAATAATTTTAGAATAGCATTTTTTTGTAGTTTATGACCTTTTTGTGGAACCCGGCTACCAAATACATGTTATACTATACAAAGACTGTGTGGTAATACCTTTAATACTGATAAGATGCCTAATTAACCATTTGCAAGTTTTGAGCTACAAGGAAGTTCAAAATATCGACACTGATCATTTTTTCTTAGTACAAATCGAGTTTAAAACAGAGAAATAACTGTGAAAATAACTTTGACAATATGTTCAGTACTTCCCGAACCTTATATTGTCTAATTTTTACCATTTTTTGCCGTAGATAAGGAAGGAACAGTTCGGAGACCGTCCTTTTTTTCACAGTGTTAGAGAAGTTGGATATTATTTTCCTATTTCGCGGCATGACTTTGTTTAGGAAGCAAATGATATAATGTCAAAGATATTTTCATACGACATTTATTTATTATAATCGCAGTTTATGCTGATGCTACTAATATTAATAACGTCTATATTTTCAACTTCCCGGTAGCCCAGTGCCCTTATTCTCGTCGGTGGCACGTTTTCCTTAGCGATTTATTCTTGGATGAGGATGGTTAATAATCTTTTGTTTGTTATTTATGCAGAGTATGGCGATACTGGAAGGATTCATATAACACAGAATAGAACAGTAAGGTGTATCAGGCAAACTAAATCGCTTATGAAAATGTGTTAGGGGCCTTCCTTACGACCTGGCTATAACTGAGTGTAATTCTTCGTACTGGCTACAGGGTCGTGCAGGGATCACAGAAGGGGGTGGATGGCAATGTTCCTGCGTTATTCGACCGTCATGGTGAGATAACACAACGATAACACTGCTTTAACCACCTCGCTATCACACTGTCACTGCTCTGATCATGTCACTAACGCTACTACCACTCTCATCACGTTACTAACACACTAATACACTAATCATATCACTACCACACTAATGTTGCTTTAATTGCACCAACACTTCTTTAACCACACTAACACCACCTTAACCACACTAATATTACTTTAACCACACTAAACACTAATTTAACCACACTAACACTACCTTAACCACACTAATATTACTTTAACCACACTAAACACTAATATAACCACACTAATGTTACTTTTACCACACTAAACACTAATCTTAACCACACTAATATTAACCGCACTAAACACTAATTCAGCTACACTAACTCTCCTTTAACCACCATGGTAACACCACTTTGGCCAAGTCACTACCACACTAACACTAACCACGTCAACACTACACTTCTTTAACCTCTTCAGTCTGATTCCCTTTTTTTTTTTTTCATTATTATTCTGTTCTTACCATATTTAGGAGATTTTGCGCATAGTGAGAATTTTTTGAATAATTATAAAGTGTTAGATCCATCCTTCATAAATCCCATCACAGTAAAAGTCCCGTAAGCCAGAATAAAGTTGTTTTGCCATTCCAGACGATTTTACTCAGATGGAAAGAGACATCAACCTGGAAGGGTAAGATAGAGCCTTAATAAATCCCTCCAGTAACAGAGCCTTTTTTTTAGGTTGAATAAAATCGTCTGGAAATATTAAGAGGAGCCGCTACATCACAGGATTGAAGGATTTAAAGTCTACGGATAAAGAGATGATATTTTGGCGACCAAAAAAAAAAAAAAGTAATCGTATGCTTTGAGGTCACTGAATTCTTCTTCACTGCTCGCTATACCCAAGTGGAATAAAATCACTTGGAGGCAGCGAGAATAAGATGAAGAAGAGAACAGCGTCACTTATACTTGCTGTCTCCTCACGATTCTATTTAGTTTAGGAGAGACTGTTGCAATAAGTTATATATATATATAGCCTTCATTAGCCCCTTCACCGCTAGAGGCTCTCTGAAGCTGAGTTTGTTAGTTTGTGAGTTGCGAGAAAAAACAGGAAAATAAATAAAAACAGAGTAAGTAAGTACGTAAGTAAGGAAGCAATTAACAAGCAAGCAGGTAAAGCAGAATAGAGTAAGTCACTGTACCTCAAGTTTGTCTTCCTTCCACATACACTAACTCCATATATTCCCCATAGGCCGTCCAGTGGTGTTGCCTTACTTTCCCAGCCCCAGCATCTCCTACACCCCCCAGCACCTCGACTCAGCGCTCCCCCAGGTCAGAGGAAAAGGATTTCACTTGGTTACATAGGACTGGTACACTGGTATAGGGTGGATCTCAGGGTTAGGGAACTTGACTGAATAACTGAGAAACCAACCAGCTTGGAAAATAGCCATCAAGTGAAGAAAGCTGACCTATGAACACTACCTTTAAGTATGTGTATATAAGTATGTATGTCATATTATGATGTCTCTGATAACTGTATGCCTTTGAGCGTGTGTGTATTTCTGCATCTCTGTCTTCGTACTAAAGAAAATAATAGTGACTGTGTTGTTGACAGGCCTCAGCACCCTCTGGAGTATCAGCGCTGAACAACCCTCCTCAGGCAGTGAAGTACAGCAATGCGGAGAGAGTGAGATCAACCCTGTCGCCCCTGATGCGTCTGGCAGTGGACACAGGTGTGGTGAAGCCCGCAGGCAGCTCCCACACAGGCGCCCCCCAGTACATCGTGTCTCCCCACCTGGCTGAGGAGGTCGGGGGCGTGTCCAGCTTGGCTCACCGACTGGGGGCTGTTCCCGTGGCGGCCGTTCACGATGTCCAAGCGAGGCCGAATTTCGAGGACTCCGAAACGGCCTTCGCTCCAGTTCTCATCCACCAGGAGACGCCGCAGATTACCCTTTACACCCTCGAGGTTCCGATCCAGTAGACATGGTGGCTGAATGGCACAGGAAGGAGTAAAATAAAGCACTTATTTTCATTTATATTTGGAGAGGAGAAGGTTTACAGTCAACAAAAAACGTAGTAGTAGTAGTAGCAGTTGCAACCCCAGGCTCGTCTGAACCATTAACTCGGTGGACTGCAGGTTGAAGTAGCCCTTCTCCGACAGTCCACCATCTTCCTCTTAGGGGAGAGGGAGGGGCACAAGGGATGTTCGTATAGCTAGGTAGGTCCACCACCCTGTTATATCGGTGCCACCACATGAAGGAATCCCTCTCCAGCACGAACAAAATAAGAAAGAGGAATAAAAAGTCTACTAACGAGGTATCGAGACTCCGAGATGCAATGACACTGGACATGAGAGATGTTTATCCATAAGCTTTGGTGTGTGTAATCATTAGAATATACCAAGAATTCAGGCTTTCATAATATATTGCTTTAGCGAGTGGCATAAGAGATCATAATTTTCAGGTATTAAAACAAGCCATATTAGAGTATTTAAAAGCTCTTCGTTCCGTGTTTCAAACGTAGAGAACAACGGGTATTTCGACGCTGTTTCTGTTCATTGTCTCTGTGGTGCCATTACAGATTTTTTAATGATCGAATCACTCTCAGTACAAAAGTTGTTTAGTTCGCCCACGGTTGAATTGTTTTTGAAATATTCGAGTTCTAATTTATTTCCCGTTTTCCCTGCGACCCACAGTAAGTGATAGATGATTTATTTGTATTCAGTCATTTATGTAGGGACACTCGTTCGTTAATGACTTTTCCTACCAATTTTATACATTTTGTAGACATGGTGCAGTTTGCTCATCCCTTCAGGCTAAAATACTTTCTAGTTTTGCTTCTTTTATTCATGTTTTGGTGAAGAGAGAAATATTGCAGACTTTCAGCTCAGTTCCTCTATCTTCTATTGAACGTTTGCTTATAATCATATAATTTTAGCTGTGTCCATTTCTTTTTAATTACTACTGATGTTTTCTTGGCATAAAGACTGTGTTCATGGTTTACCTGTGAGGGGACAGAGAGGGAGCATGATGGTGGAAACTATCGCATCCTACTGTACTGCCTTCTTGGGGTCTGCCGTGTTCTAATACCCATGTTCATTATATTTGTGCTTGAAGCTGGCATAAATAGCTATCGTGCAGCGCTGCACATTTGCCCATAGTTTGTGTTATGCTCCACAAGATTGTGTTAGCAGAGGGAAGAGCTGGAGCCACTGCTGTTTAATGCGGTGCTGTTTTTATTTATACTAAAGGAATTTTTTGCTTATTATTAGTGTCCTTTTTTTTTTTTTTTTTTTAAACTGGGGCCAATGATGTTTAGAATGGAATAGTATTACTTTGTTAGACCGAAGCAATTATTTGTTTTGAAATACAACGCCATTTTGCTTAGGGTAAAACAAAGATTTTTTGTTCTTAATGGAAGGTAGTTTTTGCTGCGGTGAGGCATGTAGTGTTTTGGGCTTCAGTGCTTTTTTTTTTTTTTTAATACATATATAGACAGGGATGTGATGTTTTAGAGTGCCTTTTTTTTAAGGCAATTAGGATCCGTATATTGTATGTGGCATTATTTAAACATTCTATTCAACAATAAAACAGGGACTCAAATGTGTGTGTAAAGCCTCGATCGATTTTCTTTTTACTGATGTGAGGGAGATTACCATAAAGTTTTTAGTGTGTGTATGTGTGTGTGTGTGTGTGTGTGTGTGTGTGTGTGTGTGTGTGTGTGTGTGTGTGTGTAATTTGAGTGTATGTGCTTGTTTGTATATGTTTGTGATTGTAATTTGCGTGTTTTCTTCTTTGTATGTATATTTTTTCTGTTGTAATATGTCCTCCTACGCTCATGTTCACGCCACACCTTCTCCTGACGCGAACACCCATCACTCCATCTGAAGTTTAAGCTCAGCAAAAGAAATAAAGTTTTACGAAGTGGTTTGAATACTCAGTGAATGGACAGAATTATTATTATTATTATTATTATTATTATTATTAGATCTTGTAATGCTACCAGGCCTCTAAACATTCACCGACCCTTGATACTCTTGAACCCACCTCCCGTCTAGCTTGTACACGCCTTGACCCAGCTAGTTTCAGACATTTATTTCGACCCGTACTAAGGCCTGTTAACCTTTCTAGTTCCGATTTCCCAGTTATTTTCTGCACTAATACTTGCTGCCCCTTTTAGTTTAGGTTTAACTAATTACGATATTACTTTCCACACTGATACTTGCTTTCCTCTCTAGTGTGGGTGTTGCAGTTTTATCCGTACTGATAATTGCTCTTCTCTATTTTGGGTTTCACAGTTGTTTTCCATGGCACTCCAGGTAAACGTTTTTTATCATTATCCTCCTTTTAACTTGGCGGATTTACGTAGCTTATTTCCCGTAGCTCAGTGCCAGAATAAGACAATACTGTGGCACTACATCCTTTCCACAACATTTTTTTTTTTTTTTCGTGACTAGCATCATATTCTAGTGTTAACCTCTAGCTCAGCATTCCAGAAGGAGACATGGCAGTTTTAAGCCTAGTTAAAGTGGACAGAGTATAGATTTGAGAGCTGGCAAACTCAAAATTGCTGGTGTGAGGGGTGTTTCAATCTCCACTAACCCCTATACAGTACGAGAGGTCACATCTCTGCTGAATTAAATCGTCTGGTGGTAGCATGGAAGAACTATAAATTTTTTCACCGTACTGAAGGGGTTGTCACTCCAAAGGTGAGGGAATATCGAGTCATTTAATGAGAGAAAATATTGACAATTATCGTAAAAAAAAAAAGTTGGCTCTGGGACAAACTATTTACACACACACACACACACACACACACACACACAAAACCTGTTAGCATGCACGTAGGCTGAGGGGCACACACCGATGATATAAGTGACCAACATAATCCTTAATGTCCCCCGGAAGCTTAGTCTGTTATCATCCGTATGTGCATAAACCAGCAATACAAACTAGGAAATGACAAGGCAGTGATATGTGGCATCCTTATGAAGCCACGTCGATGAACTTGAAATAGAGGCATCGTTCATTTTGCAGTAATTATCGTTCGTAGTGTCAGCTTATTTAGTGTGAAGTGTGTACCAAGACTTTCTAATTGAATGTACAGATAGCCAGAAAGCATCGGTTGTTCTTGTCGTGCGCTAAATTCTGAACTACGGGACGAACAGCTTTGAAACGCTGTTCTCTATATCCTGTTTCAGTAATCAGCTTCAATTTTGTTGTGTCACCTACTTGAAGGCCAGTACTATGACATCACTGTGAGATTTTAGTTGCTGTGGGTTACCAAGCATACTGTAACATACACACACACACACAGACACACACACACACACACATGAATATTCATTTATGTGCATAGGTTGCAAGGTGTACAAGGACAACGATAAATAAACGTAAACACACACACACACACACACACACACATACAATCATTGGGTGTAACTGTGTGCGTAGGAGGCATAAGAATAACACACACACACACACAGCCATTATACGCGTGTGTGATCGTGAGATGAGATGAGGTGGACAGATGAGAAGCGTGAGCAGATGTGACGTGTCCAAACAGAGAGAGAGAGAGAGAGAGAGAGAGAGAGTCCAGAAAACAAGAAAAAAAAAAATGCACGACTGGGGGAATACTAATCAGTATCATGTCCAGTGAAGTTGGCCACACACTCATTCACGCACCATTAAAGTTCTTGGAATCCTGACTCTTCGTAGTTATTGCCACTGAAACATTTTTTTCTTTCTTCTTAGCGTTTCGCATTATGTGTCTGATTGCTAGTTGAACGGCAATCGATTTTTATTTATGACTTGAAATTCACAATGATCTCCTCATCTTACCTACTCAAGGAAAAATAGAAGAATGTTTGTTGTTACTGTAGTTTATTTTCTACTCACTATAATGTAGCAAGGAGGGGACTGATGTCACAACCTTCCCTCACAACACCACACAACCACCATCACCCCTCCAGCAGAAGCAAGGCAGGCTGGGGGAGTGGATATGTTGCTCTTACTCTCTACTGTTTTCCTTCCTCTTGTATCCATCTGCTGTTTTTAGTCAATTCTTTCTTTTTCTCGAATATTTCTACAAACTTCCCTTCCTCATCTTTTGCCTTCCCTACCGTCTTTCTTTTCTCTCTCTTCTTCATTCATCCCGTCGACTCTTCCTTTCTCTTTCTTTCCTATCTCTATCCTACACCCATTTTTTCCCCTCCCTCCACCCTTCATCCCTCCAACTCTCCCTCCTCTGGCCTCACTACAATTGGTAAACACAAAATGCCCTGTTACAGCTTGAAGGTAACCCGGGGTGCTTCTGTCCGGTGTGTCACCTGACCTAAACTGTGGGTGTGTAGGTTGAGGCATTAGGCCTTGTTAACTTCAGTAATATATATATATATATATATATATATATATATATATATATATATATATATATATATATAAAGTGGGAGCAAGAATGAAATAAGGTGTCACCTTATTCAAGGGGTTAATATTCCTTGTGTCAGTACTGAAGTAGGTATAAATAACATACGACTGAATATTAACCTCTTCTACCGGAGCATATTATACTATATTCTTGCTACAACCAGACCGTTCTATTCATTTAAGGAGAGCCCCCCGATAATGACATTAGTAACAAAATCCTCCAGATCAATTAGTATTTCAGAATCTGAATGAAACAATTTGGAGGTATTACGGATGCTCCAGAATAGTAACGTCACCATACTGGAAGGGTTGATATCACAAGACCTAACCCAATATTTTCCTTGTTTCTGCCTCATTTACACCCCGCAGTCAGTGGCAGGTCAGCACAGACAGTTCCAGTCAGGAAAACCAAAGGTCATATATCCTTCTCAGGTTAGAAAGCTTCCTAGCACCTCTTCCATACAACCTTAATTCTGCATATGATGCAGTTTTGCGTCATACACTCTCCTAATGAGGGACTAAACGCTGCCCCTATTTAAAGCGTTTTGCAACTGAGTGGTCTTGGATGTGATCAGACATGTAACCCTCCGGTCGATATGTCTAGTAGACAACTGGAACACGACGCCAAGTATATATTTTCTCGTACATTTTCAAGTGTTCATAGTAAATATTTAAACACTTGTGAGAAAATATTTATGATGTAATATTTAAAACAAGTCGCCAAAAAGAGGTGCGAGAAAACCTCTAAATCCTGCCAAGGCTACGACCCCCTAAACTGGCAGGGCCCCGGGTAACACAGGCCTGTCGTTGATGAGAGGCGGACCCACGATCTCATTAGTGGTGCCGGGCTGGATGACGATAGGGTAGACGGCTACGGGGCGACGCGGGGCCTGGCGCAGCTGTACGTCGGTAACGATAGCCAGGTTGTTGTCATCCAAGAAAGTGCTGATCCCGTCACCGCTGGGCAGGGTCGCTTCTACACCTGTTAGCAAGAGGGCGCCGTATGGAACAGCTAGGTCTTCTTCTTGCTGTCCTTGCTGTAGAAGAAGAAAGGGGGTTAGATTAATGCCTGTCGAGGGCATAAGGATAGTAGTATACCATAAGGACTGGCTAGTTCTCCTCCTTGCTATTGTTGCTGCTATGGAAGAAGAAAGGCTACGCTTATGGCTATCAGCCACACTAGGGCCATTAAGCCTGGCAATCAAGTTATACTAAAATTACAATCTTATCCTAGAACACGACTAAAGACACAAACTTTTTTGTACAATAAAGAAAGAACACAAGGCTGAGATATGGTGCAAAACATGTCCTCTCTAGAGTAGATTTGTGCTTATCAACTGCAGTAAGGTTATTGAAAAAGCAGACTATTATTTTTTTGCTGCGTTTCAGTCTTCCCCCAAACACGATTAATATTATATGCAGGAAGATATTACATGCAGGATGATATTACATGCAGGATGATATTACTGTACATGGAGGTTGATATTACGTGCAGGTTGATATTACGTGCAGGTCGATATTACATGCAAGTATCCACACAGAAGAGAAACAAACTTTGCCTAACAGTCTTACCCGGGATCTTACCTTGGAACATCATCCACAACAGTCCATCTTAGGTCCAGGGTTCCCAACTGTACTGATGAGGGAACATGTGAGGGAAGAGATAGACTTTACCTAACAGTCTGGTCGGTCCATTTCCTTACCCCCTGTTACTGTAGTGGTTGTTGCCGTTGTGGCTGCTGTTGCTGAGCCTGTTTTAGAACCGGTCGGAGGTCTGACTCTTGTTGCTGTTGCTGAAGCGTTAAGAGGGGGAAACAAACTTTACCTAACGGTCTGATCGGTCCATTTACTTACCACTTGCTGTACCTGTTGTTGCTGTTGAGGTCGCTGTTGCTGAGCCTGTTTTAGCACCAGGCCCAGGTTTGATTCCTGTTGCTGTTGCTGTTGCTGAAGAGGGGGAGCAGCGCCCCCCGGAATGGCGTCGCCCATAGCGCGGTACCCCTGGGGCCCCGCGTCATAGGATACGTCCACAACCTTCCCCTCCGGAGTCCTGTATGCGTATCGTCCCCTCACGCTGCCGCTGGCGTCACGTGACTCTACGCGCCAGTGGTCGGGACCCTGGTAGCCGAACCTGAGATCAAGGAAGCGTAGTTAAGGTGTCAGTGGAGAAAATATCGAGGGGATAAAACTATACGCAGTTTCATATTTCTTGGTGAAAATGCCCTGCACTTTTGTCAGACTTGGACTTTCTTCGGGCATAAAAAAACAGACATTTGTGTGTTGTTCTCAGTGAATTGAAAAGAGAGAGAGGTAGAGAAATAGGGAGGTTGATGTGTTAATATGAGGGAGGAGGGAGAGAAAGAGGAGGGAAAGGCGATGAGACAGGGGGGTGTGGGAGAGGTGAGGTCGAGTGTGTGTGTGTGTGTGTGTGTGTGTGTGTGTGTGTGTGTGTGTGTGTGTGTGAGAGAGAGAGAGAGAGAGAGAGAGAGAGGCTTACCTTTTCTGGAGAGGAGTCTGGAGGTGATTGTCAAGAGAGAGATAATTAGAGGGGAGGTGGCATGTAAAGATGGAGGGAGAGAGACCTTTAATGAGTGTTGTGTGTGTGTGTGTGTGTGTGTGTGTGTGTGTGTGTGTGAAATGAAGTCATCCCTGGAGGTGTATTTTACCTAGAAAACATGTATAGGTGGCGTGCATATATACCTACAAACCCCCCCCCCCAGAAAAAAATCTAGATCAAGGTGTTTAAAATCCACGACCTTATTCTTAAACATTCATTTGGCAAGGAGAATGCAAACCTCTAATTTCTAACTGGTAATTATGGAACATTTATAATTATATGAACTGATCAGACTACGTTTCATTTTTCAGGGTGTAGTCAACAGCGGTAGAGAGAGGCCGGGCACGTTTCATCTTCGTCACGTGTTTCAGAAATCATCGTAAGAAAGTTTCGGCTTGTCTTCAAGGTTTAAGGTTGCAGCGTCCCGTCCTTCGAGCCTGAGCAGGTCAGACAGATACTCAGCCAGACGAGACGAAAACCATTCCCTTCCTACTTCGTGGGGTGTAAAGACAATATTAGGTACCTGCGCTGATACATGCATACGAGTACATACGTAGATACGTACATGCATACACACATATATTTATCTATCTACTTACCTATATATCTATCAATCAATCAGTATATCAGTCTATCTATCGATGTACCTTTCTGTCTCTCTGTCTCTAGGTATATGTATACATACCCGCGTGCATACATGAAGTGACACACGGAATTTCCAGCGGGGAATACCCAAGTGGTCAAACACGGAGCAGATGCAGCCATTAACCTTGCACTAGGGTGACGGCTTTTTAGTGCTGGTACCGTCATATGATATTATTGCATCGTTTCAGACCAAGGACGTACTTTTTATTCTATTTTTTCCCTTGGTATCTTCACCTGGTTTTATTTGGATTAGAATAGACTTTTCGAACTGAAGGGGTTAGAGGCAGGCTTCATTTACCCTTTCACTTATAAAGCTCTTTCGAAAGTTGGAGGAACTTTTTGTGGTGGAGGTCAGACAGTGGAACAAGACTCCATTGCAGTGAAGTGAAGAGCTAAAATAAGAAAAGAAAAGCGTTTGGAGGATGTAGGAGTAAAAAAACATGCTGGGCAGTTAATTTGTTTGCACACACACACACACACACACACACACACACACACACACACACACACACACACACACCTGTAGCTGCCATCAGGTCTGTTCCAGGTAAACATATCAGAGGTGGCTGAGGGTATGCCGGAGAGAATGTCCAGGGGTTGGTCTGCCTGTCTGTGCTCGGCAGGAAAGTGCTGGGAGAGGGAGGCCGCCCACACGCTGCCCACACCCGCCCACGCCACCACCACAGCCACCCATGCCACCTGGAAGAAAAGGGCTGGATTAATTTTCTCTTTTGATGCAGCAAAGAAAATTCCAGAATTTATTTTATGTAAAGGAAAGCACACACACACACACACACACACACACACACACACACACACACACACACACACACACACACACACAAATAAAAAAATACAAGCCTTCTAAAATTTTACCTTTCAAAATAAGTAGAATGAAACAGATCCAGTATCAAAATTCGTTAATATAATGATACCTGAACATATTGCGTTTAATAGAATATAAGTCATAGCGAGAGAATAAGACAAAGGCGAACAATCCTAGAGTCGACCCCCTGTGCATAAGAATTACTAAGAAAAGCGGTAATAGCCAGTCCAATAATACAATCGGCATCAAAAGTTTTCTCGCCTTTCTTGTGTTTCCTCTGATTTGTGGCTGAATAAAGTCTTGAGTGTCAGTTGCTGCGGATTCACCACAATGGTTTTATATTCCATGGAGAGAAGAGCAGGAAAGGCGACAGAATTTTGATGCCGACTGTACATGTTTAAAATTGTAGGGGCCCGAAGCTAGGCAGGACATTTAAGGGTAGACAGAGGACTGGCTTAAGCCCTTGGTAGCAGTGCATGATGGAAAAGGAACCCAAGCGTAATACAATACCAATCACCGAAACGCAACCTGTATTTATGGCCACTGATCGATCCAGCCTATGAAGTAGTCGTCAGCGTAATAATGTCGGGTTAGAAATATTTTTCCACTACACGTTTTTTTTTTTTTTTTGGGGGGGGAGTAAGGCGCTGTCTTTTTAAAGTTGTATACGTTCTGTCTAAAATACTAGGGAAGCTTCTAAAAATAATAAAAGTAGGGAGTTATTGTGTTATCCTATGATGCGATTGGCTATGAAATGAGAGCTACTGCATTTTTTCACTCTTATGTTGTTTGACGATGGGTGGGTTGGATGTGAGTGAGAATGACAGGGTTTTAGAGTCAACAGAAACAGAAACGAAAGAGGTCGTGATAGAAGGAAGAAAAATATGAAGGAGGTCACGACCCTTATCTTTACCAGGCCTTATGTGGATCTTCAGTCAACTTGTTTCGCCCCCCCCCTCCCATTTTTTAAATCCTATTAAATGTATGGAATTTTGCTGATACTCTAAATTCTTACTTTTTCTTGCCACTGCAGCTTGACCAGAAAATGGCAGTAATTTGGTTTGTTTTATATTTTCTAAATATTATGAGTTATATTTGTGAGGGTTATGGTTGCGTGTGGCTGCGTGTGGAACAGGTTGGGTTGGGTAGCCTTGAGAACAAGTCAGGCAGGATCGGCAGCAGGGGAGAGTGTCCACAACAATGATCATCTCACCACCCTGCGAAACGAGACCATTTTCTTCCCACTTCCATTTCGATTGCAAAGACGATTGCATGTACACAGGTGCCTAAACAGTACAGTGTGGACGCCGCCGCTAGGGTTGAAGCATGGAAACATGATGAAACATGGAATCACGTTTTATCTATAGTGGTCATATAATTTAGGTAATTTATAATGGCAGGGTGCTGGAGAGGGACGCCTGCACGCGTTGCCACCGATGTAACCGAATGGTGGAACTGGCCTGCTGTACAAACGTCAGTCACCTCCCTCCCTCTGTCGTAAAATAAGGATGGTGAACTGAAAGGAGAGGGTAAATCCAGCCTTCACCTCATGGGTTCTGTGCAGGTGAGTCTGGGGCCACAACAGCATCAAGGGTACCTGCAGAATACCACCTGGATGCGGCCATTGCGCTCATAATCGTTCCAGCATCAAAGGTCGTATTCTGCTGGGATTGGGTGGCTATCTGACTCCTCTTATTTAGAATACAATGTGGTCCATTTCTAGCACTCCTCGTCCATTCTCTACGCAATTTTTCCCGTATTGCAGGGACGTCTTAGCGAAAGGTATGAATGTGTATATTGGATTATATCCTACTCCCACTACCGCACCCACGCCCACACCAGCAGAGTGAGCCGTCCCAGGAACCCATGAGATTCTACAAAGTGAGTATCTATCATTTGAACTACCGTACACGTTACTCTTCTCCTGTCTTGTTTTTTTTTTTTCTTCCAGTACCGACAAACATTACATACATACCATAGAAGACAATATTAACACATCACTTAGAGAAACAGTTTGGTAGGAGAGAGGGCCAGAAGAACTCCCAAACTCACGAAAATGCCACATCTCTCCTACTTGAGGGTGAAGTCGCGCCCCCGGTGTGAGGTTGGTGCTTTGACCTTGAAGCGGCTCACTCCCGAGATGAGTTACCTGAGCCAGTGTCAATAAACCTTAGTGTATTACCACTCTGCCAACATCCTTACTGGGGTATGGGGTGATGATGATGATGATGATGAAGGAGGAGGAGAAGGAGGAGGAGAGAAGAAATAGAAAATGACGAAGAAAAAGGAGGAAGAAGATGATGATGAAGAAGACGATGGAGAAGAAGATTTGAATGATGATAAAGATCATGACTGGTTAACCTCAAGCACATACCGTCCACACACTTGAAAAAAGGAAGAAAAAAAAAAGGAGGAAGGAAAGAACGAAAAGAAAAAGAAGAGAGAGAGAGAGAGAGAGAGAGAGAGATGAGACGCCAATATCTGCTCCCCTGGCCTTTCTCCAGCCTTGTCCTCCACTTCCCTGTCACCAAACGTAAAGAAATTAGTGATCGGGATAGTACATGAACAGAACCCCCCCCCCACTCCCCCTCATGACTTGACTCGACGCTCATGGCAAGGTCACTAGTGGGGTGTTCTGACCACTACACCACCAGGCACGTGTTATTACAGTATTTATTTCAGATTGGTGGATGAAATGGAAGCGAAGTTGATCCATGGAAGATATCACGACTCACTCTCTCTCTCTCTCTCTCTCTCTTTAAATGTGATCTTGCTACTATTGGGTGCTTTTATTCAGATTAGATTTTTTTTTCAAACTGTTGGAATTAAATATAAGAGTGGAAGACAGAGAAAGAGGAAGAGCAGGGGTGGATTTTTATTGGTACCTAAGACAAGCGATCATTATAAAATTAGATCAAACACATTAACCCCTTCAGTCCCATGACCTACACGTTTTCTTATTAATTTAGCTGCCTCCAGATAATTTGTGAACTTTGAAAATACCTCTCGTTTCAGGGATTAATGTTTTATTGCACCCATCCATATAAATGTTTTTCCCGTGGTTAGTAAAATCGTCTGGAGGCAGCAGAAATAAATCATCGGGGTTAATGGGGCAAGTTCAAAAACAGAAAATTATATACAAGAAGAGTATGTGATATGTCGGTTCCGTGAAGTAAAATGGTAACTATTGGGATATTTTATGCTAGTCTGCCCTGCATACCATGAAGAACGAAACAGGACCTAAGTTACAGTACACAGGCTACTAAAATAATACAAAATATCACTCGGGAGTTCTCATTTGAAGATTTACTAGAAGAAACCAAGTTATGGACAACAAGGAAAAAAAAAAAAAAAAGATCTGCTGAAGAGAACTTCAAAATGAGTAATTGCAGGGGAAACAGTGTCAAATTGTAATCTCAGTTCTTAGACGAAGTTAAATAGCTGAAATGAAAATCTGCCAAACTGGGGATCCAACTCTTTCATTTTGACTTGAAAACTTTGTTTTTAGTTTAGCTTAACCGGACGATTTTCTTTACATCAGAATCAATCCTCTCTGCAAATATGAAGTACTATGACGATTATCCTGCTCACCCTAGATTACACTTACTGTATTTATCTCAACAGAAATGAGAGTTTCATGATGATCAGAAACGCATATCGCAACTCGTCAGTGTTTCTGGTAACTGACGACTCGAAGCATCCGGCGCATTGTTCGGAATCGTGTTTGTGCCGTATATCTCGTTTTATGTCTCGTGTTTCCTAATGTGCAGTTCTCCTGCAGCATTATGGAGGCTTCAGAAAACCCAAACGATAATACAAATATCCTTAACAATGGCCAAGAACCAGGAATGCCTGTCCAAGTGAGAGGGTAGAGAATTGTTCGCGACTGGTGTTCCGTTTTGTTCGACTCGGTGCTCAGTATCTTTCTGGATTTATCTCCTGCGGGTTGGAGGAGGGTTGAGAAGGCTGTGGGAGGGACAAGAGGGACGAGTGTTCATCATCGGGAAAAGTGACCGTACTTGGCTCGTGTGTGTGTGTGTGTGTGTGTGTGTGTAATTCACCGGGTCGGTCAGGATCACTTGATGGTCGTGATCGTCAGCTTTTACCCTTCCGGAAGGAGCTGAAAGCTCATATAGTCCGGTCCAAGAGCAAGGCTGTGACCTTAACACACGCACATACCCGTCCCCTTGCTCAAGGGGGACAGTAACCACCCACTTCGTCAGTGAAACTTTTCGCAACCTGAGCGAGGCGCGAACTCCCGTCTACTAGAAGGCAAGCGAGAACGTTCCCACTGCGCCAGCGAGCGGTGTAATTAAATTATTCACCGGGTCGGTCAGAATCACATGATGGTCGTGATCGTCAGCTTTTACCCTCCCGGAAGGAAGCTGAGAGCTCATATAGTCTGATCTAAGGGCAAGGCTGTGACCTTAACACACCCGTCCCCTTGCTCAAGGGGGACAGTAACCACCCACTTCGTCAGTGAAACTTTTCGCAACCTGAGCGAGGTGCGAACTCCCGTCCACCAGTTGGCAAGCGAGAACGTTACCACTGCACCAGCGAGCGGTGTGTGTGTGTGTGTGTGTGTGTGTGTTGATTTAGCCCGTCTAAGAATCCAGCTTTTATCGTGTTTATCTCCCAAGGCTTTGAGTACACTTGATTAGATCATAAGTATTAATGTAAGCGTCTCGGAGTAGGGATAAGAACCACGAGTGTTCGCTGAGTGGTCGGATACAGATTATATTTGGCTCGTGTGAGCGTCTCGAATTCGGTATGTTTCTGTGTTTATCTCCCGCAGTTTGAAGGAGGCTTGAGAAGACATAGTGACGGTATAAGCATCACTGAATAGAAACAAGAGCCACGAGTGTAAGGGATATGAGAACGTACTTGATTTGCACTGTATCATGCATTCATCCAGCCCGTCTCAAATTCCGGCATATTTCTTTGTTTATCTCCGCAACGCTTAGGAGCCTTGAGAATGCCTAGTGGTGGTATAAACGTCACAGAAGAGAAATCTGTACTGTATATATATCAGTGGGAGAAACAGAGCCACGAATGTCCGAGATACGAGATTGTTCATTCCTCGTGCGTGTGCAGGATGTGTTGATCTAGCTCGTCTCGAATTCAGTGTGTTTCTGTGTTTATCTCCTGGGCAGACGAGGCTTGAGCAGACTTAGTGTTTATATTAGCGTTACTGAGAAAGCAGCAGCGTCACATGTCTGGAAAAGAGAGTGTACTTGACATGTATGTGCGTGTGTTGATCTAGTTCGTCTTGGATTCCGGTATGTTTCTGTGTTTATAGCGTGTGACAAGGAAGAGACAAAAAAAAGTGCCTTACACCTCCATGGTCAAGTTCTTATCGATAGTGAAGCTCGGATATCGTAATATGACTAACTCCGGATGATTATTGTTCACTCTAGCCAGACTCCAAACGCAATAATAGGATTAAGCCTGAGTGAGAATGGCTGAGAAGTACTTGTGTTCATTCAAGAGGCCACAACACCGATCTGGAGAGTTTCAGGAACGGGTTGGACGTGTTTGAGCACAACCAGGGCGACTCCTCCCAACTGTAAGTGTATGCCTCTCAGTTATTTTTATATTTTTTTTAATTTTCTCTATGGATTTTCGATTCTCTGTACCTTTCTATACTGATCGGTCTATTCAGGTCTGTTCAGTTTGTGTATCTTTTCTTTCATAAGGAAGTGTTCACCAAGTTTTTTGTTTTTTCTTATTTAGATCACCATTCTCTCTCTCTCTCTCTCTCTCTCTCTCTCTCTCTCTCTCTCTCACGCAGGGCGGCTCTTTCTAGCAATAAGTGCTACTTACCTACTTCATTGTCTCTCTCTCTCTCTCTCTCTCTCTCTCTCTCTCTCTCTCTCTCTCTCAAGCAGGGCGGCTCTTTCTAGCAATAAGTGCTACCTACCTACTTCATTGTTTACAAATTTTTACTTGATTAATTTACATTTTTACTCCTTTTTTTTCCCGCTTCAGGTGGGCTTGAGTTATTTGTACATATGTGAGATCCAGTAAGTTATTTAATATTGCCAAAGTTAGGTTAAGTTAGACTAAGTTAGGACTAGGTTAGGCTAGATTAGATATGATTTGGTGTGGGTTAGTTTTGTTAGTTTATTGAGTCAGGTGACATTAGCTTGGGTTAAGTTAGATTGTGAGATAAAATTATTTGATGGTAGATTAGGTTAGGTTGTTAGATGAGGGTAGATTAGATGGCATTAGACTGGACTAGGTAGTAAAAAATTATGATATTACTGTTTTTATTTGATTTTGCAGTCATGAAAGGGATGATTTTTTTTTTTCCAGACAAAGCTACGCTGGTCGTTATTTTTTATCTTAGTGTTACCTTTTCTCCGTGATATTTTTCTTAAGAATTCGTGTCAGGGGCGTTTTTAGTACTTTGTGTGTGTGTGTGTGTGTGTGTGTGTGTGTGTGTGTGTGTGTGTGTGTGTGTGAGTGTGTTTTACTGTAGTGCGCTGTGCTCTGAACATTAGCCTAGTCTGTATCACCCTCATTTTTAGAAGTTTTTCGTTGATTTTTATAGTTTTGTCACGATAATTTACTGATTTATTTATTTTATGTACTTCTTTGATTATTTTTTATTTTTGTTCTTATTGTAGCCTACTGTAAGAGGATGGGAGAGAAAAAAGGGAGACAATTGGATGGGGGATGGGAGGGAGGGAGGGAGAGAGGGAGGTGGGGGTAGTAAAGGACGGAGGGAAGGAGGAATGAGTGAGGGTGGCATGGAAGATGGGAGGGAGGGAGGGTTATGACAGGGGACATGGAGCGAAAAAATGGAGGGAGGGAGAGAGAGAGAGGGAATGAGGGAGGGAGAATGAAAGGAATGTAACAAAGGGAAGGGAGGGAAAGATGGCTGGAAGGAAGGGAGGGAGTAAGGGAAGGAAGGAGGTACCGTAGGGTCATGACAGGGGACATGCAGGGGAAAAATGGAGGTAGGGAGGGAGTGAAGGAAAGACGGAGGGATGTATGGGGAGGGAGGGAGAATGATAACAGTGTAACAAAGCGAAGGAAGGGAAAGACGGATGGAAGGAAGAGAGGGAGAGAAAGAGGGAAGGGAGAGGAGGGAGAAGACGAGAAGGGAAGAACAGGTTGAAGGATGATAGAGTTTAACTTTTCAGTACGATGACGTCGTTTTCATTACCGTATCTCCAGACGAATTTATTTAGGATTGGGATAGGCAGAGATAGAGAGATTGATGGATGGGCAGATGGATAGATAGTATAGACAAACAGACAGATAGATTCGTGGATAAGCTAATATTATTCAGATAGGATAGGTAGATGGATAGATAGATATAGATAGATAGATAGATAGATAGTTGAGCGGATGGATGGATGGACAGGTAGACAGACAGGCAGATATAGAATGTAAATTAAAAGAAAGATAAACAGATAGACAGACAGACAGACAGACAGACAGATAATCAGACAGACAGGCAGGCACAGTTAGCTAGGTAGATAGAATAACAGACTGGCAGATAAATAGATAGATAGATAGATAGATAGGCAGCAAGAAACAAAGACGTAATTAGCAAGGAATGTTTATCTGATACTGGTGACGTCGTGTTGAAGGCCGAGAAAATAATTGTTATCTAACGAAGCACGACAGGAAAAAAAAAATCCTCTGAAGTTGTGAGACGAGCAGGATTTAGGCTGGAGGGGAAGGAGGAGAAGCAGGAGGAGGTGGAGAAAGAGAATGTTAAGGAGTAGGAGGAGGAGGAGGAGGAGGAGGAGGCTGAAGCTGAGGTTGAGGTCAAAGTTGGAGGGCTGGAGAATTGGAGGTCTGGAGGCACGATGGAGGAGATGGAGTTGCGATAGAGAGAATGGTGGAGGAAGAGGTGATTTTCCTTTGTATATTACCCCTAATGCTTTTTTTTTTCCTTATGTTACTTCCATTTTATTAACTCCAACCTGAGTCAACATAATTATCACATACGAGAATCTCAACTTACCATAGTTTATTCACTTTAACGTGGCGTAAAATTGCCATCTCTTCATCTTGAATGCTGAGCTATAACAAAAGATTAAAGCTGAGAATACGGTGCTGGTCATGAAAAGAAATTGGTTTCAAAAGAATGTATTCGCTTAATATTGTTCATTCTGCCTCTGAGCTGCGGAAAATAGGCTGTAAAAAGAACGGAAATCCCCAAGTTAAGATGAATGAACTATAGTAAGGGAAGACTGACTGATTTCCTCCTTTTCGCACGAAAGCATTACCCTCTAGTACTTTCTTAGCGTCAAAAAAAATTAACTTACTTTTTCTTTTTATCTGGCAATCAGCTGACGACTATATTTCACCCATCAGCGACTTTTCGTGCTCTGAAGGTTAAAAACTTTCTCGGTTGATGTATAAAGCTCTACAAATTCTCACAGTATGTTAATACTGTTGGTTTTTATTACTCAATGAATTTATACATAACACTTTTATTCAGATTAGGTGTGACCTTTCATACTGGAAATGTTAAAGAAAAGTTATCCACAAGCTATTATAAAAACCTCACTAATTCTTTTGCGACGTCAGAAATACAAATTTACTTATTTTGGCAAACAACAGAGTATCCTACTTAGCGTAGAAGGGATTATTCTTGCACTAGAGATTAAAAACTTTCTCACAGTAAAAGAAAAAAAAAACTCTTATCACGACGCCATAATTATTAACTTGCGATTTAACCTGTGAAGAGAACCATTTTATTTAGCGTAAAAAAAGAAAAGAAAAAAGAAAAGAGGTCCTCGTACTTTTTGTTGTATTGGTCCTAGGCTCATCTGAACGCGAACCCTGTAGACCTCAGACTGTTACCCTTATGTGGTCCACCTTCCTCCTTTCAGAGGATATGGAAGGAGTCGAGAGATTTTTGTATAACCCAGGCAATATATCGATGCCACTAGCCTACCAAGGCTTTCCTTTCCACCACCGTCCTTGCCATTGCACCCAAGTAAATATGCAATAATTAATCCAGAGGCATCTTCAAGCTAAATAAACTACTCTTAAGAGCAGTTCGTCGGTCGATTATTGAAATTCTTTTGATGTAAAGATACTGATGTTAAATAAGATCTTATGTTGGTGGAAACAGTGTTAGAAGTCAAATAATCTAGTGGAAATAATAAGAGTCTCTTATGGTCTGTTGATAAAATAGTTAGTTGATAAATTTGTCTCGATAAATAAAAGTCCGTTGATCAGTAAAATAATTGATGATAAGTGAAATAATCTGTCAGTGAATAAAAGCGTCTGTTGCCAAATTGAAAAGTTTCTTGGTAAATAAAGTCTTCAGTTGATAAAATGGTATGGCGAGACATGAAATAATTTGTTTGTAAGCACATTCGTCTGTTGATGAATGAATAATCTGTTTAATAAAAGTCTCATGGCCAATAAATTCAGGTAAAGGTCTCATGATCAATAGAGTCTGATAAAAGTCTCATGGGATATAATAGTTTCAGTGCCAATAAAATAAAATAAAAGCCTCATGGGAAATAATGGCCTCAGTGCCAATAAAACCGTCTGTTAATGACATGGAAAAACCCCAGTCATGGTGAGGATGAGACTCCCTGACCTTGGTGTTGTGGGCATCGGACTGGAACAAAGAGTAAAAAAAAAAAAAAGAAAGAAAGAAAAAAAAAAAAAGAGAAAAAGAAAGAAAGAGAGAGAAAAAATCCTTTGGCAAGATGGTGTGTCTTGTGACTGAGGTAAATTAGGGTCATACTGCCTTGTGATGTGGTTGTGGTTTGGGACTGAAGATGTGGTTTGTAGATAAGATTACTGGCGATGATAAGGGGAAAAATATTAATAACAACAGCAACTACAACAGCAGCCACAGTAATAATAATAATAATAATAATAATAATAATAATAATTATAATGATACTACTGCTGTTACTACTACTACTAATACTAAATTATCATCATCATTTTCATCCTTATCACTATCATTTTCATTATCATCACCATCATCATACCATGCCGAATTTTCTTAGATGGGATAAAAAAAGACAGGAGAATTCTCAAACAGCATCCCTAGTGAAATGGACCACACAGTCATTCACACATCGTTCAGGTCTTCCCAAGCCTTTGCAGTCCTTGGCATGTGAATCTTCGTAAATACTTCATTCATTTTGATCCAGTGTCATTTCTTTTGCTTCCTCAGCTTCCATACCGCACCTCCCTTTCTCAACTTCCTGGATTTCTCACCTTGCATACTCCTATTTCTCAGGCACTCATTTACCATATCCAGACATCTCCATCTTATCTTACCACGCCTCGCCCGACCTTCTAGTTTACTCACTGTCGGTAAACACAGACACCTTACTCCGTGGTCCAGCATGCACAGAGCTAAGAAAAAGAGAAAACTTGAGACTTGTAGAGCTTCTTGCAAAACCATGCATACGACAGTCCTCACAGTTGATCCTCACAAGCCAGCCCAGCCTTCACTTCAACCCAACCCTCACTTCAACCCAACCCTGCCTTCCTTATACCACCATAGTCCTCACTCATCTCTGCTCCAACCCTCACACCCCTATCCTAACCTCTACACATCCCTGCCCCAGCCCCCAGACCCCTATCCTAACTCCCACACATCCCTTCCCCAGCCCCCAAACCCCTATCCTAACCCTTGCACAACCCATCCCTCCCACCATAACAAGAAACGATAGTAGGACGCCCATCTGTCATGTCTGTGCCTCCGTTTTTTAGTATTTTACGCATTACTTGCATAAAGGCCGTCTTTGCATGATGTCAAAAAGCCAGAAATGAATCATATCTGGAATCTGTGGCCAGACAGGACTGGAGATGGTTATATTCTTCAAGTAATAGCATTTTAACGGTGCGTTGCTCTAACAAAACTTGCACTACGTTGCGGCGTTTTGCTGTGTTACGGTAACTTCAGTGCCCACGAAGACAACGATCCACCTTCGGCTGTCTCCGCAAGATGTTAAAATGCCAGAAACGAATGATAACTCGGGAACCAGTAGCCCGATTGGACTGTAAACTGTTTTATTCTTCAAGTTAGACCATTTTAACGGTACCATACATTGCTCTATCAAAAATTGTGCTACATTGCGCCGTTTTTGCTGTGTTAAGGTAACAAACTAACAGGCCAACAAACATACAGAAATAAAATCATAGATAGACTGGCTCATTTCATTAGCTTGTGGACTCCATCATCATCATCATCATCATCATCACAGTGGTTGGATAATAGCTTTCATTAACCCCTTCCAATACTGTGACGCTTTCCACAGCTGATTCAAGTCGTCAGATAACAAGCAGGAATGAAACACAAATAACATCCTTCAACTGGGCTGGGTACTAGTAATAAAAAGAAAATTCAGAAATCCCGGAAATATATAAATTTTCCCTTTTTATGCCTTGTACTGTTAAATATACGCAGCATGCCGTTGTGAACACTTGTTTTCTGATAACAGATTACAGGTAGCCTCTCCTCTCCTCATCTCTCATTTCTTTTCCTTTTCTTCCCCATCCCTTCACATCTCGACTTGGCTCCTACCATCTTTCCGCCTTCCCCTCCCCCCTCTCTCTCTCTCTCTCTCTAATAACTGAATCGTCTGGCTGGGGGCGGGATATACGGTATATACCGGTATACATGTGCCTACTGATGGTGGTATACGCAGCGCATACCGTTGTGAAGTCTTGCTTTCTAATAATAGTTTACAATCCTGGATCCGGATATAGCGCAGGTTTTCCCAGGCAGGTTCAGGAAACGCTTAGCCTTTACGGGCATGCTTTCCCCCCGCCTGGGTACTTTCGCGGCCACGCCTGACCCTCTTGGCTGGTGGGGATCCGGGGAACAGCTCATCTTTAGGTATTCCCCACCCCTCCGACACACAGGCGCGGTCAAGGGGGCAGGTAGCGGTCGGGGGCAGGTGTCAGGTTCTGTGCCCAGTTGCTCCGCCTAAGTTGGTGTTGTTGTGTTGTCTCTACGCGTTAACCTACCCCCCCCCCCATCCACTCTCCTCCCCTAGAATCATGTCCTACTGTGACTCATTCTCAGCTGAATTAAATTAGTTTTGCGTTAGCGGCTGTAAAATACTAGAGTTGTCCTGAGCACGAGAAGATTGATAGTGACAGATTGACACTCTAAGGCTCCTTTGACTTACATTCAGCTCAGTTTAATTTTTTAGTGTTAGTCAGAAGACAACACTGAAAGCCACAACCATGAGAAAATGAATCAGATTTCCCGTTACTTATTATTCCTGATCTTCGAAGACTTTTGTATACGGTAGTTGAAGTAGGCCATATATACAGATGCATATGACAAAGGTTGCACTCCTTTATTAACTGAATTATTGAATGACTTTGGATCGCAAGCTAGATGACATAGGAGGCATCTTAGTGCATCTTCCTAAGCGATTTATTTTGCATAGTATACCTTAAATTTCTCGTATGTTTATCTGTCGCTATAATATCGGTATATATACTTTTCAACAATACGAGAGAATACTGAGTTGTAATGTGAAGAATAAATCGCTGAGGAAGAGGTGTTACGACCATCTGTCTCGCAGGAGTATGCGGAATTCACCTGAAAGGAAAAAAATGCTGAAAAATATAATAATATATATATATATATATATATATATATATATATATATATATATATATATATATATATATATATTTTGGCAATGTCAGGAAATCGAAGTTTGGATTGGTGTGTGTGTGTGTGTGTGTGTGTGTGTGTGTGTGTGTGTGTGTGTGTGTGTGTGTGTGTGTGTGTGTGTGTGTGTGTGTGTGTGTGTGTGTGTGTGTGTGTGTGTGTCACAGGTCTTGCGGTTTGATGGTTTTCGAACGTTTGCGTTTTTGCTTCCTTTGTTTCTTGATCCTGACTCACACTATCTCCTAGGTATGATTCAGGGTTGGGGTGATGATGATGGTGATGATGATGATGAGGATGCTGAGGATTAGGAGGAGAATGGTGATAGGGGTGATGATGAGGATGAGAATGGCGATAGGGGTGATGAGGATGAGAATGGTGATAGGGGTGATGATGATGATGGATGATGATGGTGATAGTATGATGAAGATGATGATGATGATGATGATGATGATGAGGAGGAGGAGGAGGAGGAAGAGAAGGAAGGTAAGGATGAAGGTGAAATTCCCAGATGCAAGAGTGTTCATTTGCTGCATCAGTGGGCGTTATCTTGCTTATTAAGCTTGCAACAACAAAATAATTACAGCGATTTTCTTCTCGTGATTAAGATTGATAGGAAGAACAAAGACTATATGAAGATTCTGCACTCACGTTGCCTTGTCTTTCCTGCAAAAAAACATGTCATAGTTCCTCGTACTGTATTTAGCTTGTGTCTTCTTGTCTCTGTTCACCTAGCGTACGATTAGGAACCTGGCTGTAACATCGACTGTGTAAGGTTCATTCTAGGGGCAGAAAGAAAACTGAGTGTCTTCGTAAATGATTCTCATGCAGTGGATAGGTATTAATCTAAGCCTTGTTTCATTCCTTTCTCTTAAACGTCTGCCTAGCCTTGTCTTAGATTTGCGATTTACAACTCAAGTGTGCAGCAGTAAATTTTCCATGAATACATAGTGGCAAAAAGTTTCAAGAGGTCGTCAGTTTATGGTTTACCAAGACCGTTTTCCCAAGCACTCTGACGACCCTGGCTTTGAGGTCGTATATCTAGTTAGCTTCGTAAATGTCGTAACGTCTCCTCCTCGGCGATTTATTTTGCAGCATGACACGTTATTAATCCCCTTGTGTGTTACAGCTACATATAATATACAGTGAAAAGAAAATATCAGATGGAAACTAAATCGCTAAGGAAGAGGTGCTACGTAATCTTCAAAGTTACGACCCTGAGTGAAAGCATTCCTCTGCCACTTCTCTGTCTCACCCATCGGTCTCTCCCCAACAGAATAGGGAGGAAGAGATACATAATTAAATTTCAGTAATCAATCAACATCTCTCCCTCTCTTCCTTCCCCTTCTTGTATTCATTTCCTCTTCTCCTCCTCCCTCTTGTATTCATCTCTCCTTCTCCCTCCTGATCTTGTATTCATCACTCTTCTCGACCTTCCCCTTTCTGTATTCATCTCTCCCCCTCCTCCTCCTCCATCTTGTATTCTTCATGCATCAGGTCTAGGCAATATGGAGCGAGTGAGGTTTACATAAGCGGGATGACTAGTAACTTTGCTGGACTCAGCCCCTGGCCAAACCAACAGAGAGGGTTGGCAGTCTGTGTTTATGCAGGTGCTCCCACATATTCATTACCGCTCAGCTCAGAAGCCATGTAGTAGAGAAATTATTAAAATTGAATGATACTCTACAGCTTTCGTCCCTGAAGCGCTTCTCTCGCTCCCATTGGCTTAACTTGGGGGAGATTATCGTCCTTTTGTGGTCTACTGTGGTTCCCGTAGCTCTGCGGCAGAGAAAGACAATGGTACCGGTACTATGGCTCTGTATTCTCTCCACAGCATTTCTTTATAACTAGCACAATATTTTAGCGTTAATTCCTTGCTATAGCTCAGCGTTCAAGATAGAAGGATGAGCCTTACACGTAACTGAAGTGAACAGTAAAACTGCTGTAAGCATTTCAAATCTATAGCTAATACGTATCCATACCTAATTGCATAGCGTTATTAGGACAACCTTAGAATTATTTTTATATCAAGTTCATCCCCATATTTATTCACTATTAGGCCACCCATTTATGATAAAGTAGTCATATATATAAACTGGAAGAGCTAAATGAAGATAAATTTAGAAGTGACTAGTGGCCGTTTATCCCAGGGCCTCTTTCTGCCCCCTCCAGTGTTTTGACAGCCCCACCACCTCAGGACTCCCTCCCTGGCAACATCTGGCACACCACATCTCCTCAGTCCATCCACCTCCACAGTCCACCCAGTCCACCACCACTACCACCCACCACTCACCACCACTACCAACCACCACTACCAACCGCCACCCACCACCACTACCCATCACCAACCACCACAATCCACCACCATTATTCCAAATAAACTACCCTAATCCACCAACACAATCCACCACATTTATCTACCACAGACCACCACCTACCACCACCAGCCATCACATTCAGCACCAGTATTCACTGCTAACTACCCTCCAACACCACCACACCGTCACATCCCCCACCACAGACCACCACAATCCATCACCACCACTCACCATCAAAGTATACCACCATTCACTCCAAAGATCACCATCATCCACAACCAGTATCCATCACCACCATCCAGCACCAACCACCACCGCACCAATATTTACCACCAACCACCACCATCCACTACCACATTCCAATACCATCCACTACGATCAGTCACCACCTACCACCACAGTCCACCTCCAGCCACCACAATCCACCACCATAATTCACTGCAAACCACCATCTACTTCCACATTCCATTATTATCATCCACCACCTACCTACATGTACTACCATCCACCATCACATTCCACGACCAGCCATCACATCCCGCCACCAGAAATTCACCACAAACCACCATCATCCACCACCACAGTCCATCACTCCACCATCACCACCACCACCACCACCAGCCAACCAGTCCCTTCTTCATCGGCCAGTTGGGTCAATCTCGCCTTGTGTTTGGGGAGTGAATTACCGATGGTATTATAGATTACTGCTCAATATACGGTGCAAGATAAATTGCGAACTGACAGCCGGATTAAGTTACACGCACTGAGTGGTCAAAGTGCTGAGGAAATCCTGATGCCGCGGGTTCGATTCCCAGGATATCATGGGGAGATAGAGCTGAAATTAAACCCCCTCAGAACGATGACACAGATTTTTAACTTGCTATTTTCAGATAACTTTGTTCGGATTAGAAAAGGTATTTTGCATGGACTAATTTCTCTTGTAACCCTTTTATTACGATGGCGTGTTTTATACGGTACATCGCGTCTTAACCCAACTTACCGTTAACCCAGCCAACTTGATGACGAATTTTCAAACTTATTTTTGTCACCACCTGACTGTCTTATTCAGTTTAGGGAAGACGTCTTGTGGTGAAAGGATTATTTAAGACTGTATTTAACTTCTCGAGATCGAAAATTTATCCCAAGTTTAATAAAAAAAAAATCAGGAGAGAGCAAGTCCCAAACACAAACACTTCTTTGAATTAAAAGAGTTAAATACACCTTCGCAGCCGCCGAGTCTCCACACATCATGAACTCCACCATCACACCAACTAGCAAAATCTTCCCTGACCCTGACCGCCTCTCAGGTTTGACTCTCCTCATGCAGATTCAGGCGGCCTCATGCACAGCGGGGCGATTCATGCATACCAATGCCCGTAGGTACAAACACAGCCTTCCCATACTAGGCCAAGGATGCGGAGGGAGGCGGTGGTTGAGTGGCTGGAGAGGTAGTCTGTTGTCCGCATGGCACAGAAATTCGATTCTAGACTGAGGCTGGGAACTGTTCGATGATTTTGGATTTCGGCGTCACTTTTACGGTGAGGACAACTCTATTATTTTTGACAGACGTTTTTGTTTAGCTGAGTGAGGCATAGGAGCCGGGGAGTGTTAATATTGTCACCATTAACCTTTTCATGGTTGGATTAACTCTAGTATTCTATTTCTTCTGACACCAGACGATTTTCTTCAGATGAGAGTGAGGTTCAGGATCCCGATAAAGTAAAGGTAGACTGTCATAAAAACACTCCCGCCGATACCATGACACCAGTTCTGAGTGAGCCAGCCCTAGCATGTGTTCAGTCAAGGTTGGTGGGTATTAGCGCCGAAATTGTGACACGTAAAGGTGCGTGGAATGTAGAAGAATTACTGGGCATCAGGGAGCGGATTGTCATTTCTATGCCCAGAGTTAGAAAAAAAAAGAAAAACATAGTGTTGGGTGTGGCATTTCCTCGTCTCTTGCTCTGGCACTTCACTAGAAACTCACTTAGCGTTACCTTTAGTTGTGGGAACGGCTCAGTCTCCTGGTGTGGGCGTGGGTGTGGCAGTGGCCGTAAGATATGAACAAATGATGCAGGGTGCACTGATAACACTGACTGAACCGTCCCTGCACCACACGAGAAATCGCCCGGTGGAGTGGAAGAGGACCGTTATGTATGAATCAACTTGTATCTTCTCGTCACTTGTCTCTAACATTACTAGTATTTTTTTTTTTACCCTAACCTGGCTTAAAATTGCAGTCTCTCCATCTTGAGTAGTCTGTAACAAGAGATTAAACTAGAATATCATGCTAGTCACGAAGAGTGCTAGGAAAAAAAACATGTATATACAACCAGAGTAGGCCTATTGTTTTGGTCGGTCACTGCGGTACGTGAAATAAACTGTAAAAGGATTAAATTCTGGGCCAGGTTGAGGTAAAAAGGACTATTCTGACCTTGAAAAGTAAAATTCAGTATTTCGGAGTCAAAACAGATTCCTTGGGTCTTGTTCCCGTCACTTCCTAGTTTGTACTCTATTCCTAACTGCTAATCTAGCCTAATTGCTTCCGTCTCTCAAAATGCCTGAGTTAAGATCACCATAACAACACTATCTTAGAATCCTAGAGCCCCGGCCTATACAAAGGTACAGTCACTCATAAAAGAAACAACCCCCCCGGCCAAGACACCTTTCAACCAATATGATATCGGTCCTGGTAACACTGTAAATGACGTCAGGTGTAGGGGTGTGAAGCTGCGTTTGGGGGAAGTTCATTCAAAGTTCATCCTAAGTGTGTCGAGCCCATCCAAATAACCCTTGAGGCCGGGGGTTTCATTTGCATCATGTGCGGCTTTAATGCATTTATGTTTCGGGTATGGGATTGTGTTATCACCTGAAAGTTCTTTGTTCTTGTAGCATAAAGTTAATTTTGTGTGAAGGACAACATAACAAGTCAGATATAAAGTATGTTTGACTCGAAATGTGGATTGAAGCAGTGTTTCGTGCAGATTAACTCCGCCCTCCTCTCAAACACCCCTCCTCATCCCCCCATATGGCTGACGTCAAATACACTGTTACCAACACTGAATACCCCGAGTTATATTGCCTCTAAGGCAGGGGGGGTCTTTTCTTTTATGAGTGACTGTACTAACAACTTCCAAAAATCATCATGCACATAATCTTAAATTTAGAATGCTAGGACTTCAACAGAGATTTGTATCGCTTTCCTGTCATCTCATCTCTGCCTGTCACTCTCCACTACATAGTTAGTCTCTCACATCACCACCACCGGATCACCATAACAGTACCTTCAACCTGGGAATAATACCTTAGGAGCCGGATTCACGAACGCACTTACGACCTGTCCCATGTAAGTGTGATTTTTTCCCCCAGGAAGGACGAGGAAAGGGGAGTGAAAAATAAAAATCCTTCCTCGAGTGACTCCTCAAAATTAATAAATAAATAAATAAATACAAGTAGGTAAATAAAAAAAAATAAATCAGTACAAAAGGCCTTCCATAGACTGAATAAAATCATCCTGAAGTAGTACAAATAAAGCAAAAATAAGTCGTCACCGTAAGTAAGAGGTTAGGGAAAGGGATGTCAGGGACTCTCCGAAGCCCACGATAATGTTCTTAAGATTTCGTGGATAGTCTGATCAAGGGATCCAAGGAGAGTGACTTTCCGCTGCCAGGGGATATTGTCTTTAATGATGCTGTTGTTGACTTTCCTTATGGCTGGGCTCTTGACAAGGGGGCAGTTGGGGGTGTGGGTGTGATGGGGGGATACGGGGGAGATAGGGAAATGGATGTACTGGTGATATTGGAGAGGGGGGGGGAGGTTAAGAGGGTGGCAGGGAGAGAGAGAGAGATATGAGAAGATGAAGGACGGGTGTGGGGGAATACAGAGAAGGAAGGTTTGCTGAGAGGGAGAGTGGGAGGAAAGAGAAGGGAGGGAGAGAGACAGAAGGAGAGAGAAGGGGAGGGGGAGAGATAAGAGGGTGACAGAGTGAAGCATGTGACAAGAGGAAAGACGGGCGTGGGGGGAATATAGAGAAGGAATGTGTGGCTGGATGGTGCAAGGAAGGGGTATAATTTGATGCATATAGAGGTGTAGATTTATGATGCTGTATATAGGAAGAGGAAAGGATGCAACAGAAGACATGGAGAGAAGAATGAAGGAGGAAGTGTAGGAAAAGCAACAGGAAGGGAGGTGAAACAAAGTGGAGAAATGGAGAGATGGAAGGAGGGGTGGAGAGAGAGAGAGATGGAGGGGTGCGACAAAGAGGGAAGGACAGGTTGAAGGAACAGGACCTGAGGGGAATCCCAGGTAAGCAGGGCAAGGCTATAAACTGCTGTCCTTCCTTTCCTTCCCTCTCCTTGCCTTCCCTCCCTCTTTCCTTTCCACTCCCTTCCCTCTCCCTCTTCATTCTCTCCTGTTCTTCGCTCCCATTCCCTTTCCTCCCACTCTCCTGTCCTTCCCTCTGTCTCCCTTCTCTCCCACTATCTTGTCTTTCCAGTCCTTCTCATTTTCTCTTCTTTGCTTCCCACTCCCATCTATCTCTCTCTCTTTCCCTCCCACTTCCCTCTCATTCCTCCTTCGTTTCCCCTCCACTTCATTCATTTCCTCCCTGTCTCTTCTCTCTGTATTCCCATTCCTCCATGTATTCCTTTCCTTTCCACTCCCTTCCCTTCCTTTCCCTCCAGTTCCTTTCCCCCTCTTCCTTCCCTCCCTCCCTTCCCTCTTCCTCCCCTTCCTCCTCTCTTCCTTTTCTTTTCACTCTCTCACTTACGTCCCTTTCTCTTCGCATCCTTGACACTCCCCTTCCCTTCTCATCCCCCCTTCATTCTCCCTTCCCTTTCCCCTCCCTCATTCTCCCTTCTCTTTCTCCTTCTCCCTCCCATCCCTATCCTCCCTCTCTCCCATTTTCTTCCTTCTCACTTCTCTCCCTTCTCCCTTTTATTTCTCTTTCCTTCCTCGTCCTTCCTTTTCCTTGCTCTCCTCTTCTTTTCCCTCCCTCATTCTCCCTTTGCATTCCCTCCTCTTCCCTCTCTTCCCTATCCTCTCTCTCCTATCCCTTCCTTCTCACTTCCATCCCTTTCCCTTATTCTTTCTTCCTTTCCTTCGCTTTCCTTGTTTTTCCCTCCCTTTTCCTTCCCTCTGTCTCTTCCTTCTCTCTCCATTCCCATCCTTCCCTCTCGCTTCCTTTACTTCCCACTCCCCTCTCTTCCCCTTGTCCTTTCTGTCTCTTACCTTTCTCCTTCCCTCCTCTTTCTTCCTTTCCTTCTCACTTGCCTCCTTTTCCTCCCACTCTGTTTGTCTTTTCTTCTTGCCTCTCTCCTCTTCTCTCCCTCTCAAGACTTCCTTCCTCTCTCTATTCCCTGTTCCTTTCCCTTCCCTCCTCCTCCTTTTCCTGCTGTCCATATCTAACTTATTTTCTTGTCATCCCTCTGTTGTTCCCTTTTTTCCATACCTTTACCCTCCTTTCCCTTCCTTTACTTTACACTGACCTTCCTTTCCTTCTGCTTTCCTTTCTTTCTCAACTTTCCTTCATTCTGTCAGTTTTCCTCCCTCTTCATTTTCTTCCTAATATCCCCTCGCCTTCTTCTTTCCTTTCCATCGCTCCATCTTTGTTTTGTTTCTCTCTTCCTTTCTCTCCCTCAGAGTTAGAGATCTAGGGAAGATGGAAGGCTGGAGGTGGAAGATTGATGCAGGGGAGAAAGACGGATAGATAGATATAGATAGATAGATAGACAGATGGATAGATGAATAGACAGATTGATTGATTGAGAGAGAGAGAGAGAGAGAGAGAGAGAGAGAGAGAGAATGGAGAGGTGAAGAGTGGATGACAGGACGTTAATTGGACGGTAACCTAAGTGGAGGGACTAATTACTTGGGTGGAGTAGCCGCCAGGTGGATGGGTGGAGTGTACGAGTATCTGGGACTGTGTGGATGTGTAGGGGTGAAGGTCGGCTGTGGAGGTGGAGGGGTGAATGTGGAGGGTTGGGAAGGATGGAAGAGGATGTGGATGTTTCCCTTCATAGAGTGGATGTGGAGCAAGGAAAATGGTGAATGGTAAGGGGTTATGTGGAATGGGGTGGATTTGAAGGTGTGGAAGAGGGGCTGGGTTTGGGAGTGGGGAGAGGGGGAAAAAATTTATAAATATGGTGGAAGAAAAAGTGGTTGTGGGAAGCGAGGAGTTAAATATAGAATTGTGGGAATGGAATAGGTCAGTGTGGGAGAGGACATGGAGATTCGGGAGTGGGATGGGGAGGGAACGGAGTCATTGATTAAAGGAAAAAAAGAGTTGACATGGGAGGTAAAGAGGTGAATATAGAGCTGTGGGATAGAAATATGTGGGAGTGGTTGTGGGAATGTGGGAGTGGAGGAGATGGACGAGGAAGATGGATACTGGAAGGGAAGAAAAGTGGATGTGAAGGAAAGAGGTGTATTTAGCGCTGTGGGAAAGGTGGAGATGATTGAGGGAGAAGGATGGATTGGGTATGAAGATGTAGAAGTGTGGGTGTTGGGTGTGTGTGAGGGTGTGTGGGTGTGGGATGTGTGTGAGGGTGTGTGGGGGTGCGGGGTGAGGGTCTGGGGGGTGAGGGGTGTGTGTGAGGGTGTGTGGGTGTGGAGATGTGGAGGTGTGTGGAGGTGTGGGGAGGTAGATTGCAACCTTGAGAGAGCGGCCTGGATTCTACCTCTTGCTCCAAAAGGTGGATGACGCGATGTGGGAGGAGGAGGAGGAGGAGGAGGAGGTTGGAGGCAGGTGGGGGAGAGAATAGGAGTAGGTAGGAAAGAAGAGAGGGAGGTGAGGGAGAAGAACGTGAGGAAGAAAGAGATAGTAAAAGAAAAGATGAAAAAGGAAAAGATGAAGAGGGAAGCAAGTGAAGGAGAAGGAAGTAATGAAGGAACAGAAGGTAGAAGGTAGGGGTGCAATGGGGAAAAGGAATTTACGAGACAGTGACGGGAGAGACAGGGAAGTGAAGGGGAAAAAAGGGGTGGTGAAGAAGAGGAAGTGAGGGTGAGTGGTGGTGAGGGAGAGGGGTAGTGGGGGAAAGAGGTGGTGAGGGTAAGGGGTGGTGAGGGAGAGGGGTGGCGAGGGAGAGGAGTGGCGAAGGAGAGGAGTGGTGAGAGAGAAGGGTAAAGAGGGAGAGGGGTGGTGAGGGAGAGGGGTGGTGAGGGAGAGGGGTGGTGATGGAGAAGGGTGGTGAGGAAGAGAGGTGGTGATGGAGAGGGGTGGTGAGGGAGAGATGGTAGGTGTGGGAGAGGGAGGGGTGGTGATGGAGAGGGGTGGTGAGGTAGGGTTGGTGAGGGAGAGAGGGTAGGTGTAGGAGAGAGAGGGGTGGTGATGAAGATGAGGGTGGCAAGGGAGGGGAAGTTATAAGGAAGAGGGGGTATGATGAGTAAAAAAGGGAGGTGAGGAAAAAAGGGCAGTGAGGGAGAAGGGGGTGGCAAGGGAAAAGAGCAAAATGAGAGAGAGGAGGGAGAAAAGAGAGAAAGAGATATTGGTTTCAGTCAGTACAGCCAGAAGGGGACCATATCAATCACAGTGGACTATCGTGGGTGTTGGTAAAGTTGACGAGGCTGATTATTTTCCATTTTAGATTTTTACACATGATTAAAAGAGATTAGTAAGTGACAACAGAGCATGCAAGGAGGAGAAAAATAATGATAGTGACGTTACCTAAAATATTAACAGCACTGAGTGTTATGAATAAGTAAATGATAATAATAATTACTACTACTGCTGCTACTGCTACTACTTCTACTACTACTCTACTTCTACTACTAAAAGTACTGATGGTAATGATAACAATAGTTTGGTGTCGGAAACTACAGCAGACGTAAGAATAGTGCTGGAACAAACAACAGTGCTGATAAGAAAGAAATCGCACCGGAACCAAAACTGTAAAGAGAAGATCCGCGGAAAAAAAGAAAGAAAGAAAAACGCAACTAGGAAAGTTTTAGCTTCTTGAATCTTTTTTTTTTCTTATGTCTTTTTTCTTTTTGGTTTATTCATGGACTTTTGCACAGGAGGAGTCAGATGCAGCCTTCATTAACGCTTACAGCACGAGGGGTATTTCTGAAGCTAAATATGATCGTTTAATTGTAGTATGATTAAAACAAAAGTAAAGACGTAGGACGAGATGCAGTGGAGCGATGTAGACGTGGAGGGTGGAGGATAGGAGGTGGAGGAGCAGCAGTGAAGTTTGGGGGTAGGAGGGAAAATAGGATTGGATGTGAGGTGACGAAGAAGCGGGTTTGAAGGAGCGGTAAGTGGAGGGGATGATGGAGGGGGAGAAGTAGGAGGAAGGGAGAAAGGTGGGTGTTGAAGGAGGTATAAGGAGGAAGGAGGTGGAGGGAAGAAGTGGATAAAGGGAAGAAAGATTGGGAGAGTGGTGAGGGAAGTGAGGAATGGGTGGTGGATGGAAAGATGGGTGAAGTAGAACAAGGCTGAGGAGGGAGTGAAGTGAAGAGGAGTTGGGGTGGTAACAAGCTAGAGGAGGGTGTGAAATGAACAGGAAGAAGAGGGTAACAAGTTCGATTTGGTGTGGTAATGAGTGGGTGTGGAGGTGGTGGTGGTGGTGGATGGTGGTGGTGGTGGTGGTGGCTGTGTGATGTAACAGCCCCTCAACACATAAATCTCCTGTTATTACCCTAGTGTTTCCCACCTCACTAACCATTCCCATCTTCTTCGCTCACACTCTTCCTTTTTCCATACTTTTTCCCTACCCATCTCACGCACTTCATTCCCTTCTCTTGCACTTTCTCCCCTCTCTCATCCTCTTACATTCTCTTTTTCTCCATTCTCATCGCGGGTGGTGGTGGTAATGGTGGCCAGGTGGTTGGAAAAGTTTCCTGCTGTCTGAAAATGCCCGAGTTCTATTTCCGTTTAGAGCAAAGAGCAGTCTGTGTGAAGTTCGATTAAAAAGACTTCACTAATCTTCCACAAGGCCTACAGCCATGTCATTAAAAACACACCGGCCCTTGCATGTATCCATTATGGGCAGTAGGTATTAGCACAGAAGTGGTGACATGTGAAGGCGTGTAGCATGTACGAGGACTGTTGGGCTTCATAGCAAGGACGGCCAGGTATATGCCCAGGAAAAAGAAAAAAAAAAATCATACTCCATCTCCCTGTCACACTGTCTCCCCTGTCACATTCCCCAACACAGCATTCATCAGTGTAAATATGCCCTGGCCATAATTATACATTCTTAAAAAATAAATGTAGACACGACAAACACCGGGTTCCTGTGACACTGCCCTGGGGGATGAGGCGGTCCAGTGGTAGAGGAAGTGGGCTGTTGATCTCAAGGTTGCTGTCAACGTATCTCATGGTGCGAGCAACTGAATGTTTATGAAATGCTGATTTTTTTTTTCACTTTTCACTTTCCGGATAATAGTCACTTGCAAATATCACTGTCTCACTCTCGAGTACACTGCAGTATAGACGGTACTTGGAGGGATCATCTGATGGAACTGGGCCACATAATAACTTCAGTACCTAGTCGTGGTTGCATAAAATTTAATGGGCTATAGTTATGAGGTAGGAATGAGTCTCCTTGGTTATTAATCGAATCTCACCACCAGTCTTAATTACACTTCCGAGCTGAAAGAGTTTAGAGATCTCTGTCATGCTAGAGTAAACGTTCGATAGTGACTGAGTGGTGGCATGTAAAGGTCTGTTCGGCTGGCACGCAGCACCTGTCCTTCCACGCACACTTTTTATTTATTTTTTCATCCCGTTCAGCCCTTTAATGCATACAGTATCCCCTTCCTCCTACCCCTCCTCGATACCCTGCTACTTTAACACACTTCACCTCAATTTTCTGTACTGTGATATCCGGCTAAAGTATATAGTGGTTGTCTACTAATACTTCCCACGTATTTGTTGCGTGATGGTGAGGAGAAGCTTAAATTGGAGGGGGAACCTGGGTATCCCCTCCTCCTTGGGCCGTATTCTCATTGGCTTAGGAACCCCTACAGCACCTTCTCTTTACCGATTTATTATGGTCATTACACCTTGATATTTGCTGGTATGTTATTACTTTTTCTTTAAGCCATTCAGCACAAGAATGTACTTTGTTTTCATTGTAAGGTACCGGTAAGACTAATATTTTCAGTATAGGAGAGATCCTCGTGGGGAAAGTGCTGGAAATAACCTCTATTAATATAACACACAAGGTAAAATTAATGTGTCATGTGCAGGGAAGTAAGCCGATAGGAAGGACCTGCTTGGGAGCCTGCTAAGCCCCCAGGGAGTACGAGTCCTTGTGTACGAGCCAGTCAAAACAGGGAAATAGTGAATCCTGCTTCCCAACGCTGCCCAGACAAGTTGGTAGGCACGACTAGGAAAAAAATGAAATAAAGAAAAAAGAATAAAGGAGGAAAACGAAAAAGAAAAGGAAAAGCAGATAAAAAAGTAAGAAAAAGAAATAAGAAAAGAAAGACTCATTTGTAAGACTCTTCCTTATTTTGTAACTGCGAGTCAGGTGTAGGAGTCAGTTGTATTTTAAGTACTAGTCATTTGTAAGAGTCACACTTATTTGTAAAGTCATTCGTAAGTCGCACCCATGATCACTACCTTGTTGTAATAGTCACAGTTGTTACCACAGTCAGGTGTAAAGAGATTCCCAACCTCAGTTAAGCCAGGTATGAGCCACAGACGTCATATGTGTAGGGCAAAACTTCGAAAGGATTTGCCTTTTCTTCAACCACACACCAGCCTCACATCTTAAGCTTCTCTACGCACCGTCTGAGATCTAAGGTTTAGTGTCTTCCCCTGCAGAACCCGATAACTCCCCCGTAGAACCCGATAACTCCCCTGCAGAACCCGATAACTCCCCTGCAGAACCCGATAACTCCCCTGCAGAACCCGATAACTCCCCTACAGAACCCGATAACTCCCCTACAGAACCCGATAACTCCCCGATAACTCCTTAGAATGTTAAGTAAGTCACCTTCAGTGCCCTGGGACTAAGCCGAGCGATCAGGCCATCATGCTATACTCTCTCCACTTTAACCTGACCTAAAATTGCCATCCCTCTATCTGGAATGCTGAACTTTAACAGCAGATTAACATTAGATTATCGTGATAGTCTCGAAGCAGTATTTTGGGAACGATATAGAACCGTTGCATATTTTTTTTTTTTTTGCCATTGACCGACGGGTAATAAGCTGTAAAAGGACGAAAATCTGAGCCATGTTAAAGTGAAAAGGATATAGTCTAGTACTGAAACAGGGACCTGGAATTTCAAAGAGATGGTTGCGCGTCCTGATCTGGGGGAATGTTTGTTGGGTGCTCGCCGAACCCGAACTGTCGCTTGGAGAGCAGTTGTTTACCATCGAGGTGACCTGTTATACTGCACGCTAGGATTTCTTGGGGTGGGAGCATCTCTAGGAATGCATCTGTCCGTCTGTCTCTCATTAACGATTGTCGGAGGCGAGGTGCTTCAATACCGTAGACTTCAGCGCTTAAAGCAAAACCACACCACACCACACCATGCAACACAACATACGACCCTTTCCCACCATACCCCCCCAAAATCACCCTCCCGTACCACACCACACCACCCACACCACACTACACCACCCACATCACACCACCCACACCACACCACACCACACCACACCACCCACACGACACCTAGGGCAATAACCGAAGTACTCTGAGTCTCCCGCATCTACTACTTTTGTACTTGTTTCCAATATATTAACCGGGATTTGAAGCAGAGAAACAGGTCTGAAGTTACTGGTATGTGTGTGTGTGTGTGTGTGTGTGTGTGTGTGTGTGTATACTTGCATGACCCTGGTAGTTTCCCACCCTCCTGACCAGTACCTGTGCTCCAGGCAGGTACTGGGGAGGTGTGCGTAAACCGGTACAATCCCCGGTAGCAGTGTCCCAGCAGGTGAGGGCTAATCTCATCAGAGCCTAATCTTTCATATAGGCCCAGGGGTGAGAGTGGGTGTTTTGATTTGTCCACGTTTATGATAGTTTCCCCTGCCAGTCGCTTTTTTTTTTTTTTTTTTTTTTTTTTTTTTTTTTTTGTCCCTCTCTCTTTTCATCTCTCCCTCTACCGTTTCTTTCCTCCCGCCCTTCTTTCTTTCCTCCTCCTCCTCCTCCTCCACTTCTTCCTTGCGGCGTCTTCTTCCTCAACACTCATAGTATCAATTATGTATCCAGTCCTCCCCCCTCCCCTTCTGTCCACCCTACCATTCTTCTTAACTCGATTCTCTCTCTCTCTCTCTCTCTCTCTCTCTCTCTCTCTCTCTCTCTCTCTCTCTCTCTCTCTCTCTCTCTCTCTCTCTCTCTCTCTCTCTCTTTCTCTCTCTCTCTCTTCGTACTTAAAGAAATGAACTGCGTATGATAAAGACAAGCTCCCTCCAAACTTTTTTCTGGGAATAGTTTGGGGATCTGATTTTCGTATAACTTTTCACAACTCCTTTCCCTGAGGACATGTCAAACTGGCGAGGTAAAATATAACCCTCACTAACCCCCTCACCACTAGGGGTCCGTCGTAACCCCTTCACTTTGGCGATGTATTTTCTGTTCTACTAATCATACAACCAGACGATTTTATTCAGCACCGGGGATTTTTTCAAGGGAGGTAGAGGTAGTATCCATTAGCCTATTCACTGCTTGAGGTAGTGCGGGAGAGGGACGCCTTCACGTGGTGGCACCGATATAACTGGGTGGTTCCGCTACCCGGTTATACGAATGTCCCTCAGCCCCCTTCCTATCCTCCGAAAGGAGGATGGTGGGCTGTAGGAGGGGGCCACAGCCTGCAGTCCACTGGGTTCACTTTTCAGATAAACCTGGGGCAACGTCAACAACAACAACAACAACAACAACAACTACTACTACTACTACTACTACTACTACTACTACTACTACTACTACTGCTACTACTACTACTACTGCTACTACTACTACTTCTGTACATACTGATACTGCAAGAGGTGTGGCCTACGAGTATGTTGAAAAAAATCGGATTTTTGTAGCAGTAACGAAAAAAAATGCCATTGGATTAAAGAGGTTAAGATAAAAAAGAAAAGGTTTGGGAGTAGAAAAAAAAATTATTATACGCCATTGGATTCAAAGGGTTAATGGATCCAACACTGAACGTAGGTAGGTTCGATCCCTGAGGCCTAAGAATCCTCCCTATTACGATCCTGCCCTCGTATGTCACCTCTTGGGCACTAATGAAGGGTCATCTATGAAGGTATGCTAGGGCTATCTCGTTCTGGCTTGGGGTGAGGGGTGTAATCTCTCTCTCTCTCTCTCTCTCTCTCTCTCTCTCTCTCTCTCTCTCAATTACAGATTCAACCCTTGTTCACGGAAGCTTAGGGTTATGTGCGCGTCAGGGAGAATTATCTCCTGCACACACACACACACACACACACACACACACACACACACACACACACACACACACACACACACACACACACACACACACACACACACACACACACACACACACACACACACACACACACCTCACTCTCACAACACAGACAATCCTTCAGCATAACCTCAACAAAAGATGTCTGTGAGCGCTCGGTTGAAGTGGCCAGATTCCTACAGTTCACTGGGTACACGTCGAAATGAGCCTAAAGCCATAACACCGGCAGAAAAAAAAAATTATCAGGTAAGAAAAAGAAAATCACAGGTTTCGCTTCAGGTGAGCGGAAAGAACTTGTATGAGCAACGTATTATGACTGAATTAGGCTGGAAATAAAACAAGGATGACGATGGTAATGATAGTATGGGTGGAAGATACGGTACATGTGGATGAGGAGACGATTGGAGTGAGAATAAGAGGTGAGAATGGAAAGAAGGAGGGAAGAGAGGGGAGAGGGAAGTAAAGGAAGAAGGATGTGGGGAGGAGGAGACGCAGGGAGGAAAGGAGGAGGGAATGAGGATGAAAGGTGAGGGGAAAAGGAGGGAGAAGGAGGAAGAAAAAGGGAGAGAAAAGGAGAAGAGAAGGGCTGAAGAAAGAAGGAGGGGAAGATAATGGAAAGGGAGAGTACTGGAAGAACAGTTATAAGAGGAGGAAGTGGGAGGAGAGAGAAATGAAGGAAGGAAGGAAGGAAGAGTACTGGAAGAAGAGTTAAAGAGGAGGAAGTGGGAGGAGAGAGGAAGGAAGGAAGGAAGGGAGAGAGAGAAAGGAGAGGGAAGGAGAAAAAAGAAGGGGCTTAAGAGGATGAAGGATAGATCGATGGGCAGATCGAAGGACAGGGAAGGTGAGAAAGAGGAAGAAAGGAAAGCAGAGTGTAAAGTGAGAAGGGAAGAAGAAGGAGGAGAAAGACTGAAGGGAAGAGAAGAAAAAAGAGGGAAGCTAAGGAGAGAAAGAGGAGAGATAAATAACAGGAGGAGGAGGGAAGAAAGAAAAGAAGAATGTCAAGGAAAAGGATGAAAAAGGAAAACAGTAACAAAAGCAGGCAACAGCTTTAATCGGAAGAGGTCCTTGTTCGGTGGCGTGCGCTGTGTGGAATATTTGATTAGGCGCGGTACCTGCCATTGTGGACACAGTTTTTTATTCTCTTCACTTTTACTTGTCCTAAAATTGCTATCTCTCCATCTTGAGCGCTTACTTGTAACAAGAGATGAACACTAGAATCTGAAACTATATTCATTTCACATAATGTTGGCCCAAATATGGAGTCTTTCCATCTTGAATGCCGAAGAAGGGTTATGAAGAGGATGTTGAGTCGTAGTACTGTCTTTTTCTATCATCGAGCAATGTGAAATAAGCTGCAAAAGGACGAAACTTTGGATCAATATTAATGTGAATAATGTTAATACTTGCGGTGACCTGTGCCACTCGTGTTAAATACGGTCATGGCTCAGTGGATAGTGTGGTGGACTGAGGATTAAGGGGTCGTGGATTCGAGTCAGAGAGATTTTAAGGATTTGTATCTGGTAAAGTTGAGCGCAGATGTACACCTGATTTTTCATATCTACAATTCACATTTCTCTGCTGGCTAATATTCGTAAACCGATGTGGGCTTTGTATGTTTCTCTCTCTAATATTTCACCCTTTATGCTTGTCACTTTCCTCTGCTTGGTAATGTTTCTAAACAGAGAGAGGCTTAGTGTGTTTTTCTGCCCTTTGAGAGTCAGGTAGAAAAGTTATAAACATACTTAAGTTTGACGTAGAGTGGAAGAGAAGGAAATGCTCAAAATATGCAGCAGACGCAGTGGAATGGTAAGCTAACTTTTGTTCCTAACTGTACCTCTATAACTGTATTTACTGCTCTACCATATGGCTCTACCGACACGTTATAAAAACACCTTCCTTAATCCCATAACACCTATGTGATAACCCTAACGTAGCACAAAAGGAATGGTGGGTATTAGTGCCCCCCCCCCCTCTCTCTCTCTCTCTCCTTCCATTCATTTACCACTTTACTACTAGGGCCTTCTCCTAGTCAAAATAAAATCGCATGGTAGTAATAAGATTATAAAGAAAATGACGTTCTCGTATTAAAGAGGTTAGTTATTATTATTATTATTGTTGTTGTTGTTGTTGTTGTTGTTGTACGAGCTTTGCCTTAAGTCACTCATATACCAACCAAAAACAATCTTATACAGCAGTGGTTTCAGATGCGTAATTAAAAAAAAAAAAACTGGAAGAGGGGAGAGCCTGAGGAGCTGGGATGGCATAAGTATACTCTGTGAAGGTGGGCGTTATCGAATGGCTGGGACGGCATAAGTCAAAGAATTATCCCTGTATTTTGGCAGGAAGCGGTAAAAAACTGGAGGAGTGAGGAGAGATGAGTGTGTGGGAGAGGCTGGGATGGTGGTGGATGGAGAGACAGGGAGAGAGATGTACCGTCGGCATCAAAAGTCATGTCCCTCCCTCTGCTTCAGTCTCCGAGAATTTCGAAAATCAATGTAGTGTATCCACAGTTGCCGAAAGAAGTGCCAGAACTTTTGATGCCCACTGTAAAGCCCGTGAAAAGGGATGTTGTACGTTGGTCCATATGGGCGAGGTGAATTTTTTTTTTCTTCACCCAGTAACCATGTCTCGGCTTACCCCCCAAAATTTTATTCAGGAAAGAGATACTTGTGCCAGTCAAAAGAGTAAATCAAATCTTTCTTCCTAAACAAGAACACAGAGATCTGGATTCTGTAACAAGACGAAACATATATGGACACGAAACTCATATACCTGGCGTGTTGTGCCGCAGGTAAAGAGGGAGAGAAAGAGAGGGGGAGAGGGCGGAGGGAAGGCGATGATGGTAGAGTGAGGGGTAATTGTGGTGGAGGCGGTAGCTTCGGCAGGTGTGGTGTGGTGGGGGCGTAGAGGTCAGTGCTCCAGGAACCACCACCACCACCACCACTACCACACTACCATCACACCACTATCTATTACCATCACACAACACTACCCCTGTTCTGGTGCCAGTGCTAGTTTCGTGTAGTGTGGTACGGTAGGTGTTTGGTAGGTGCGGTGTGGTGTTGTGTGGTGTTCGATGTGGTGTGGTTTTGTGTGGCATGGTGTGATGTAAGACTGTATGGTGCGAAGTTGTGTGTTCTCTTGTGATGGTATCGTGTTGTGTAGTATGGAAATGTGGTGTGATGGATGTAGTGTAGTATGGTGTGGTAGGTGTGGTGTGGCGGGATGGTAATATGGAGGGTGTGGTGTGGCGGAGGGTAATAGTGGTGTGGTGTGGTGTGATTGTAGGGGCGTAGAGGTCAGTGCTCCAGGACACACCACCACCACCACCACTACCGTCTTGGCACCACTGCTATGACCTTCCCGTTCCTGCCGCCCAGCTCGCCTTGGGTCACTACACACGCACGCTCCTAACTGTCACACCGACCAAGCAAACTGAATCCAACACGCCATAGGTGAGAGGAGTAAAATAAATACGAGTAGAATACATGATAATACTGAAGAGGTTAGTGGAGATTAGTTTGTACCCCTCCTGTATCGTGAATGGTGTACTGATGAAAAAAAAAACGTTCTGGTACTGAAGGATTGAGATGTAATATGTAAACTGAATCCCTAAAGTTTTGTAAGCATCCTCCTGAGATCACGAGACTAACAACTTATGGAAACATATATATATACATCTGTCTGTCTGTGTATCTGTCTACCTATCTTACTATATGTCAATCTCTGTCTGTCTCTTCCTATCTGTCTGTCTATCTTTATACATACATACATACATACATTCTCTCTCTCTCTCTATCTCTCTCTCTCTCTCTCTTTCCCCACCTGCCCGACTATCCCTCACCTGGCTTCCCACATTCGTACCCTCGCCTACCCACACCCTGTACTTCGCCATCGTCTTCTTCCCACACTCTGCCTCCTCCTGCTTCTACCCACGCTTCATCTGACCTCTTGTTGGTCTGGGTTTATGAGAGTAGTTTTTATCGTCATCGCAATTATCTGCCTACAGATGCGAAAAAGAGGCATAATGATGATGATGATGATGTAATTATAGTCTTCGTTTTCGTCCTTTATCATGCTTATCAGCAATAGCATAATCATCACTTATACCATCATCGTCATCATCACTGTTATCATCTTCGTCATCGTCGTTTTGTTTTCATTTTCGCTGTAATTGTTTTTGTTACTATCAGTCATCATCAGCTTCATCAACATCCCCTTCACATAATCCTCATCATCGTCATCTTCATCTTCATAATTGTCAATATTTTTATCGTCATCGTCGTCCTTAAAAGTCCATAATTCCCTCTGCGTGTACATACTCCTGCCGATGTGCATATTTTGCGCTTCTCCTCATACTAACCCTAAGCTCATTTTCATACGTCCATCCATATCCGTGAAGGTTTGTATAAGCTACGAGTTTACGTCCTTTTTTTCCATAGGTCTACGGCAGGTACTTTAAACTCCCGTCCATTGTAATCTGAGGCTGTCCGCTCCCATCCGAACCTGTCTAGACCCATTTAAATTTACATAAATTTCACTCCTCGCTATCTGTAAGCTTCACGCCTACTTAATCCTTTAGAGGACAGGGTTTCCATCTTCACTGAGGCGTAACTCGCGATGCGATGCTGCCTTTTGATGAGAGGATCTTTTCACCATCACTGTGAGGCTTTATGTTTAGTGGACGCTGTACCGTTTTTACACACGACATTTTTACCGTGCCACATTGCTGAAAGGCCAGATGTCAGCAGCTTCTTAGGGGACTACGAGTATAGGCTGTTTGTTTCACCTGATAAAACTGGGCCACTGACACAAGTTGAATATCAAGCTGTGGTTGCATGAAATCTTATTGGCCTTTGGTTATTAGGAATGAGTCTCCTTGTTTACTAGTCCAATCAATCTTCCAGTCTGACAACACTTTGCCATCAGCTTAAGAAAAGGGGATTGAGGATCTTGGTCAAGTTAGAACAAGCGACTTATAATCCTAGCTTTGCCTCTGTTATACAAGGTGTGCAATTCATCCATCTCAGAATTCGAATCTGGCACAGGCTGACCACCATCTCCAGTCATCAGCCACACTACCATCACGGCTGCTTAAAGGATGATAACCCACAGATTCCTTCATCCAGTAATTATTTAGTCAGCACGAGGAGTGCCAGTGTCCGAAGATACGACGTTAGAATTATCGTTATCATCATCATCATCATCATCATCATCATCATTGTTGTCAGTGTAATTGTAGGCTACTCAGTATGAAATTGTCCAGTGAAGGAGGAATGCTTTTCACTTCATTCGCCACTCTGACCTATTCATCTATTAGCCTGTTCAATTTAGAACCACCACAGTTGGAAACTAGTCCTTCATATTTTTTTTTTTGTCTCTTTTCTACTCCATCTCAGGATTATTCTTCATCTGAATAACACGTCTTGCTTTGGGCATAATAAGGTAACTAACCGAAGTTAATCGGAACAGGTTTTCATCTCCCTCGCCGGTCTTTTCCCGGCACACCAAACCCGTCGCTGTGCTTGACTCATCAGCCGAGCACAGTGGCTCTCACAGGTTCTGTTATGGCCATTCCAGCCCCCGCCCCCGCCCACCCCTGCCTGCCCAAGACGTATATGGTTAGCCCCTTGCTGCACTACGAATACCACGCCCAACTTAACCTAACCTAACCTAACCAGACCTGACCTGACCTGACCTAACCTAACCTAACCTAACCTGAGCTAACCTAACGTAACTTAACCCGACCTAACCTAACCTAACTTAAATGAACCTAACCTGACCAGATTTGACCTGACCAGACCTAACCTAACCTAACCTGACCTGATTTGACCTGGCCTGACCTGACCTAACCTAACCTGACCTGATTTAACCTGACCTGATTTAACCTGACCTAACCTAACAACCTTGCCTCACTATATTATCTACATCCTAATGTACCTAACCTCACCCTGTTATCTATAGCCTAACAACCTAATCTAACCTAATTTAACCTAACCCAACCTAATCAGATTAAATGCAACTTATCCTGAGCCAACCCAACCCAACCTCAACCAACCTAACCTATCTCAACCTAATTTAACTCAACCCACCTCAACCCAGCCTAACTTACACCAACCTAACCTTACCTGACTTAACGCAGCCCAACCCCACCCAATCCACTATGACCACTGCTACCCTCTCCCCCGCCCACTGCCGTCTGCTTCCCACATATATGGCCATCACCTACCAGTCTGTCTCCCACGCACTGACCCAGACGATCAATGACCCCGGATGACCTTGTTTCAGAGAGGAAGGAAGAGGAAGGGGTACTAGGTAGGGAGGAGGATGGAGAAGGAGGAAGGTAGGAAGGAAGGAAAGGGAGGGAGACAGGAGATATGGAAAATGATGGAGAGAGAGAAAGGAATGAAGAAAGCGAAGATTGAGGAAGGAGAGGAATATGGAGATGGGGGAAAGGGAAGGAAGGAGAAAAGGAAGAAGGGGGGGTAGGAAGAGAGAGAAGGCGGTGAAAAGAGGAAGGAGGGGAGGGAGAAGCGGAAGAATGAAAGAGAACAGAAAAGGAGGGGGGGGGGGAAAGGAGACGCAGGAAGAAAGGAAAGATGAGTCAATGGGGGTATATATGGAGAGAGAGAGAGAGAGAGAGAGAGAGAGAAAGAGAGAGAGAGAGAGAGAGAGAGAGAGAGAGAGAGAGAGAGAGAGACTGGCTATTAAATTCATGTATACCGACAGCACGAGCATCATCAAGGCAGACAGTCAATTTTTCTGTTCCAGAGTTCCATTATAACAGTATCCGCAACAGTCAACAATACATCCAGATCCCTGATTATACAGTTAGGTAGAGAGGGACAAGGGGAAACAAACTGTACACAAGAATGATAAAGGAAAAGCGAGAAGTGCCTGGGAGAGAAAGATGTGATAGAAGAAAAAAGGCAGGACAAGGAAGAAAACCGAGAGCCATTATTAGGAGTGGGAGTTTTTTTTTTTTCTTTCATTTTTCATTTTTTTCATTTTTTTTTTTTTTACTGAGAGATGCTGCTACAGTGACTGCTTTTTGTCAAGATGCACCAGCGAAACTTTTATGTCCTCAGTTTCCGCCACTACAGTCACCTTTGTCAGTGATGTAGGCGAACACACGAACGGTTTACGTCTATATTATGATATCAGTTGGCATGGAATCTTTAGTGAGCTCCAGACCTCATCCTTTGAAGCTTTCCATGCTGAGGATTTTTCTCTTTGAAATGCAGATCTAAATCAGAAGCGAACCCGAGATCAAAACTAGCCCTTTCAAACCGAGACTCGCTGAATACCGCCACTGTAAATCTATTAAAAAAAAGCACAACAGCCGATGAATAAATTGATCCTGACAGTTTCATCGACAACGTTCTTGGTCAGGTAAAGAAATGAAAACTGCCTGGAACATAAATTTTTTCTGCTGTGAAGTAATATAAACACTTGCCAGGAAAAATGAAATTGGGGAAACTTTTCATGTTGCTAGGGAATATTTGTCATGTCACGTGTAGACCTAAGCTGTTTGTAATATTTTGCCTCATAAGAACATAAGAAAAGAGAGTAAATGCAATAAGCCGACAGACCTATAGACAGCAGCTCCTATAAAAGTGTGGCTACATTACGAGAAGAAGAAGGCACGGAAATTTTATGGGAAAGGAGGAAATGGAAACAAGCCACATATAGAACTAGAGGTTCGTAAAAGTTTCCCACGATACATCAGTCCTTCACACAGGCCCGCAGGACACCGGCTTTACCCTACTCCTTCAGTACCACGACATCTTCTACTGTTTATTTTTCTTGGCTTTAGACGATTTTATTTAGCATTGGGGGGAGACTCGTCGTAGTAAAGGGGTAAAATGGAGGCTGGATCTAACCCCTCCAGTTCGAAAACTCTCTCGGGGGAATAAAATCGTCTGGAGATAGCAAGATAAAATAAAAAGTCATTGGAGCGAGAGGGTTGAGCCTGTCAGTATGAGGATATTTTATGTATTTATTTATTTATTCCTGCTGCCTCAAGACGATTTTCTTCAGCTTAGTGAAGGAGTATAAGCAAGAAGATAGAAGGAACTCAGTACGATGATGTCTATTCATATTCTTGCTTCTACCAGACGATTTTCCTCATCTTAGAGAGGCCTGTCGTAGAGAAGGGGTTAGCGAGACGGGAACCTGCTGGGAACATGCAAAAAAATAAAAATAATTAAAAAAAATATGGTTCCGGGTGGCTGGTTCCTAGGACGTAGTGGGGTTTAGTTGATGTGGGTGGGGATGAGAGGGTAGGGAGAGAGGAAGGAGTGGGGAGGATGAGTGTGGAGTGAGTGGGGGGAGACAGGGTAATGGATAAAGGGGGGAGCGAGGGATGGGGGATGATGAGGGGATAGGGGGAGGTTGGGGATTGAGGGATAAGGAATGAGGGATCGGTAAGGAGGGGGAAAAGGGTGGGGGATGAGGGGTTAGATGTGTGTGTGTGTGTGTGTGTGTGTGTGTGTGTGTGTGTGTGTGTGAGAGAGAGAGAGAGAGAGAGAGAGAGAGAGAGAGAGAGAGAGAGAGAGAGAGAGAGAGGATGTCTGGGAGAGGGGAAGAGAAGAGCGGGAATAAGGAGGCTGGACAATGAGGGGTGGGGATGAGAGTGAAGGATGTGGGGGGTATGGGGTTAGAATGAGAGAAAAGGATGGGGGGAGAGGTGGGGTGTGTGGGACAGAGTTTGTAGGCTACTTTGCATCTGTCTTAACCTTCCTTCTAATCCCCCACTATGACTCTATCCTTTGTGATATGAGAGGGAGAGTGTGATGGGGTAAGGGTGGGGGTGTAGGGGTGGGGGTGAGAGGCTGAGTGAGAGAGGGGAGTGAGAGGTGTAGACAGAGATGGAGGATGAGAAGAATAATGAGGGTTGGAGGTAGAGAATAGTAATGGATGGGGAGATGGAAGGGGGAGGGGAGAGTTAAGGATGGTAGGTGGGGAGATGGTGGGTGGGACATTTAAGAGTGAGGGGAGAGAGAGGGAAGCTGAGAGGAGAGAGTAAGAGGTAGGAGGGAAAAGAAACAGTGAGGGATGGGGAGATGGGGGGGGAAAGTGAACGAAGGTGAGGGGGGGAATCAGAGAGAAAATGAAGGTGATGAGGGGGAGAATGAAGGGTGGTGGGGGAGAGAGGGGGAGCAGGGGAGGGGGACACTGAGGGGGTGGAAAGGAGAGGGGAAAGGTGGCCAGTTAGACAACGAGACCTTGCTTCAGAAATTATGTACCAGGTCTGTTCTTGTGTGCCGTTATCCCGATGTCCTTGCTGATCTAGCCTACTGAGACGCAGGGCACATATGGCTAGTTGTTTTCCAGTACATATCAAGGGGCCGTTTTTGGGGTGGGATAGGGGATTTCGTAGCACCTCATCCATTGCGATTTTGTTTTTCGTATTGCACCTTAACATGATTTTGCATGGTACTGTTACCCTTTGAAAATCGACTTGGTTTGCATCAGTAACATATAAGGGACTGAGGTGTAATGTGCAAATCAAATCGCTGAGGAATTAGTTTTACTAAATTTCCAAAGTCACTATGAACACGACGATTTGTTATACAGTATCGTATAGTTAAAAAAAAAAAAAACGAAATATAGTATACCCACTTATGGAAATTTTGCTTTTTAAAGGTATACAAAGATGCTGCCCAACTTGGACCCTCGTCAGCATTTGATCCTCATATTTGAAAGAGGTCCAGGTCAGGTCTAAGTCGTTCTATCTGGCTAGTAAGCTTTTCACTAAATTGTTGTGTGTTTTCAATTTCTGAGTACCTTTACAAACGTGTAATAATAGCATCTTGATAATTGTGTACTGTTGCAACCAATTGTTCTCAAAACCGTGATGGAACGGATATTTGTTGTTATGTGTCTGTTCTCTCCTTTACGTATTCCATTAAATCTACACACTGTCCTTTATCCGCCCTTTTGTTCTTTTCTTAGCTTCTTCGCTACGAGAGTTCTTAGCTAAAGTATAATATAATTACGAGTATGTAATCATCAAGGGGTAGCTAGTACAAAAGAAAAATAGTTGTCACCCGAGCAGACAGCCATGTAACACATAAGTGGCCTGTCACACACACACACACACACACACACACACACACATATATATATATATATATATATATATACACACACCAGTATGATACTTTGTCTGAGTAATCCTGTGTATAGAACAAGGGGGGAAATGGTGGCGAAGTGGTTGAAATAGAAATCTGTTTTCCAGTATGATGCGAGATCAAGTCCAGTTTGGTACAGGAACAGTTGGTTGACGAGGAATTCGTTAAATTAGACTTTATTGTTTTTCCACAAGGTTTCTGAGTATCATAAAAACAACCCTGCCAGTACCGTTACACCAGTCCTGAATAAGACAACACTAACATATATTCAGCGGGGATTTTTTTTTTTTTTTCCATAATGGTAAGACGTGAGGGTGTGTGGTACGTAGGACTGCTGGTTATTAGGGAATGGATTATCAAGGTTATGCTTCGAGTCGAACATAGAAGAGTCAGTTGGAGAAGTACAGAGACCTTTACGTTAGGCGAAATTAGCCCTGATCGATATTTTACTTTATGTTTCAGTGTTTTGGTGATTCTGAGGAACTGGCCCCAACAGCACCAAAAATATCTCCAACCTAAATACTGTAAAGTCATCTGCAAACTGCCAGGAGTAACTTAAATAAATAAATTACTTCAACGTAGCGAAGGGGTTAGCCCATTACTGATCAGGGTTGGTGGGCGTGGGATTTTGCTGGAAGGATATTCAGCACAGCGCCCTCCTCCTACCGGTCCACAGTCGCAAAGCTCATTGGTTTAAGAATGGGAGTTCCCCTTGTATTAACTTCTGATAATGCCCAATTGGTGATTTTTTCTTTCTTTTTTTTTTGACCGTGAGGCCTGACGTGACTGCAACCAAGGTTGAATGTGGAGCTGACAGGGTGAAGCAGGGTGGGTAGGGTGAGTCAGGGGAGGCGGAATGAGGCGGGGCAAGGAAGGGTGACGCAGGGTGAGCCAGGGTAAGGCAGAATGAGTCAGGGTGAGGCAGGGTAATGCAAGGTGGGATCATTATACTACTGTACATCACTTGGTAGGGTAAGGCAGAGGGAGGCGAGGTGAGAAAGGCTGAGGTTACTACACTAAACCACATGGCAGGAGGGGGCAGGGTAAGGCAGGGTGGGATAAGGTAAGGCAGAGTAAAGCAGAATGGAGCAGGGGGAGGCCAGGTGAGGAAGGATGAGGTTACTACACTACACCACATGGCAGGAGGGGGCAGGGCAAGGGAGGAGGAAGCAGGGCAAGGCAGGGTGGGATAAGGTAAGGCAGATTAAAGCAGAGCGGAGCAGGGAGAGGCCAGGTGAGGAAGGATGAGGTTACTACACTACACTACTTGGCGGCGAGCCCAACGATGCGAAGATGGCTGGAGTAACCGAGGGAGAATTGACTTTACAAAATTGGACGCTGACTCACAAACAAACGTACCACCATTTCCCCGTCGTTTAGAAGATTTATTTTTACAGGATAGGCAAATAAGGGGGTGCGTAGTAATCTTCCCTTGTCTCTCGTTCTTCCTGTGAAATTCATCTTAGCTACGAGAGGCAAAATATCGTAAGTTGTTTTGTAAATCCCGACCCCAGTTTTATTACTCTTTTCGTCTCAGCATTCCCCACGCACAGATACTTAACCTCTTCACTGCGATTATTTGTTTTGTGTCTTATTATTAAACTTTTCGAATTGGAGGTTTTGGGGACTCTGCTAAGATGAATATAATCGTCTGGTGATAGCAAGAATTAAAAAAAAAAATCCGTCTTCTAAAATTGAAGGTTAATCTTTTACCAATTCTCCGGAGACCCAGGTAAGAAGAAGGAAAAAAAGAAAGAAAAAGAAAAGGAGAACGAAAGATATTAACGTAAAAATTAACAAAAAATATACCCGGTAAAACAAATAAGGATAAAAATGAATAAATATAAGAAAAAGTAGGATAAAAACAAAAGAAAGAGAAGAACAAAAGCTAACACGATACTGACCTTAGGCGACGATGACCTTGTTGAGTCCAAGTGGCAATCGCAAGTTAACCTACCCTACGCACGCACACACGGGATCCCAACGCATAGGTACACATACACCCCTTTTACGTACATGTATCCCTTTCAAGTATATTGTACACCTGCCTCTCTCGTACACTTACATACACACATACATACATACATACATCCATATGTCCATCCATCCATACATACATACGGTATACACACACACACACACACACACACACACACACACACACACACACACACACACATACAGTATATATATAAATATATATATATATATATATATATATATATATACACACCTTTCATGTGCAAACAGACAGTTCTTTCACGTAACTCCCCCTCCCCCACACATACACACACATGCGTACCATTTACGTACACACGTAGCCCCTCACACACACACACACACACACACACACACACACACACACACACACACACACACACACACACACACACACACACACACACACACACACACACACACACACACACACACAACTGGCAGCTTGCACAATGGCGAAGAGAAGCATGGTAGTAAAAACCCACTATTTATAGACTAAGGTTTATTCTGGACATAATGAATTCAACTGCCTTCGTATTCAGCAGTTCAAAAGAAGTCCATATTGTAAGCTGGTGAAGAAGAGAAATCACGGTTTTCTTTCCTTGCGTGCAGAATAAACGTTTAGTCTACAAATAATGGGCTCTTGTTACCAAACCACCACTACTGTCTTCCACCACCACCACCACCACCACCACCACCATTACTGTGTATAAATTCGCCTTGGAAAAAAATGGGGCAGCTTTTTTCCCTACTATCATTTGTCACCACCACCACCACCACCACCACCATCATGTGTCCCTGCCGCCTACCCACCGAACCATAGGGGACACCATCACCTCACACAACCACACTCGCCATCCTTCCCACGTAGCACGGATTTTTTTTTTTTTTCAACACCCAGACACATCACCACCTCCACTGCCACCGACACGTAGACCTCTTCTCCCCTCCCGCGTAAACACACACTCACCACACCATACAGAACCACAGGAGACGCCCTAGCACAACATAGCACACTCACACATACACAGCTAAGATGCACATAACGCGCCTTTGTTATTGCTGTTGTTGTAGTTGTTGTTGTTGTTGCCGTTTTAAGCTCATCTTGTTGTGACCCCAGTGGACCTCAGGAAATCGGTGACTTCGATCGGCAGCTCCCAGAGGTCTTTTGCTGAGCGTATATTGAAGGACTGTCTGTGTTATGGTGAAGTGTATTGTGTGGGGTAAGTGTGATGTGGTGCTGAGCTGCATTGCATTGTGGGAGAAGTGGATTATTTGTGAGTTGTATTTTGTATAACATAACCTTACCTCAACTCATCGACAAAACATAGAACAACACGCATTGCAACACAACCACAACTCAAAACTACTCACCATATCAAAACACATCCACAACCCAGTACAACACAACTCAGCACATCACAGCACGGCCTAACACAACACAGCCCTGCCGCAACTCACCCCGGCCCTCCACATGTTGTAACCTTGAAGAGACTGAGCTCCGACCATGGCCTTCGCTGCTCTCTTATACCGGTACCCCTTCTCTCCTGCCAGCCGCCCTTCCCCCTTCCATGCCAGCCCCCCTTCCCCTTTCCATGCCAGCCCCCCTTCCCCCTTCCATGCCAGCCCTCCTGTCTCTCTTCCCTGTCCCCTCAAACTATCGTCCCCTTCCACCTGTCTACCCCTCCTCACCCCTTTCTGCCCCCTATAATACCCTCTTCTCCGCCTGGCAGAAAAGTGAGGCTGAATTTTGCTTTATTGGTGATGCCCGATCCTCCTACAGCGATGCCCCTTTTCCCCTGCAATCCCCATTCACCTCTTCATTGTTAGCAAGTCTTCATCCCCTTCAGTCTCTATTCTCCACCGGCCAGTGAACTGAAGCTGAGTTTTATTAGAGGCTTTTTGCACCCTGGTGGTCGTGGGAAGAGAGACCCACACAGGGGATCGGCCTTGCCATGCACATAGGTTCATTTCCCAAGATGTCGGTGGAGGTTTGTTGATCATGTAGTCGTCGGGTGGTCCAGAGGCATTAATATGTCCTTTTTCTTTTCTTTCGTGTAATGCTACAAAGGGGAAGAAGTTGGTAACCTATCCTTAAATGTATAGAGTTACGGTGGCCCGGCCTGTGACCCTTATGTCGTGACGGGATTCTCGAAAATAGTCAAAATTAAAATACATTATTTGACTACGAGATTGGCTGTTACTGCTATTACTATTTTTAAATCCACGAGAGGATTTTTTTTAAGCATAATGAATCGTCGGTCGCAAACATGACTAGCCTAACTCGTCGTCGTACTAAAGAGGCTAATGGAGATGGTATTTAGAGAAAACTGGTTCTGACCCTGGTACTATGAGGTGTCTCCCAAGCTGACTGAAGTTAGTGAACGGTAGCAAAAACAAAGAAATATCGTACAGAATGGGGTTATTACACCTGCGCGTGTGAAGTCAGAGTGAGTGTTGTTTTTGTGCAAAGCGTGCTCGCGCGCGCGTGCATGCGTGCGTGTGTGTGTGTGTGTGTGTGTGTGTGTGTGTGTGTGTGTGTGTGTGTGTGTGTGTGTGTCTGAATAATATACTTCACACAATTTTCATCTGTTTTAAAGTAGACTTGGTGGATGTGTTGAGGGTCAGCCAAGTGGTTGTTGACCTATTGTTTTTGAGAACGGTAGATCATAGATCAAGGTTCCGGGTCTAGGTCAAATTTGACCTAGCACAGTCTTAAACAGCTTTTATCCGATTTAGATCAAACTTGGTGGAAGGGTTGAGGGTTGGACAATAAAAGAGGAATTCGATTTTGAGATCAGTCAGAGGTCGAGGTCACAGGTTAAGGTCAAAGTTCGACCTGCTTGTCTGTGTGAACAAATAACATGGTAGAAGGACTAATAATTTATAATCAGCCAGGGGGTTGAAGTTTCACTTTTTAGAAGAACAGGTCAAAGGCCTAGGACATATAGCAGGGTCCACTCAAACACTTTCTGTCCAATTTAGACCAAACTTTGTGCAGGGATTCAGGTTAAGGCAAGGATAAAGGGATTCAGTTTTGAGAACAATCAGTCAAAAAGTCAAAGTCGCAAGTATAGGTCAAATATCATGGACTCAAGGCGGAGAAAGCACAAACAATTTTGACCCGACTTGGACCAAACTTGGTAGCAGGGTTAAGGGTGAAATGAGAATGAAGGGACTGGATTCTGAGAACAATCCATCAAAGGACAAGGTCACAAGGCAGAGTTATGTGTTCGACCTTTGGACCAGTTGGTGGGCGCGAGTGTTGAACTGAGTGCTGTATATGTTACAGGTTAATATCCATGGGAGGGAAGGATTGGAGGGTCGGTGTACATATAGCTCCATAGTGTGTGTGAGTAGCATGCGAGGATGGGGTAAAAAGATGGAGTGGAGAAGTTCGTGAGAGGATGGCTTTGGGTGACGGGAGGGATTTAGGATGATTGGTGAGAGATCATTAGACTCTTTTGGTGGATACACCGTGAGATTAGGCGTTCCCGTGATGAAAATATTTTCCTACCGTCCTTAAAGACAGGGTTATGTGCGAATTAGGAGGAACGAGGGACAGATATAATACTCAGTCGGTGGAACAGAAGATAGTGGTAGTGGTCAAGGGTATATTGTGGATTTGTTTATTTGAGTGTTGTGGCAGTCACTGGGGTTCAAGTCGACCATGTTAGGCCAATGCTACTCCGACGGAGACACTAAGTCGGCCATCGTCTATTGTGTTCCCTGTGCCGGCGTGCCTGTGCTGTCGTTGACCGCGCCAGCACAGTACGTGAGGCACATAAACAAATAATCAACATGGAAAGCCCGTTAACAATCTACACAAACATCCACTATTACCCTCGCTGGATCAAACTTCGCTGTATCGGATTTTCCATTTATATGACACCTTAATCCCTTCAGTCCTAAGACGTCTTCTTCATTTTGTTCCAGCTAATTTCAAACTGTTTTATATAACTTTGGAGACTCCCCTCAAATTGAATGGGTTAATGAAGGCTATATTTAACCTCTCTAGATTTATAAGCCTTTCCTGACCCGAATAAAATCGTCAGGAGAAAGTAAGATTAAACCTGTGTAACCTTTAACTTTAAGACACTGAGTCTAATATATCGGATAACTGAAATAAATCAGAATAACGAATGCCTAAAGTAAAAAGTTGGGCTGTTGTTTATAGGTTTACCGAAATAACTGATAAGCCTACAGTTTCTTCCTGTAATATTTAGTGCATTATTGTATGCAACATCGTTTTTATATACATGTTTTACTTTGATGTGTGGTGGTGGTAGATGCTGGCGACTCGCCAGGTGTAGTTCTGCCTACTTCTTCCTTCACCGTTATCATTCTTTTTCCACTCTTCCTACTTCACCCATCCTTCCTGTCACATTTTGTTATTTCTCTATCCACTTCAGGTGGTTGTACGCTGAGCGACACAGTGGTTTCCTGTAAACCAGGAAACCCTTTACAGCGCTGGGTGGTAACCATATAACCAGATAACGGGGCGATGTGGAATCTGCTATGGTACCCCTGTTAACTGGGTGGAGATGCAAATGCGGCTCCATCCGGGAACCAAACTTTAACACTTTTCCCCGTGCCTCGCTGTGGCGAGGCGATGTCTACCGCAAGGGAACATCGGTTTACTGCTCGGGGCTGCCCTGCAGGTGCGGTTGTTCTCCTGATGTTGATGGGTCGCCTCGGCCAGACAGACCTGGGTTATTCCACAACAACAACAACTTTATTGTGTCCGTGACTTGCACGGTTGTGCCACGGTACTGGAGAGGGGCGTCTTTATCCAGTGGCACAGATGTAACTATGCGCTTTTTACAATGACATGTTTTTCACCTTGAATACTGAGTTGAGAAAATAGATTAACACTAGAATATTATGCTAGTCACAAATAAGTTTCGTGGAAAAGATTTAGAACCAGTACATTATCTCATTCGGCCACAGAGCTACGAAACGTAAGCTGCCAAAGGACAAAGATCTGGGTCAAGATAGGGTAAAAGAACAGCAGGAGGTTCCCTTGCCTGGTTATACAAACGTCCCTCTACTTATCTCCTGAAATGAAGATGATGGACAACAGGAGGAGGGAAACATAAAGGTGCAGCCCACGGAATTCACGTCTCAGAGAACATGGGGCCACAACAACAATATCTTTTCCACCTTTTCTTTTAACACGATACGGTGGACTGAAGGCCGACATCCAGAAAAAAATAAAATAAATAAAAACTATGCCGTACAATGCAAGGTCAGTTATAGGCTATCATTGTTCTGCTCTGATCAAACCTGGTCTTCCCTCAGTTTCTCCGATAGTTTGAGGATATACTCCACTCCATTCTTATCACTTATTCTTTCCTTTATCAGTTACGTCAGTAGTGTTTTTAGTTTTTTATCCTCCGTGCATTCCACTCCATTCTTAACACTCTTATCTATTCCCTCATCAGTTACTACGATAATGTTTTTTTTTCTTTTCTGTCCTTTTTTTTTTCTTGTTTTTTCGGGGTGCTTCATACTTTCCACTTCACTCTTATCTCTTATCCCTTTCGTCATCAATACTCCGATTGTGCGATTTTTCTTTTCTTTATCTTTTTTGCGCCTCATGCTTTCCACTCCACTCTTATCAGTGTTATTCCATCCTTCGTCAGTTACACCTTTAGTATGAAGCCTTACTGTAGTACCTCATGCCTTCCACGTCACTCCTGTCACTATTATCTCTTCCCTTATCACTCCCAATCACTCGCCCTCGTCCGTCCCCTGACCCCCACTCTGCTATTTCCTGCACGCATATTGTACCGTCGCTTTACACGTCCGCGTTTGTGTCCGGGGCCGAGAACTGGGGATTTCTCGTCCTACTCCCCACACGCACGATCGTAGGGCGTCAGATCCAGGGAAGAAGGATCACATTTTATTTAATAGTCACTGCGATGGCGTATTTTAGTCTTTTCACCTTAACTTGTCCTGAAAGTACCGTGTTTCCATCTTGAATGCGGAGTTGTAGCAAAATATTTACACTAGAGTACTATGCTAGTCATGAAGAAGTGCAGTGGAAAGGATGTTGAACCGTAGCATTTTTCTTTTTGTTCCTCTGAACTACGTGAGGACGAAAATCTGGGCCAAGTTAAAGGTGAAAAAACTTTAACCGTTTTGCAGTTTATTTTCTATATTTCACTTACATCATAAGACAGTACCACAGCTCTGCATTCTTTCCATAGCACTTTTTCGTGACTAGCACCATACTCTAGTGTTAATCACGTGTCGCGGCTCAACATTCCGGATGGAGATATGGTAATTATAGGTCAAGTTAAAGTGAACAGGGTATAGCTCAGTTTATTCTTGGAACCTGCCGGCGATTATAACTCAGGGGAGCTACCAAGAGCAAAGAAGGCTAACGAAGGCCGTATCCAAGCCATTAAGTTTGAAAAGTCTCTCAAAATGGGATGACACCAGGAATGAACACTCAAAGACGCCAGCCTGTTGAAGAGGTTAATCTCGCCACTGTAATAAACGCACTTGGGTATTTTATTCAAGCTCTCACCAGGCCATTTTGTTCAGGACTGTTCTAAGATGCAGGGAGTGACTAAGTATTACCCTAACAGTCCAAGCAGTTATTGGAGACTGTTTCCAACCTCTTGAGTCAGAGATTATTCCCTTAAAGTGAATGAAGTTGTCACATGTTAGTCAAAAATAAAACTGAACAAGACGATACGGCACTGAGAATGTGCGTATAACTTTATACTTTAAGATGGCCTAAAACTGACATCTCTCATCATGTGTGCTAAACTGTAACAAACGATTAACAAAAGAACATTGTGTCAGTCACGAAGGAGCGCAGTGGAAAGGACGTACCGGTATAATATTGTCTTATTTTTGCATCGAGATACGGGAAAAAAGCTGTTAAAGGACGAAAATGTGGGACAAGTTAAGGTGAAAGAACTGTAGCCTGTTGTTGTCTACCTTGTACGTATCTGACCATTTTAACTTGGGAAGATTTGCGGGGTAGTCCAAGTCGCCAGCAAATGTTTTCCTAGTTTTTCGCCTCAGCCCAGGTTGTCTGTTAATAAAAGATCTTAACTAGTTCCTGCTACAGAATTATATCAACAGAAGGGAACTACTATCAGAAGGAGGTTTGTCTGGCAGCATTTTTAAGTTCTATATTGATTTTGGTTTGATTGTGAAGTATTTGGAAGCTGTTGGGGTTAAGGTGAAATCATACACAAACAATCTTATATGCAAGTTAAGCTCAAGAAAGTGTATAAATTCGGACCCTACTGTGAGAAGAAGAGTTAGGTATGGTGGAGGGGGTGTGGTGGGAAGGCGGGCTGAAGGGGTATAGGGTGAGGGGAAGGGGGGGAAAAGGGTATGGGCGTGGGGAAGGGGGGGAAAGAGGTATGGGCGTGGGGAGGGGGTGATGGGATACGGGGTGGGGTGGGGAGAGGGGGTGAAAGGATAGGGAGTGAGAGGGTGGGAAGGGGGGTTGAGGGGATACGTGGTGAAGAGAAAGGGGTGAAAGGATACGGGGTAGAGGATGTGGAGATGGGGTGAAGGGATACGTGACGGGGAGAAAGGGGTGAACGGATGCGGGATAGGGCTGAGAGTTGGAGAGGAGATACGTGTTGGGAGGTGGGGAGAGGAGAAGAGATACATACGAATAGTGAGGGGGAAGGGTAATGAGGTATAGGATGAGGGTGGGGAGCGGAGGTTAAAGGATAGGTGGTGGGGAGGGAAGAGGTAAAGGAGGGCAGGAATGGGTTTGATCCTCACTGATGAAAGCGGATCATATTCTGGAAGCCTGTGAGGTGGCAAAAATGTACTGTCTGGGTTAATGACCCTCGTGTAGTCAAGAAACATTAATCCAGGTCTTTTTCTTCTCAGTGACTGCCGCTTTGTTTGGTAGGGTCGACGCTCGGAGGTGGAGGAGGAGGAAGTGGAAGGAGGGAAGGAAAGGTGTAAGTTTTACGTATATAAATATAAATAAATAAGTAAATATGTATAAATATTAATAGATACATAAATATTTATATAAGTAAATATAAATAATAAATAAATAAATAAATAAATAAAATAGAGAGAGAGAGAGAGAGAGAGAGAGAGAGAGAGAGAGAGAGAGAGAGAGAGAGAGAGAGAGAGAGAGAATCGTTAAGAAAAAAAAAACATAAAACCAAAAGAGGGACTCTCCATCCTAAACTTGGCAGGGAAAAAATATAAAGATTATGGGTTTGCGCGCCTCCTACACCAGACTACTATCGGCCATGTTCATAGCCCCTTCAGTAACAGGACGTCATTTTATTTACCTTTTCTTTTCTTACATCACCAGTTTTATTCAGCTTCAGGTGGATAAGCATACTGTACTGGAGTGAATATTATACAAATTCCATTAATCCTTTATTTGAACGGCGTCTTTATTCCCACTTGCGCGGGGAGCCGGACAAGGCTGACCCTTTTTCTGTGATGATGATGATGATGATGATGATGATGAGGAGGAGGAGGAGGAGGAGGAGGCAGGGGATAATGGAAGACTGTAGAGAAAAGGTTACCTAAGAACCGGAAGCGTCACAATACGGTAAACGGTTTGAGGTCTAACGTGGCGAATTTCACATACATTACTGCTACCATGTCATTATTTGAGTCTGCTCTGAGCCTCTTGGTTTTACAGAGCCGCTTATTGTTGAGTGGGACTGGACAGCTTTGCCATGCTTGTTTTTATTTTATTCTATTCTCAGATGAATTTTTGTCTAGCTTAGGAGAGACATCTTGTACTGAAAGGTTAAGTTTTTGATGGTGATGGTTATACTAGCCTCTAATTTCTAACAGTCTTATGGTCATGATATATTTTGAAATGAGTATATTTCCTTTGTAAAGCTTCCTAGACGTTAGATGTGCTGAGATGATTCTGTGATATTTCTAAGACCCTCCTCAGTTGCTGACTTTGTTCAGTGGTCTTTTTCAATTCCGTGTAGGGTACAGCGCTCGTGTGTGGAGGTTCATCACACTATACTTCTAAACAGGGTGGAGTCATAGGTTTTTTGTCTCATCAGTTCCCATACTCTCACCAATTCTCTCCAACCTCTCACTCTTCGCCGCAAAGTTGCAGCTCTCTTCTGTCGCTTATTTTCTGGTCGCTGCCCCTCAGAAATGTGTACTTGCATCCCTCTGCCCTCCTTCATTGCGGCGGGCACACAGCATCCATCTAGCTACTTATATTCACCTTCGTTCTGTTCACCTCTTCATTTTCAAAGTTAACTAGTAATCTCAGTTTTTATGTACACAACTGGTAGGGAGTAACTGGTCAACTCTGGAACTGTCTTCCTCAGTCTGTTTTTAAATTGCCAGTGGCCTACTGTTTAACAATTTAAACGGAATGTGTCCAAACATTATGAAATGGATGTTGATTATGGCATTGTTTCGTTCAGGCTATCAGATTGGCTTCATTTTATTAGCATGAATAAAAGAGAGCCTCCTAAGCTCACTGGAATACAGACATTTATATCTGTTCGAATAGTAACACCAGACCAGCGTTTTCGTCTAGATTCCTTGCATTTCTTTCTTATCGTTAGCGATCTCGGATTGTGAATATACGAACGCTGGAAAAGGTCTCATGCGAGGGAGGCGATGGTAAGTTGGCTTCTGGCATTTCCTGCACTCCAGTCATGCAAACAACAAACCATCTTGAATTTTTTTATCTCAATATTTGATATGTTTATTGTCAGGGTTCTGATATTAAAGTTTTTATTCCTTCTTATAATGACATTCTGGCACATATATCCCTCTCGTTGTGTTACGTAGGTGTAATTTTGGCATTAATGCTCTGTTTCACGTATATATAGGGACGGTTTTTGGCATTAACATTGCGTGTGTAACTATCTGTGCTACCAGGGCGTTGCTCGGGTTAGCGAAGTGACGTGCAATTGGCGCAACTAAACACCATGGACAGCATTCCACGGCCCACGCAGGAGGATTTGTTTCTGGCCTCGCTTTTATTTCGTGTTTTTTCCCTAAGAAATCACACCCATTTTTCACCTTCCTCGTGTCTATAAGTGGCTTCTCAAATCGTCTGTAGGAAAGTCACTTCAAAGTCATGAGATTTTGTGATGGACATTTATTGTAAGACTCAGACAAACTTTATTATATTTATTATTATTATTATTATTTTTTTTTTTGCCATGCTATTGTCTGCTGGTATATACAGTTTGTTTGTACTCTTATTACTGGAACAGGACACGTACAGCTGACCATGAGAAAAGCATGACATTTGTAGGTTAATGAGAGAAGCTTTCGGTGCAAGTTTTACATGTCTTGAGTTTTTTGTTTTTGTTTTTGCGAAGAGTTGGGGTTTGCGGCTGTGTTCCTTTCCTAGAACTCCGCCCGCTGGTGCTTGTAACCTTTCCCTGGACCATATTTATGCATAGGCCTATACAGTACACATCCAGGACTGTAGCTTGAAAACTGTGGCTGTGCATAGTGGATAAAAAAAAGAAAAGAAAAACAGATAGGTATATAACGGAGTCTGGCATTGTTAACATTTTTTTTAAAAGACTTTTCTGTTGACAATCGGGAAAATACATTCGGTGGTATATAATAGTGTTTTATTATCTACGAGAATAACATATGTTTTTTCTATATATATATTTTTTATTGTTCTTATATTTGGACGATGTTTTCATTTTCTTGCATAGGGACTTTTTTTTTTTTTTTTTGCTTTGTCTTACATACGAACAGTTCTATATATCTGTTTTGTACTTGAAGTCTTTTAATTCTTTCATGTTGGGAGTTTTTTTCATTGTTTCATATGTGTTTTTTTTTTTTTTTTGCATATGTGATTGGACATTTTTGTTCTTTGTTAGGACAGTTTTATAATTCTGTCATATATGGACAACTTTTTTTTCTATGTTTATATAGATAGTTTCTTCTTTTTTTTTTTTTTTTACAAGGAGTAACAGGTTTTGTTTTGATGTGTGATATCTGATTTTATTTCCTCATGTAACAATGTGGGATCCAGCTGTGCGAGAAAAAAGGACGGGGAGGTGTAATTCTTAGCGGCATTACCACAAATTTCACTTCATGTTCTTATCAAATTCCTCAATACGTTGTACCAACCTCTCTTCACTGAAATAATTATATGACAACACTGATGTCATATATTTATTGCATATATATGGGTAACTGATAATGTTCTTTCGTTATAGGTAAACCTTGGTCGGACGAAATTAGGGGGAACGTACGCCCCCACCCCCTCTAAATCCGTGCCTGTGTACAATCTTTTTATTTTTATTTTTCCATTGATATATTGGAACTTTTTTCATATTTTTGGTATAAGGATAGTTTTTCATTGCCAATTTTTTTTATTTTTAGTCCGTGTGATACAGCAAAATATATATAGTTTTTCAATATATGTGAAGGGTTAAGTTGATCGTTGCCCTGTTGACTGATAAGGGAGTTAGATATGAATGAGGAATGGAGAGAGAGGAAGAAGAGGCAGACTGAGAACTAGGTACAAGGACAAGATGGTGGAGTGGACAGGGATGTATGGTGTTGTGGGTGGAGGGATCGTCATTGAGTAGAAACAGAAATGCTTCCCTTCTTCCTTTTCCTACCCTTCCTCCCCTCCTGTCCCTCATCCTGTCCATCCCTACCGTTAATCCTCCACACCTCCCGCCCTCTCTCTCCTCCCCTTCCTCTATCCCTCCCTCCCTCCCTCGCTTCTTCTTTCCCCTCTCCTTCCTTTTCCTCCTACCCCTCCTCTCACCTCTCCATATCCTCCTCCTCCTCCTGCTTGTTACTCTTCACTCACTCTCCTCCTCCCCATCATTACCTTCCTTTTCGTCCTCACATTTCTCTCTCCCTTTTCTCCTCCTCACCCATCCCTTTCCTTCTCCTTCGCTTCCTTCTTCCTCACTCTTTCCCTATAGCTAATTCCCCCCCTCTCCATTCCTTCTCCTCCTTCCCTGTCTTCCATCTCTCTTTTCTCTCTGACCTTCCTCCTCTTCTGTAATTCCTTCTTCATTTCTCCATCCTTTCCTTCATCTCCTCCCCATCCTTTTCCTTGCCCCTCTAACTCTTCCCCCCCTTCCTCTTCCTCCTCCACCCCTCCAGTTTTCACTCCCAACACAACCCCCCTACCCAATACCCCACCCCTCCCCCCTACCTTCCAATCCATCCTTTCCCCCTACCTCTTTCTTCCCCCTTCTCATTTCCTCCACCATAATCATATATCCATCCCTTCCCAGCACCCTCTCAACTCCCTGCCCAGCATCTCCTTCCAAATCCTTGACATTCTCAAATATCTCATCCCTCCCTTCCTCTCCCCTCCCCTCCCCTCCTTTGCTTCCTCATCCTCTCCTCCTTTCCTATCTCCTTCTCCCTTTTCCTGTCCCCCGGCCTCCCATCTCTTAACCATCCACTCCTCGCTTTCCCTCTTCTCCCGTCCTTTCCCTCCCCCTTCTCCCCTCTTTTCTTCTCCCTTCTTCTCCTATCCCCTCCCCTCCCGTCCCCACTCCTTGTACAAAATATTAACCCTTTCAGTACGATGGTGTCTCGTTTCTTTTCGACTGGCCACCAAACAGACAATTTGATGCAGTTTATTGGACATCTCCTGTAGTGAAGGGATTAACACTCAGGCTCCTATAACTAATTCATTTGAGTACAATAAAACAGCTAACGTGAACATGATAGAGTCAGTGGATACCGTACTAACACTCTCAGGCTCATGACTGCAAGAGAAGCCGCGACCATGAGCTTTACTAGTTTATGCATAGTTTAATATATTGTCTGGAGATAGTATAACGTAAGAAAAATTAGTATGACGTTATTGGAGAGTACAAGTGAAGTTTGATGAAAAATTAGCAGATTTAGCTACCACTGTATATTTGTTGTAGTTGGCCAAGTAATTTCAGTTTTCTTTCAATAATATGGAGTGACAGAAAACGGACATTCTACGGTAACTATGAAAGTAACAAAATCGACTCCTATACCAGTTTATATAAACTAACACTCCCAGGCCGTAATGGCTCTCTCATAACTGAATAAAATCCTTTGGAATGACCCAGAATATAATACGAAGGAGGACGTGACCATGAGAGGGTTAATAATACGGTTAATACCAGACATAACATTCAAACTCCAGAGACACCCTCAGATGAGCTCGATCTTTTGGTGTTACTCGGACGAAAATATAAATAAGGGCGCGAAAATGAGAGGATTTATGGGTTAATTGTGTACAGTGTATGTGTGTGTGTGTGTGTGTGTGTGTGTGTGTGTGTGTGTGAGAGAGAGAGAGAGAGAGAGAGAGAGAGTAAACTGCTTACACATGTAGATTAGATTCATACCTCAAGACAGACATATTTAGCTTGTGGCGACTTCACCTTGTTAAATGTCCAAGAATACGGGTGTCAGAGAGTAAGGGGAGAGGCACAGCGACGTCCCTTCCTTTACTATAAGTATTCTCGTAGTTCCTTTAGTAACTCCTCTTTACTATTTAGTACCTGAATGTGGAACGTTTTGATGATATGATTGGTATTAATATAAACTATGTGGATATTAAAGAAAAAGACGTAGCATATGAAAGAATTATTTAAGGTGAAATGGGGAAATTAAGCCTCAGAGAATATGGTATTATTTATACAAACTGGTCGATGTTCAAGAGAAAGGTGATGTATGAGAGGATACTGAAGATGTAACAAGGGGCCTAAATCGCTACGGAAGAGGTGCTAGGGAGCTTCAATGAGAGAATGGCCCCAAGGTAAAAAAAAAGTATAAAAAGAGGGTGGGGCCATACCAGTCCCAGGGTTCACAGCTACACCCACAAGGTCGCTCTCCTTCCCACCCTATCCTCCCCACCCTTGCTTTCCCCCACCCCACCCTCTCTTCCCCACCCTTGCTTTCCCCCATCCCACACTCTCTTCCCCACCCTTGCCTTTCCCCTCCCCACCTTCCCACCCTGTTAATTCCCCACCACTCCACCTCCTCCCCTTCCCACCCTCGTCTTCCTTATTCACATTCTCAGCTTTGCCTTCCCCCTCCCTTCTCCATTCTCTTACCTATCCTTCCCATTCCTTTATCTCCTCACCTTTACCTTTCCACTTGCCCCTTCTCATCCCTCTACTTCCCCACCTTTGCTTTTCTCCTCCAGACTTGCATTTCCTCCCCCCTAATAGTAATCTTGCCATTCCCTCAACTCTTCCCCTCAGCTCCGCATCCAGTCACCTCCCCACCTTCTCCTCCACATTTTTATCCCATCCCCTTACATCCCCATCCTCTCACCTCCTCACCCTCATCACCACACCCTCACCTCCCCACCCACATCTCAGAACCATCATCTCTCCACTCTCATCTCCCAACTCTCACTTTTCCACCCACTGTTCCTCCCCGTCTCCGTACCTGCCCACCCTCACTTCCCCACCTGTATCCTCACCTCCTCACCCTCTCGTCCTTAATTCCACTTACCTCCGTACCCGCGCCTCCTTACGGCATACTGGAGCACTGAGTAACCACGTATCGGAACATTGTCATTGTGTGTTTTTGCGAGAAGTCAGTCGTTGTTTATAAGCTTAATATTAGTAACTTAGTAAGGTTTATCTATCTGTTTATCTGTTTATTTCCATGTTTGTATGTATGTATGTATATGTATGTATGTGTGTGTGTGTGTGTGTGTGTGTGTGTGTGTGTGTGTGTGTGTGTGTGTGTGTGTGTGTGTGTAAGAATGCTCATATTGAGATTTTTTTGTCTTTCATCAAGAGACTACATTAAGTGATACGCCAAATGGTTTATTGTAGCCCAGAACACCATATATTATGTTGGATGGATTACGTATAACCATATGTAGAGGCACACCAACCCGATGTAGCCCATAAAAATTGACATCCGAGGCTGGTTGGTGTATTGTTCACGTCATACCACTCAGGGAAGTGCACCTGGTAACTCTTAAATGTCAGCACTAAATAGCCCAGCCTGTGACCCTTACGTTTCAGGTGGGGCAATGAAGGACTGAATGATTGGTAGATTAGAGAGATAAGAAGTTGTAGATTAACTCTTGACGATCAACATGGTAGCACGTAAGCATCAAAGGCAAGACAGAGATCGGGATTAACATAGTCTTCCCTTAACATCATAGAGGAAGGATGAAAAAAAAAAAAGATTGAAAGGAAGGATTGACGAAAGCTGAAGAAAGAGAAAGAAGGGGACGAATAAAAAACAGGAAAAACTAGGGATGATACAGGAAGAGGAAGAAGAGAGCTCTGAAAAAAGAGTATGACTAAGGATGGTACGGAAAAGGAAATAAGGAAAAGACCTAAGAAAAAAGAGGTAGGCTTACAATGATGAAGAAAAGAAGATTGAGAAATGGAGAGACTAGGCATGTTGTAAATAAGAGAAGAGGAGAAGACCAAAAAAAAAAAAGAGGAAGACTAAGGATGATAAAGAAAGGGGAGGTAAAGAAGGGGAAGAATAGGCTATGCGGGTAATAAAGAAAGGGGAGAAAAAAGGGAAAGACTATGAATGATACAGAAAGAGGAAGAAGAGATGTTTGAAAAAAATAGGAAGACTAAGGATGACAAAGAAACGGGAAGGGAGACAGATAAGAGGATGACTAGGATGATACAAAAGGAAGAAAAGAATTAGCTATACGAGAAAGAGGGAAATTAGGAAGGGTACAGAAAAGTGAAGAAGAAAAGGAAGAAGAATATGGTACATACAGAAAGGTGAAGGAGTGAAAACTGATTGAAGGAAAGAAAGACTGACGAAGAAGGAATATTAAGGATGATGACAGAAAAGGGATTAAGAGAGATAGATAGAGGGTATGAGAAGATATGATTAAAATGAGGGAAGATTTTGGGTGACACAAAAAGGATACTAAGAAAAGAAAAGCCAGGGACGAAATAGACCTGGGAATAAAAAGGGGAAAGAAAGTTAGGAATGACAGAGAAAGGGGAGGGAGACAAGACAGAAAAAAATAAGAGGAAAGACCATAGATGATAAAGAGAGTGGAAAAAAAAGCTAAAAAAAAAAAGGGACAAAAATAATATAGAAATGGGAAGAAGAATGAGAAGAAGATTAGGGATGGGAGGGAAAGAAAAAGAAAAAAAGACTAAAAAAGGAAGGCTACACAGATAATACAGAAAGGGGAAGAAGGAAAAAGACTAAGGATGGGAAAGAAATTGAAAGAGAAAGGGAAGAAGGCTACGGGTGAGAGGAGAAAGGGGAAGAAAAGAAAAAAGAGGGAAGACCACAATGATGATACAGAAACGGGGAAGAAGAGAGACTGGTCCAAGGTCGGTCTCATCCTCCCTCCCAGCCTTACCTGGCGTCCTTGTCCACTCGGCCACACCCTCGCCACGCGCCCCTCTTGCCCTCACACGCCCAGCCCACGCCCAACCCACGCCCAATGTCAAGACTAGGGCGTAAAAAATGGGCGTGGTTTTCGCTTACGTCCGTGTTGAGTTTCTAAATCTGGTTCACGTAACAGTCTTAAGATTGGATTCCTTTAAGATCTTTTAAGGAGGAAAGCAGAAAGAAAATGGAAAATCTTCTGTATGTAATTCTTTCTTTTTTTTTTTGGTTAATTTTTGTGTGATTTACGTAACATGCCAGCAATCGGATTCCGTTGCCATTTTTTTTTTTTTTCGAGGTTTTGAGAAAGAAGGAACGGAGAGTGCAGAGTGGATCGCATCACACACACACACACACACACACACACACACACACACACACACACACACACACACACACACACACACACACACACACACAAATAGACAGATAGATAGACAGATACAAATGGGTTTCCTTTGTCGTAACTAAGATTAATTTTTTCGGGAAGGTAAGAGAACAGAGTGCAGAATTGCCCATATTTGTTTTTGCCGAGTTACGTAACAATCTCGCTATCGCTGTCCCCGTCGTAACTAAGGGACTCCTCTACCGTCACTTCGCACGTAACCAAACCTACATTCAACGGGTTAGGAATTCGAGTAGCGTAGGAGGCTTGGTAGCAACTCTTCATTAGCGATTTATTTTCCGTATTATGCCCAACGTTGTCATGCTCGTTAGTTGTATCGTTTCTAATATCGACGTAATTTGCATCAGTAATACTCAAGAGGATATTGGGGTGTTACGTGTGGAATAATTCGCCATGGAAGAGTTGTTACGAAATCTCCAAAGCCACTTAAAATACAGTCCTGAGCCAAGCCAAGCCAGACGATTATAGGGTCTTTTTTGGGAAACTGAGAGCGGCTAGGTGTGACAAGCCCCCCGGTTTTTGACGATAATTTCTAAAGCATGTGATGATGATGATGATGATGATGATGATGATGATGATGGGAAGGAGGAGGAGGAGGATGGTGAGAAATGATGGTTATGATAATATGATGAGAATGATGTTGATGACGATGATGATGATGATGATGATGATAATGATAATGATAGCACGTGTCTGACCTTTCTATATCCTTGCTAATTGCTCTGTTTAATATGGGATGCCGGTTAATCAAATCCACAAATTACAGGTGTTCCATAAATGACCGCCAGCCTTCAAGGACTCGCCACACCTTCGCACACTCAGTTCTCACAGTACGGTCACCACAGTCGTCAATGAGCGGTCGTTTCTATATGATGCTCAGGTTTATGGGATCCGAACTCACTAATAAAGACTTCGAAGGTGCTTGAGGGAACGGAAAAAGAGGAGTGAGGGGTCGTTGGTTGGCGTCTGAAAGAAAAATAACGTTGTAGAATTGGCTCAGAAGCTTTGTACTTATTTCTCCGGTCATTTTATTATACATTTACGTATGTATGTATGTATGTATGTATGCATTTATTTTATTTATGTTATTTATTTATTTATATGGAGGGGACAAGAAAAGGAGAGCACAGATTCCTTTACAGATTGGTTCCTTGTAGTATAAGATTTGCTTTTGTAGGAGAGAGAGAGAGAGAGAGAGAGAGAGAGAGAGAGAGAGAAGTAAAGATGAGTGCAGAAGAATCTCCCACATATCTCTTTTTCACCCCCCTCCCCAAATCTTTGCTACGAAAATTAAAAAAAAAATAAAAAATACTGCTGTAGGGAAAGGTTCTGAATCTCGATCATCCCACCCTCCCCATCCCTTTTCTCCCTCGCCTCCAGAAACGGTGCTCGTGTGTTGCTGGGGACCTACCTGTTTTTATCACAGTCGTCAGGTGTAGCATTAGTAGCAGCATCCCGACCCTTCTTCCCACCTAAAAAAAAGATGGGGTGAGGTGCGTTCATGAAGAAGAAAAAAATCATCATCATAATCGTCGGCATCATCATCATCATCATCATCATCATCATCATCATCATCATCATCATCATCATCATCATCATCCCAACCTTTCTTCCCAGCTAATAAGATTCGGTGAGGCAGGATCCAGAAACAGAGGAAGGGAAAGCATAGAAGTGGGAGAACTATCAATACCATGCCCAGGGAAATAGACCACATAGTCATACACAAATTTTCCAAGCCTTCGGAAGTCTAGTACCCATTAACGTAACCATTAACACATTTTTGTCTGATAGTAAATAGAGAAAATGGTTACAGTTTAGAAATTAATCAGAATATAACGTGAGATAATTATTCTCTTGTAATTAACTTTTTTTTTTTTTTTAGGGGTAACTAGAGACATATTTCTCTCTTGTCTTTCTCCGTCCTGCGAATTAAAATCTTGCGTACGACCGGGAATTGGTCATAAGGTTGTTTGTAAGTCAAGGTTTAGCTGCCTAATTCACTGAGAGATAATTACTTCCCTCTTAACTCAATTTTATCTACAGGAAGTACTAGAGACAAGGAGAGATTCAGCATTCTTCATTCGCTGACTTTCCTGGAGAACCAGTAATTATCGTAAAACTAGGATTTGTTTTTGTAGGAACAATAAGGAACACAGAGCTGCAGCATCTCCACATCTCTCGTTCCTCCTGCAAAAACCAGCAGATGCTCCTTCCACTCTCCCTCCCGTCACACCATGTAGGGACGAGGATGCAAATGTCAGAGTTGCGGTCGAAGTGGTTCAGTTTTTCTTTTCCAGGAGGGGGTAGCTTAGGTTATATTTAGCTCTTAGTGTTTGGTTAGGGCAAGCTCTGTGGGTTGTGTTGTGTAAGGTTAATCTGTTAGATTCTCGCTATGATGGGTTAGATTAAGCTGTTAGGATTAGGTTAGATTAAACAAAGTAAACATAAGCATCCTGGGAAAAAGAAAAACTAGAGCAAGAACTAGCGTCTTTAATATGACCTTTTTGATGTTTTTTTTTTTTTTTTGGCTTTTTTTGGCGTTTTCTATAGGTGCCTTTTAACCCTTTGAGATATTTATTTTTTCATGATTGTACATTTCACTGTTACGTATGAGGAGGTGGGCAGGTGGTAGGAGAAATAGTCTACTGATCTTAGACGCACCGACATGATGCAGAAGGACCCCTGGTAAGACTATTTTGTGAAGAAGACCGTTTGAGCATGTATTTAATAAGGACGGTAGGTATTAGAACCGAAGTGGTGACATGTGAAGGGGTGAGACACGCAAAAGGACTGCCGGACCTTAGGGAACTGACTAGTAAATCTATGGTAAAATAACCGGAGTTTTTACCATGATTAAATCTATGCCCTGAGTTGAACACACACACACACACACACACACACACACACACACACACACACACACACACACACACACACACACACACACACACACACAATAATAATAATAACAACAACTACAGCAACAACAACAACAATAATAATAATAATAATAATAATAATGATGATAATAATAATAATAATGATGATGATGATGATGATGATGATGATGATGATGATGATGATGATAATAATAATATAATAATAATAATAATAATAATAATAATAACAACAACAACAACAACAAATCTTTCTTATTCAAGAGTTAACCGGTACTCTCATTCATATTCACAACTCGTCAACTCAAGAACTGTCTTTCTCTGTCTTTCCCACTGCCTAGGAATCCCTGTCCTCTAAATGCAGTGTATACATGCATCTCGAAACTGGTTTGGGTTTCCTTTTTATTCAGATTTCTTTAGATGGGGCAAGTTTTGCAGGTTATCAGACTTGGGTTTCTGTGTTTTTCATTATTATTTTTATTATACTAGCCCCTACGACGACTCGGATTTCTGCGTTCTTTTATGGAAGTGAATCATCAAGAAGTCAGAGTAAGCAGTAAGGAAAGCTAATGATGAAGTCAAGCAAGAGTGAAGTTGGCACGTTGGTGGTTATGAAGTCAGTGGAATGAACCGTGGAAGTTAGGGGTCCCAGACAGAGTAGCTGGGAAAGTTACTGATCAAGAATTCAGACAGAGTAAACAAGAGTGAAAATGTCCGGTGGGGTGGTGGTGGTGGGGTCGTCCTCGCGAGGCCGGACCTTCTTCCCACAGGGCGTGTCCGGGCCCCACCCAGCGTGACGTCACACCGCCGCAGCTACATAAGGCGGGTCTCCACGGCCAGGCAGCACAAGCTCTGTACACCGGCTGTTTCTACCCATCCTCTCCCGCCATGAAGTCTGTGAGTATCATCTGCCATTTTCAGATAAGTATAAACCTACCCTTATTCCTCTTGTTTCTCCCACCTGCCTACACTTCATTTTCTTTTGTTGCTTCTACAACCATCCTTCACCTATATCAGTGGCACCAAACCAACAAATAATACTCGTATATCATTAAGATTGAATTACGTAAGAACTCTATATGCCAAGAAGACTGACAAAATCAGCGAAGAGTAAGGAATTACTGAATGACGCAAATGTATATATTTACTGTATTCAGCAGTGGAACAAAGAATTGATGTGTAGCATTTTTGTTCGGAAATAGTATTTTTCAGCAACATACAGTTAAGTTAGGAAAAACTAGGTAGTTATAGCTTAACTAAATTATTCCTTAGGAGTAAGAAAACAGTGCAGTTTAATTTCTGAATTCTGTTTAATGACCAGCGACGATAAAAATCTCTGATCAAGGACCTTGTCACTCCGGTGTGTATGGGCCTTGCGTCACACTACGGTCGGAATCGGACATATTCTGACGCAAATTGTCCGATCATGTAGGTCGGGTAAAAGCTGGAATAAGCACAGTCCCAAGTTCTAGACATTTCGGTTTCCTGTGCCAGACACAGTGAAGGTGACGATAAGAAACGAAATGCCTAGAACGTGGTCATGTGAAGGAGGTGCACGTCTTCCAACATTTACCCCGGCCTGTGCGATCTGACACCTTGCGTCTGAATACGTCCGATTCTGACTTTAATATGACGAGGCTCTCCACTGTTTCCAAGAGAATCATTATGCTTCACAGCCGCCCCCAAATATATTAGTAAGGCATGTTCTGTTAGATCGGCTTGACATTACTAACAAGGAAACGCCATTGATGAATAAGAGAGAGGTCTGCGTTAGTGTTTCAGGACATTAATTTGTGAGGTGTGGAAAATGCTTCTATTTTATTGTTCCATTCATCTTAATCCCTTCAGTCAGAGAAGCCTTATTTATCTTATTCTTGCCATCTGCAGACGATTTATTTAACGTAGGAGCCTACTGGTCGTAACCTTGGCATCTCTTGACCCTAAACTTGACATCTTTCGCTCCTAATCTTTGGACTTTTCTCTCGTAACCTTGGCATCCTTCAGTCCTAACCCTGGAAAAGGAGAATAAATAAAAGTATGGTGGTCTCACAGTTAGGTTACATTAGATAGGTTTTAATTGTGTAATATCCATTGTTCTCGTAAGGCTGCTCAGCAAGACTTATTAGTAACAGTCTTTCGAAATAACGTACCTTTTGTACAATCTGATACAAAATCTAAGCTTAGGAGTGCTCATAGATACGACCTTTAGAATATTGCTCAGGTGAGGATAAACCCCTTCTCCTCTTCTTCAGGTGCTGGTCGTGTTGGCACTGGCCGCGTGTGCCGCTGGTCAGGTGCTGGTGGGTGCCCCCGTGGCCTACCGCGTTCCCTCTCACGACTCCGCCATCATCCAGAGCCACCGTCTGGGAGGCAACTTCGCGTACTCCACCCACGAGGCCCACGCGTACGCCGTGCAGTCCCCCATCATTGGCCAGAGGACCGTGCCTGTGGGTGTGTCTTACGTGCCTGGTACCCCTGTGGTGAAGACTAGTACCCAGGTCGTCACTCATAAGGTGCCCCAGTATGGCGTGGCTTACTCCCAGGTTGCCGCTCTCCCCACAGTTGCTGGAATCACCCCCTACTCTGGCCTCCCCCTCCCCTACGTCCTGGCCCCCGCTACCGCTGAAAAGACCGAAGCTGCTGCGGAGCCTGTGATTGACACTGCATAATTCCTCACAGCACATCTTCACCGCTGTGCTACTTCCTTAACTCCGTTTCCTCCTTTTCAAGCACTCAGCTGCAAAATATCCTTACGACACCTCTCTCTGTCTTCTACTTCCTTCTTGTAACTCTACTTCCCATCTCATTAACGTTTTCTTTAGCTTTCGTTTCCCACACTGTCCTCACTCCCACTTGCTTCCCTCTCTGTCCTCACTCCCATACAGTCCCGTCCTCTCTCTGTTTACCCCCGTCTCTTCTCACATCTGTTATTCATCTTCAGTACTACTCCTTCCCATCTCTTTCCACCCATTTTCCACAGTGCCCCCTCTCTTTCTCTCCTTCTGCTTTCTCGGATCTTAGTGCCTTGTCCTCTTTTCCACATTCGCCTTTCCCCCTCCCTCTCTTTTCCCCCCCCTCTCCTTTCCTACTCTCTACTTGTTTTCCCTCTCTCTTTTCCCTCTCTCTTTTCCCCTCTCTCTTCCTCTTCCTCTCTCCCCCCTCCACACCCATCCTGGCCTGGGTGCTGGAGGTAGGGGCGGGTTCTGGCGAGGTGTAGCGACAGAGCCCAATCTCCCACTTGGGTTGGTCGCTACCTAGTTTACAGTTCCGGTGTACAGACTTGTGATTTATGTTATTATTATTATTATCATCGAGTAAAGCAATTTTGTATAACACGATGGATTATCATTTGACCCACCGCTGCTTCCCGCTGGGATGCTCTTCCTCCTAATTTGAAGTTGTATATCAGAGAGGATGCTCGAGAGTGATGTCGACACGAAGTTTAGTTACCACGGTGCCACAGTTTGTTGAAAGGAAAGAATTTTGCTCACACTTATTTATTTATTTATTTATTTTTTGGTGTGTGTGTGTGTGTGTGTGTGTGTGTGTGTGTGGAAGGGAGGTGCCAGTAAAATAACTTATCTAAATGTGGTTATAATTCCTTTGTTTATCTGATCATATGACTGTGGTATGTAAAGTAAAAATGAGCGGAGCGTGATGGATAAAGATGAAAGAGGAGTATTCAGAGTGAAAGACTGAAACTGGTGAAGCTCGGAAATGAAAATGAGCTTAAGCCAGTGAGGGAGTTAGAGTCAGTGAACTAGGAATACACGGATTTTGGAATTTGTTGACTGCTTTGAGTGAATGTTTGGTCAGGAGTGCTATGAGCTGCGTGTGGTGCTGTGGGAGTAATGGCTAGTAAGATAGGTACAGCTTGTTGGGGTGAGGAGATTGAAAGAGCAGTGAAAGAAGAGAGAAAGGAATGTTTAGGGTAGATGCAAGATAGGAGTTGAAATGAAGGTAAGATGGGATATATCGTAAGAAGCACGTGAGATTAATAAAGAGAACAATGTTAAAAGTAATGTCGTACCTGAAGATGTGACACAAGCAGAGGTGAAGAATGCTGTGAAGTTGTTAAAGAACAGGAAGGCATAAAATGTTGATGAGGTGATATGCGAAGTTGATGAAGTGTAGTGGAGAGAGTGGAATGAAATGTCCGTTGAAGATATGCAAGAAAACTTAAATGAATAGAGTAGCACCAGTGAAGCGGAAGAAGGCTGTGATTGTCTTTGTAGAGCAATAAAGATGATTGTAATGAGTGCAAAATTTATCGTGGTATAAGTGTGCTAAGTGTTACCGGAGAGGTATGTGGACAGAGGCATTGCTAGGTATTTGAAGATGAGGTGGCCAGGGATGACCAAGCCTGAGTATGGGTTGGACCAAGGGGACCTTTCTAGAGCAGGTCGGGAATATACCCCGGAAATTTATCGCAACCACTGGGATGGACAGGCATGTGGTGGGCAGCGCCACCTAGGGTACCCCTCTTGTTACGACACCGTATAAAGAATAACCAGTGAAGTGCGTTTTGTAAGCGCGTGACGAGCGAGCAGACGTCATGTTATCACAATTTCCCTGTTACATACTAGAGCTGATGCCAAAAAACGCAAGTGTTACAACGGAAAATCTTTTATAATTTGGTACCGTAATTGAGGCTTTCACCGATTAGAGCCGCACCCCTTCGGAAAACTCGAGATTCCAAGGGATTCCATCGCCTCTATGGATGAGATTTAGTTGATAAAAAAAATTTTGAATGAATGTATCGCATGCAGAAAGAATTTCAACACTACTTCACATAAAAGTAAAGATGTTAGCTTCTGCTTAGCGTGACCGTCGGGCCCCTCATTTCCAAACTTAACTGAGATTAGACATCGCTCGTTCGTAATAATAACTATAGAGAAGGTATGGAATGAAAACAACAGAATGCCTAGTGAGTGATGAATGGGGATGTGTGGATTAAATATCTTAAACGCCACCTAGTGGAGACAGAATGTGAGAGAGATTATTAGTTTATGGCATTTTTGTGGGTCTCTGAAGAAAAAAAAGTAATATGGAATGATTGTTGAAGGTTTCACGTATGTAAGGTGTGACTGGAAAGCTCTTGAAGGCTATAAAGATGATGGCAGTGAATCATGTGTAAGAGTAGGTAGATGTCTGAGTGAGTGATGAAGTGGTGGAGGGACACAAGGATGTGTGAGGCCCCATGGCTGTTCAAAATACAGTATACATGGATGGGGTTATGAGAGGTTATAACTCGACTTGTGGAGAGAGAGAGAGAGAGAGAGAGAGAGAGAGAGAGAGAGAGAGAGAGAGAGAGAGAGAGAGAGAGGTGAAGGTGGTGGTGAATGGTGAAGGGTGAAGAACCTGCTTGTTGTTACTGAACAGGAACTTTGTAGACTAGTGTAGAATTTTGTGGAGTTTTTGAAAGCTAATGTAGACAGAAGGAAAGTGGTTGTCAGAGAGAGAGAGAGAGAGAGAGAGAAAGGTAACTCTCGGTCTGATATGGAGAGAGTTTGAATTTGTGATCATTAATATCATCTGTTGTGGAAGATATCCAAACCACAAAATAAATAAATAAATTGATAAATAAATTAATAATAAATGAAAAATAAATAGAGAAATGTCAAGTGGTACCGAGAATAGAACGAAGTTAATGCCCTCAGGGTGAAGGGATTGGACTGATGCATATTGTATCATAAACCCCTTCAGCTGGAACAATTTTTTTTTTACTATTTTTGTTACCACCAGACGATATTGTTCAGCTTAAGAATCGGTTTTCCAGTTAGAGGGGGGTTGGATGTAGCTTTCATTAACCTTTTCTACCTGGGTCACACAAAATCTCCCCACCTGAAGAAAATCGTCTAGTAGTAGCAAGAACGAAATGGAACTGATGTTCTGTTGCGGAAGTAATGAAATCTCCACATTTCCTGTACTTAATATTTATGTGATCTTTAGCTTCCCAATCCCTCGAAAGGAAGATGGTGAACCGCAGGAGAAAGGAAGCTTCAGGTTGTAGTCCTCCGGGTTTACGGTTTGGGGTCACAGCAACAATAACAACTCTAATTGCTAGGACTGAACAAAATCTTCCGGTGTTAACTAAAAAAAAATATTACTGTGTACATAGAAAGGATTACTCGGGATAGATCTTGGAAACCTTTGAGTGCCTGGATTTCTCTAAGCAGCGAAGGTAAAGTAGTTTCATAACCAGTGTAATTGTATAGCTACATTAAGAAAATTATATTCTTTATTTATCATTCAATACAAACTCCAACACTGGTCGCCGAAAGCCATTGAGGAAGAGGGGCAACAACCCTGCAACATTTAAGTCAGTGCACCTCAAATTACCAGTTTTCTGTTACGGTTCAAACAGTTCGTTTTCTTCCAGGTTGAATTGGTTTTACGAAATGGAGTACTCTTCCAGCTTTTACTCGCCCCAAAGGATTGGACAGTTTGCATCAGAATATGTACGGTTCTCTCTCTTTATTTATTTATTTGTTCTTGGAGGGAAGAACCTTGTGGGCTTCTGGCCTTTTGTTCCTTCTTCCTTGCATTAAAAAGAAAAACCTGACTTCACTGATACGAGGCCATAAGGTTGGTGCGAAATCTAACTCTGAAATTAACAACCTTGGCTCCCGAGATGTTTTTTTTTTTTCTCATTTAGATATAGATGAGAAACGGCGGTGCACCAGATAAATGCTTGATGTAGGATCATATTTCCTTAATGATTTTGTACGATCGTTCTACCCCAAGCATGCATCAGTGAGTCTCTTTGCTCTCATGGCCTTCGGTGACAGTGTTCTTCAGAGTATTGTACCTTGCAGTGGATGGTTAAAAAAAGGATCTGATTAAATAAATGCGACAGAAAGCAGCTAAACAGTGGATGGCTAATAAGGACTCTAAATGAATGAATGGACAGAAAACGGCTTTATAGTGCACGATTCATGAAGAATCTAAACAGAAAACGGCTTTACAGTGTCCACTAGAGAACTTGCTCCTAAATACGGAATGTCATCTCCTAATTATCACCACCTAATTATTATTATTATTATTATTATTATTATTATTATTATTTACTATAGCTCAGGATAGACTTTGAGGAAGGAACAGTCAGATGCAGCATTAATTAATCCGTTTAAGCAAAAATCCTTCCAAAGCCGAGAACTCGAAATATCGCCTGTTTGTAGCAAGATTACAATAGTACGAGTATAAAAAGTACGTCATTAGGCTGATGGAATGACACTTCAGTATGATGGATTCGTTTTCATTTCTTTCTTGCTCCCTGCTGACGATGTTATTTAGCTCAGGCGGGACCTATCGAACTGGAGGGGGTTAGTTACAGTCGATACAGCCTTCGTTAACCCCCTCACTACCAAGGCTCTCTATTAACCTCCATGAAATCGTCTGGTATTACCGGTAGTTGATATGCATTCTTGGGCCGGTCAGACTGTAGGAGAAAGTTTGTTAAAGCCTCTTTCCTCGTCATCCAGAAAGTGCAGTTGGGGACCTGTATGTAACATTGACTGTTGTGGATCGTATTGACAAGACTGATGCGGCAAAAAACTAATTGTCTGGCATAAATCCTTCTGTTCGATGACGCATTTTTCACTTTATTCTTACTGTTTCTAGATGATTTTATTGGGCTTACGAGAGAATTTTCGAACTGATACAGCCCAGCCTTCATTAGCTTCATTTTTGCCAGAGATCCTTCCTAAATTGAACAAATATCGTCTGGTGGCAGCAAGAACGCAACCCAAAATGTCATCGGACTGAAGGGGTTAATGGCCATTGTGCGGTCGATAGGCATTGCTATAAACCTTCTTAATAACACACACACACACACACACACACACACACACACACACACACACACACACACACACACACACACACACACACATGGCGTCTTCAGGTTGCGATGAGTTGCCTTTATTGTTTTTTTCTTTCTACCTCTGGACTGTTTTGTTTAACCTAAGAATTACCTTTATTAGAGACTGGGTTGATGGAATTCTTATCTTTATCTCTCTAGTTAAAAGGCCTTTTGAAAATTGACCCAAATCCTCCGGAGATAACGGGAGTAAAAATAAAAGGAACGTACTTGGACTGAAGGGGTTGACTGTTGAGTGTAGCTAGTATTTACAGTTTTAGGGCCGGTCAGACTCTCGGACAAAGTATGTGGCAGGGTGAGACAGGGTGTGTGGTATGGTGAGGCAAGATGACAGCCAGAGACAGTTATAGGGTGGTGGGGCAGGGTGGGGCGGGGCGTAGCAGGAAGTCAGTGTGAGACAGTTTTGGGGTGGTGAGACAGGGTGAGGCAGTGTGGGATAGAGTGAGGCAGGGTTGGTAGGGTGAGGCAAGGTAAGAGAGTAAGATAGGGTGGGGCAAGGTGGGTGAGAGGGACAGTATTGAGGGGGAGTAAGACGGGGTGAGGCTGTTTGGTAGTGTGAAACAAAGTGGGAAAGGGTGGCGAGACACTGTGAGAGGGAGAGACAAGGTAAGGCAGGGTGAGGTAGGCTGAGACAAGGTGAAACAGGATTAGACAGTTTGAGACAGGGTGGAGAGTGAAATAGTGTGAGGCAGAGTAAGACACTAAGAGCGTGAGAAAGAGTGAGGCACGGTAGGGTGAAGCAGTGTGGGATGCCTGACAGGGTGAGGCAAGGTAAGGCAGGGTAAGATAGGGTAAGATAGGGCGAAACAGTGTAAAAAAAGGGTGAGGCAGGGTAAGGCAGAGTGGGACAGGATGAGGAAGTGCAAGGCAGGGAGAGGCAGGGTAAGGCAGGGTAAGACAGAGTAAGGTAAGACAATGTGAAAAAAAAGTCAAGCAGGATGATGTTGAGTGGGGTAGGGTTCGACAGGATGAGGAAGTGCAAAGCAGGGTAAGGCAGGGTGAGGCAGGGCGGGGCAGGGTGTAAGAGGCGTAGTAGCAGGAGGGGCGGGGCTATTGGAGGGGCAAGAGAAGTGCGTGGGCATGACGATATAAGGACAACACTGTGCCCTCCCTCTACACACCGCTCCCTACGCAGTCGCCATGAACACCGCCGTAAGTAACACATTTTTGAGTAATTCTCCGTTATAATTAGCTTTTGTTTTGACGTTATTTTTTGTCATTAAGTGTGTGGGCATGACAGGACAAGGATAAAAACCCGCCTCTCCCTCACCACAACGATCCCTATACGGTTACCATGAGCACCTTCGTGAGTATCATGGCTTCATACGATTTCTCGTGATTTCTCGTTTCAAGTAGCCTTTTCTAGTGCTCTTTTTTGTCATTCAGTCACAAGGAAATTACAACATGTGGACACGACAATTTAGGGACGATCGCTGTATCTTCGTTACCATGTCGACCTCTACACAGTCACCATGAACATATTTTTAATCTTGGTGAAATCGTCTGGCAGTATTTGTGCAAGTCCGCGTGAGGTCAAGTGGAGGACCAGCCCTACTCATCGAAGAGAGAGCGATAGCCTTAATTAACCCCTTCTCATGCTCACCATGCAGAATCAGAAAGGGGTATCGGTAGTGGCAACAGGTCTAGTGAGTAGTGCAAGTGATAATGGGAATGTTGGATTGCATATCTGTGTTTCGGAGTATTTACCCCATTGCTGTGAACCTAGAGGGTGAGAAAATGTTCAAGCTTACAAAGGACATACCTTCAGCGCTCACTTTAAATATCTGCCATAGATTGAGCTCTGACCTAGACGACAGACTCCTACCCATAGATCACAATACAAGTACGATCAGTATGTTCACTCCAGTTATAACTCGATCGATTTTGAAACGCATACCTGATATTCTGAAATGCTGGGTGGGATTTGAATATCGCATCGTTGGGTTTCGAGAGTCATTGCTCACTGTACTCGTATGTTTTTTTTTTTTTTTTTTTTTTCCCCCGTTAAGAAGTCGACCATTATTTATGTCCGCGGCTGTAAACGCATATCGGGAGGCGAAACCGGTAATGACTGAAACACTATGGCTTCCGTCTGTCAGCAGAGAGAGAGAGAGAGAGAGAGAGAGAGAGAGAGAGAGAGAGAGAATAAAAATAACTATTGAAGGAGCTACAGAATGTTTGGTGAGCTTTAGTCATAGAGGTATTTATAAACCCCTTCAGTACGATGATTCTTTTGTGGTATATTTCTTCTGCAACCACATGCTCAGTTAAGTGTAGAAGTGCCCCTACTAGAGAAAAAGAAAAGTTAATGAAGACTTCGTCTAACCTGTTCAGTTGGAAAAGATGCCGAATTAAATAAACAGGAAGTGGCAAGAAAAGATTATAGATAAGTCTTCGGACTGAAGGAGTTAAAAAGTTATTGATGAGTATCTTAAGCTCTTTCCGTTTATATATATATATACGAGTATGTATATAACACTGACAGTAGGTCGAATAAAATGGAAAATCGTCATCCTTAAAGAAAAAAAAAAAAACGATAATTATTGTCAGCCTTAAAGACCTGAGAACACTCGATATACACTGACCTAAACCTTCTCCTTTTTGGCTGCTAAAGGTGTTTAATATAAGTCGTAAATAAGAGAATCGCGTGTCGTTGCGCTGGTCTGGAAGAGGATGGTGGGATGAAACTGCCGTGGGTAAAAACTGACCTTGATGGCTTCCCACCTTCAGGCTGGTCTTGAGAACACGCCATCACTTCGAGAGATAATCACAAAGTCAAGACGGAAACTGGAAGACTGAGTTAGCTTGGGCTGAAGAGTTCAACATAATTTCAGATAATGCGTTCGTAACTATTACATATTTGTGCTGGAAAAACAGGAGCTATGAAGATCCTAATTTGTCCCTTCTGTAAAGACGTCGAATACAACTTGGAAGTGGAAAAAACAAAAATCTGCTTACGAATCAACGTTTTAAGAAAGACACGCAACATTCTCCACTGTCATTCACTTCTCCTTCTCCCAGCATAAATCTTAGCTGTGCTAGATAGCTAATCGTGTTTGTTTTTATGAGTCTTTCGTTAATGTTCCCTTGGCAAAATGAAGTTGATTATATCACTTTCACTTTAACCTTACAAAGATCCTTAACTTCTCTCAGCTGAATTGAAGATCAAGAGTACGAGTTGTCAGAGTGGACTGTTCATTCAACCAAGAACCAAAGAAACTTATTCCTACGTCATAACTGTCTCATGCAAGCACGGATTATTGTTCAGTTTGTGGGAGTGGCCCAGTCCTGTCAAATGAAAACAAACCGACTACAGGAAGCCAGCCGCATTCTTGGCGTGTTCAAGGAATGTACAGTATGTGTAGTAAAGATGCGCTAACCCCCCCCCCCTTTTTTTTTTTTCTAGGAAGCATTGTGAAAAAGCCAGCATGCGATGCGTCGTGAACCAGTCCCAGCCTGGGCAAAAAGCAGAGCCCGGAGGGTGTGGCCAGGGTAAACAAAGGTCGGGATTCATAGAGACTTAAGATCAAATTCCCGTCGCAACTAAGATTTGTCATCGCAAGGAAAGCAAGAAGACATGGGAAGGTGCTGCCTGTCCCTGCTTTGTCCATTCTGCCAAGACGATCCTTAGTTACGACCGGGAATTGATCGTAAGCTTGTGTGCGAATCAGCGTCGTAGAGGCATGGAAAGAATCTGTATTGTTTTTTTCTTGCCCATCCTAGAAGAAAAAAAAAATTACTTATCGCTAGTTGTTGATGGTATATTTGTTTGTGAATGACGTCCTAAGACAAGAAACAGGAAAACACTGCTCTGCCCATTCTACAAAAACGAGCCATACTTACGACAGGATTGTAAGATTGTTTTTAAATTAGCATCGTAAAATAAGAGACAGTGAAGGGTTGCTCTTGTCCTTTGTGCAAAAACTGGCCATAGTTGCAAGGGATTAATGGTAAGTCTTGGATGGAACCTGCTCTTCCCTCTCCTTACCCTTCCCCACAAAGACACTTCCTACTTACGTCAGGCAGTTGATGATACGTGTGCAATTGAACGCTTTTAACCTGAGCCCCCAGCTGTCCAGGCCTACCCGGTTCGGCAGTGACCATGTAGGGCAGTGTGGGAGGTGCCGGACCTGACTCCCATGTGGGAGGTTACCAGCTCAAGGTCGTCGCGTAAACCGCTTCACTCCGGACACGACTTTCTTACTTTGCTCAACTTAGCAGAGACTTTCAAACGGAGGCAGATAAAGCTTGATTAAATCCCTTGAGTATGAGAGGCCTTCCTAAATCTGTATAAACTCGTATGGTAACAGCAAAAATTAAATAAAAAACAGGCGTCACCTGGATTCGCGGGATTAAGATCTGGGGACTCAAAAAAAAAAAAAAAAATCACGAAAAGAGTCTCCGTAGTAGTTTAATATTGGTATGAATTATTTTTTGTCTTACCCATGTCACTCTTACCCGTACAATAATAGTCTTCTCTTAACCAATATTTGTATTTGCAGGAAAGACAAGAGAGGTGGGAATATGCGACATTGTTCTTCCCACAGTAACAAAGCTTAAGAGTGATACGTAAATGATCATACGTTTGTTTAGTGTAGATGAAAATGTTAACAAAGAATTTTAAACGCTACTTAGTCTGAATTAACTTTCTGAATACTACCCTCGCAATTGGACACGCTTGCCATTTATCGTTGCAAAAGCTCTCGAAATTATTAAATCAGGGAAAAGCCGCCGATAAATAAAAATGTAAAAATAATTGCTGGAAAATCTGCAAGCGTAACTGCCAAGAAAAGCACCCAACAAACATCCCCCCAGACTGCAACACGCAACCATCACTTTGCAAATCGAGGTCCTTCTTTCATATCTAGCCAAGAACAGATCGTGGTAGAGAGACCCTGTCCAAAGGTCCCATGGTTGGTCCGGGAATCGAACCCAAGATTTCATGGTTAAGGAATTCTACAGGAAATTGTGTGTGTGTGTGTGTGTGTGTGTGTGTGTGTGTGTGTGTGTGTGTGTGTGTGTGTGTGTGTGTTTGTTATTTAATCCCAATAAGCATAGAGAACCCGGCCTTGAAACTTGCCCCACAGCCGCACCCTCACCCACGCACGCCCAGATCTGGTATTTCTCTTATTTTCGTGGCCATAGGAGGTTTGCTAACGTATCTGCGTAACTGACAAGGATAGCACCCATCACACATTCCCTAGATTACGATATGCAGCCGTCTGTTTGCAAGTGTAGATCCCTAATTCAGTTCCAGGTACGACCAGAGTGAGGTAAAGAAACTCCATCCCAGGTCGTCAAAGGGTGGTGTCTGATTTTGGTTTGTCAGTCGCACAAATAGACAGATAAATCCAACTCAGACTGTTTTTAATATGATGACGACTGAGGATAGTGAGGATGATGATGATGATGATGATTGGAAGGACAGTGACGACGTGGCGACGACGACGACGACGACAAAAATGCAGATGCACATGATGATAATGATGCTTCAGGTTGAAAATAGCAACTACAACAATAAAAATGACAATGACGATGACGACGATAAAAACGACAGTGGCTGACGATGAAGATGATGACGATGACGATGATGAAGATGCTGATGTTAATGATGATTCTGGTTTAGCTTCCCCGTGCCCGAATGAATCAGTGAAGGCCAAGGTCGCGACAATTATACCCACCCTCAAAAAAAAAAAAAAAAAAAAAAAAAAAAAAACTGCCTCTCACCTGTTGGGATGGCGTTGGTTTCACTGCTGTTGTTAAGCCATTCAGTACGATGACGGCTTTTATTCACGATACCTGCCGACGATTTTATTCACCCCGATGATGATGATGATGATGATGATGATGATGATGATGATGATGATGATAATAATAATAATAATAATAATAATAATAATGATACTGCTACTACTACTACTACTACTACTACTACTACTACTGCTACAACTACTACTGCTACTACTACTACTTCTACTACTACTACTACTGCTACTACCAATAATAATAATAATAACCTGCATTCTCACCTGTCAGTATGGCACTGATTTCACTATTGTTGTTTGTCCATTCAATACGATGACGTTTGTTTTCTTGCTTCCACAGGACAATTTTGCATAACCCTGCAGCAGCTCCCTCGTAGTAAAGGGGTTAGAAACAATAGATGACATTTATTTAGTTCGTGTCACCGCCAGACGATTTTATTCAGCCAGAGGATCAACGCAGTCAGGGGAAATTGGGCTAGAGAGAACTTTAAATTTCTTCTTCAGTACGATTACTTTTTATTAATTTCTTGCAATCGGGGGACGACTTTTTTCTGTTTAGGGTCGGAAATAATCTCCATTAAATCCCTCCAGTAAAACAGATCTCTCCTGAGCTAAAGAAATCGTCTGGAGGAAGCAAAGAATAAAATATTTTAAATTAAAATGATCACAGGAAATTATGTAAACCCTTTTTAGTACAATAGGATTTTTCTTAATTATAAAATAATCTAACGGAAAGAGAATAAAATTTAACAGAAAATCAAAGTAAATGTTGCACATTAACTGCTTTACTAAGAATGGGTTTGAAAAAAAAGATCACAGGGAATATTACTGTACAGGTAGATTCTAGCCCATTACGACGAACATATTTTTCCTAAGACAGAATTAAATAGTCTGACGGTAACAAAAATAAAAGAAAAAAAAAACACGCGATTGTACTGAGGGAGTCTAGAGTATTAATAAGAAGCAAACCACAGTATCATGTAAGAAGTAAGATATTTTTTATTTTCCTGTTATTTGGATGAATAAAATCGTCTGGCGTTATCAAAGAACATAATAAAAGCCATCATCGCTCCAGCAGGGTAAACAATAGGATGAAACAAATGCCATGGCAGCTGGTGAGAAGGAAGCTTTTTTAGTTTTCCCCTCCCTTCCCGCCTTTTTTTTTTTTTTTTTTTTTTGGCATGCAGGCGGGGAAGACTATCGACCTTGGCCTTCGTGATTCACCAGGGCAAGAGGAGGCTGAACCAGAATTATAACATCCCCATTATCAGTTATTTTGTATGTGTTGTTTGGAAGAGCAGCGGAAATGGGGTTATTGGGGGGAGCGTGCAGTGGATCGAGTGGATAGGTGGACAGGATGGGAGGTAACATGATTCGCAAAGGATGTGGAGTAAAAAAGTCTGGTAATTATGGGATAGAGGAGAGTGTGTTTAGGTGGTATGGTCATGTGGAGAGAATGAATGTTAACAGGGTGGCGAAAGCGTGTATGTGAGTGATTTAGAAGGTAGGAGAAAGCGTGGTAGGAAAGGTGGATGGATATGGTAATGAGTGTGTGGCCGAGCTAGGTATGGAAGCTGATGAGGTTGAGAGGTGACAGGGGAAGAAGGTGGTTGGTTGAATTATATATGAGCGAGCACATGACGAGGGTATGACACCATTTTCATTAGCCTGATAGTTGACGGATTGACTCGTGTTTGGGGGATGAACGACAGACAGTAGACAGACAAAAGATAGATGCCACAAGATTACGTTTAAGTTATCACTGCCTTTTCTCTCTCCCGCAGACACAGCTACTTCCGCTCCTGGTGTGTGCTTGTGTGGGGGTGCAGAGGGCGTGGGGGCGTGACGGGGTGGTGTACGCAGCCGCTCCCCAGGAGAGAGGGGCCTACGCCGTCGGAACACCAGGGGGGCGCTACAACTACGGCTACAACACGGGGGACGGCATCGCGAAGGTGGAGGTGCGGCAGCCTGATGGATCCGTCGTAGGGTCCTATCGGTACTTCGACCCCAGCGGCAAGCAGGTATTGTAGACATAACTCCGTATTTCTGGCGGCATAGGAGGCTTCGTTGCGCCTTTTCGTTAGCTATTTATTTTTTCTTATTAAAGTTTATCATCTCTTTTGTGTTACTTGTGTTATGTTAGTTTCCTTTAATACTGTAACAGAGTTCAGGAGTAATGTGCAGATTAAATCACTGAAGATGCTTTACGAATTCTTTTGTCACCTCGCTGATTCACAAACAAATGATAATATGCAAGCTATCCGTTTATATTATGATGTGCAGGCTGTACTTGTTTTACTAGAACTTGGTTTAAAACTGCCATCTCCCCATCATGACTGCCGAGGTTTAATGCTAGATTAATTCTAGGCAATGCATCTAGTCATGATGTGCCAGGGAAAGAGTGTAGAGCTGCAGTACAATCTTATTTGCCACCGAGCTACATGAAAATAGGTTGCAGAGGGACAGAAGTCTGGGCCAAGTATAGTCTCAAGTTTCTACACTCGGCTGTGTGACGTAAGGTACAGATAACATGATTGGCTGTAAGCGTACTGACCACATCTTCCCCGGCAGGTGGTTCGCTCCTATATAGCCGATAATAAGGGCTTCCGTGTACTGGGGAACGACCTGCCCATCAGCCCCGACACCCCAGTCTCCAAGATTGCTGGAGCTCCTGCATTTACCGGTGCTGTCGAGGGCACCGATGAGTTCGAGATTCCTCCCCCGCTGAATCCCTCTGCTCTTACGACATACCAGCAGCTGCACTTCCCGGCACAGCAGAAGCAACATCTCGAGGCGTACCGTAGGCAGCAGCAACAGTTACAGCGGCAGAGGGAGCAGCTGCGACTTCAACAGGAGAAACTGGCAGCACTACAGAGGGAGCTGGAGGCCCAGCAAACGAGGCAGCAGTCATACTACCGACCCAACTACTACTATCCAAACACACCGAACCAGCTTTCCGGCGGCTACACCTCCCCTTACTATTACTATCAGGACCAGGTGGACTTCGATTTCCCTGCAGGGTTTGCTTACACTGGTCTGCCGATCATCAAGGCGTCTCCACCGAGGATCAAATACCCGAAGTCTACGTATATTATCGGACAAGCCACAGTTGAATCCCTCCGTGAATGGAAACGTCGCAATGGTTAGAGTCCAATCTGAGAGTCTCACATTACAAATCTTAGTACACGTCTGAGATTTCCTCTTCTTCTTCCTCCCCCTTCCCCTTCTCCTTCTCCTTCACCTCCTCCTCCTCTTCTCATTTTTAAAGTTTCCAGCAAATGTTGGGAAGTAATCAGCTAGTTTGGCTTTTATTTTGTTTCCCAAAGTACAGAAACATCCACTGTATCGTGACCAACCTAAAATGGGATTCTTTAAGAGGAAGTATGGCGTCACTGATTTAATTTAATGTGTTTTATCTTGTAGTAGTTAGGATTAAACGCAACAGATGACACTGCTGGTATTTTTTTTTCATTCAGTATTTTTATCTTGTAACGGGTAAGGTGAAATTGATTATAAAGCTGGCATGATTTTGCATTAAGTTTTTTGTATCCTGTAACTGGTAGAGTGAAGTTCAAGAGATATTACACAGCCGGTATGGTTATGCATTTTTGACTATTTTGTAACAGGTATGATGATGACTACTGGCGTAAAATAAAGTGTGGTTGAGTGTACACTACTTGGTAATCCTGCTGTTGTCATTAAGAAGCCTCCGTGTCGTGGATGGGACGTGGGTGGACAGGACGGTGGTGGTGGTGGTGGCGGTCTTAGGGGTCACAGGTGGTGGGTCAGGGGTCACTTATGCTTCCCCTCCTGTCCAGCCATTCCACTAGGGACAGGGGGCAGGTAGGGGTTGAATATGGCTTAAAATACTCTCCCATACCAGGTTATTGGTTTCTGTGAGTCCTGTAAACCAGTCAGTAAGTCCTCTCTTTTACACGCTAATGTTATTTTCTTTACACATACTTAAATCGATACCAAAAAGATTAATACATCGACAGACAAGACAATATCAAGCCTTTTCACCAAGGGGATGTCTTTTATTTTTTATTCCTGCTACCGCCAGATGATTTTATTCCACTGTTACAGCTTGCTTTGATGAATGGAGGGCGCCTGTGACCTGGTGTATGGATTTCTTTTATTTTGTTTTTCCTTCCTCTTCGCTTTCTATAAAATAATAATAATAAAAAGATTAATCGCAGTGAGGTTCTTAAATGCCATAATCTAACCCCCTTACTTCAAACACTCCCTTGTAATTTAAGATCGTATGGCGGTAACGAGAATAAAATGCAAAGTGAATGAGTGAAGTTATAATATCCGAAAGTTAAATCACTATACAAGATATGCCAGGGAACCTCCTAAGTTCACGAGAATGCGGCCTGGAGACCTGGAGTGGGAGGGAGAGATGAGGAGAGGCAGTGGTGATTAATGTCCATATATGTAGCCAAGACTGTGCTCTCTTATGTAATGTTAGTTAAGCCGTAAGAACCGTATGAACTAGATAAATATGTAAAATAACAATATTCATAAAAGATGTCCTGTGTTTTATTTTGTGAACACACTAGCCTATTTCGATTAGGCATGTTGTTTTGTTAAAGCCAAACTATTGTACTCACAGGCAAAAGCTCTCCTACCATTTTACTAGGCTACGTATTCATCACATTTGTGGCATGTCTGATACTTTTATCCCGTCTCGATCACATGGGCTGGGAAACATACCAAGTCACCTTGAATATTTTGGAAGTAGAGTGAAGTGAGAAGATAAAGATGTGATATTTTTTGTAAGCTGCCCCCCATCCCTTTCTGCTGCACTTTGGTGAGGGAAGCCTAAAGATATCGTCATCATTATCATAATACTTAACCCATTTCCCACTGTTATAAAATAGGATTTTATTAATAATACTGAAGTCAATCTCACAATTATTAAGTATATTCCACGACTCTAGATAAAATATTTATGCACTGCTGATGGCAATCGTATTCACATCTTGGGCGAATGCTTGGTTCTGGGCCTGTATTCTGCATAGTGCTTATGGTCGACCCTAGCTAACCGTCATAACTAAGCAAATTTATGACAGTCAGTCTTATGGCCGTCGGAAGTCGTCGGCCATACCTCACTAGTCCAACAACACCGTCAGCTGCTAGAACGCACCGCTCACAATTTGTCAACTTTAAATTTATGGAATAAAATAGGTTCTTGGCATTATTTTCTTGGATTTAAATTGTTTTAACTTCATATTACGACTTTTGGGGAAGTTAGACATAGTAAAATAGGAATTCGTTTGTGAGAAAATGCGCTGAAACGTATTCCCGTTGAAAAGTGTGTAACCAAAAACACTGTCTGACTAGTGTAAACTTAACCTACCTTATTAATTTCATCTAATTTCATATTAGTATTTTTTTGTTGGCTAGGCTAAACTTGGTTAGGTTAAATTATATTATATATATATATATATATTTTTTTTTTTATTCATATCATTATTTATTATAATATACTTAACCTACATTACAAATATTTTCTTAAGTCCAAGGAAAGTTAAAGAAAATGTTCATTGCTATGGACAGCAATGGGACAATAACCAGTTCATCTGGGTTAGGTTGAGTTATATATTTCTATAATTTGTTTCTGGTTTATTTAATATTTTCATATTTTTTTACACTAACCTTAACCTAAAGTATTATTTTTTCGACCAGTCTAAACTTTACCTATCCCATTATTATTATTTTATTATATTTAATTATTTATTATTTAATATTTTTTAGACGTCCATAATTAACCTAACCTGCTGGGGCTAGCCCTACAAGTACTGTAAAGCCCAAACTCTGCACATTTGCATTTTTCCGGTAGCAAGATAACGTAGTGTTATGATGACCTTAAGCTCCGGGGTGAGTGGGTTTCTCCTCTTGGTGTCATTCGATAAGGCGTCTCTCACAAGATTGGTGACATACAAAATACCGTCCCTGTCTAGCCGGTATCTCTGATAAGCTCAGCATCACTGAGCTGTTAAGCACATCCTTTCTTCGGAAAAATATTCCTCGGCTGGGGATCTGCTTGCTGTGGTGCGGCCATGTTGACACACTTCTGACGGTCATAGGCGGCGTTAAGACAGGGTGAACCCGAACATACCATCGCGCGTCTTATTATGGTCGTCCATAGGAGTTTATGGTCGACCATACGAGTTTCTGACGGAGTTATGTCTAAAATGCGCCATTTTGTTTAGATATGTACGACGGACTTAGCTATGACGGTTTGTAGAATCTGGGCCCTGTGTGGACGACCATAAGAAGACGCGGGATGCTATGTTTGGGTTCACCCTGTCTTAACGCCCCCTATGACCGTCAGAAGTGTGTCAACATGGCCGCACCAAAGCAAGAAGATCCCCAGCTGAGGAATATTTTCCTAAGAAGGGACGTGCTTAACGAGCTCAGTGATGCTGAGCTTATCAAGAGATACCGACTAGACAGGGGCGGTATTTTGTTTGTCACCAATCTTGTGAGGGAAGCCTTTTCGAGTGACACCAAGAGGAGAAACCCACTCACGCCGGAGCTTAAGGTCATCATAACACTACATTATCTTGCTACCGGAAAAATGCAAATGTGCAGCAGCGACGACCTCGGCCCATCACAACCCGCCATCAGCAGAACAATCACCCAGACCATTGACGCCCTTGCAGACATAAACATTATCAAGCAGTTCATCAGTTTTCCCACCACCCAACAAGTTACTGAGGCGAACAAGGCAGACTTCTTCAGCGGTTATTAAACGATGCAGATCTGACAGATGGTATCTTTTTCCTTTCATAGACTAGGGAGTAAATATGGCACACAGTGTTATGGAAATGGAAGGCATACTTCGTACTAAATAAACAATTAAAAAGGTTTAGAAGACTTGCATACCTTTGAGTCGATTTACATTAATTGTGAAGTACTATGAATCAAGGTAGGATTGCATCAACTGATATCAGTTGATGTTGATTCAGGTATAGTTAACTTGACCTAAAGCCTTTAAACAATATATTCCACCAGTAAAGTAATATGTTTCTTTTGATTGGAGACACCGACATTTTTGAAATTCTTTCTCAGTATATGGACTTCGTCCCTATACAACATTGCAAGGTGGAGAGATTCATCTTCTCCCCAGTTTGCTTTCCTTTGCCGCTTAGCTTGGGGTCAGTTCAGTTCAGTTGATAGGTGAGGAGTATTGCCTTTTCATCGGCACTCCTCTTGTCCATTCATTTTTCTAGTTTATTATTTTTCTTGTATTTAGCTCGTGTTTTACTCGTGTGCCTTAAAGACCTTCGTAAACAACGCCAGCTGAGTGTACACTTGTTTACACACTTTTCAACGGGAATACGTTTCAGCGCATTTTCTCAAACGAATTCCTATTTTACTATGTCTAACTTCCCCAAAAGTCGTAATATGAAGTTAAAAAAAATTAAATCCAAGAAAATAATGCCAAGAACCTATTTCATTCCATAAATTTAAAGTTGACAAATTGTGAGCGGTGCGTTCTAGCAGCTGACGGTGTTGTTGGATTAGTGAGGTATGGCAGACGACTTCCGACGGCTATAAGACTGACGGTCATAAATTCTGTCAGCTATGACGGTTAGCTAGGGTCGACCATAAGCACTATGCAGAATACGGGCCCTGGAGTTTTCCAGTTCATTCATTTATTTCTCAGCTCTACTTCCAGTCGCGCAGCAATATACGTGGCGGTACAGCGTCCACGTGTAAACTACCTTAGCATTATTATTCGTATACAACTGGGTAAGATTTGCTCCTATGGTCTTCCCTTGATTTTGCTTTCTAGTCATTTTAATATCTTTAGGATTTTCAGCCTTATTTGATGTTAGAAGAAGGGGCAAGGCACGGGTGCGCCGGTAATGCGACATCTGCCTGCATCTCCTTCCCTGTTTTCTCCTACCATGACTCACAACATCCAACCATCTCCGGACGCGTCACCTCGCCATATAACCCGTCAGTCGGCGAAATGAATGAGACGTAAATTGTGGCTATCTCATGAAAGTTCTAAGCATTGACGAACTAAATAATTTGCATGAGATTTAGTCAATAATATCTCAGTCGTTACTTAGGTTCCACAGAGTAGCCGCAATAACGAGGTACGTAGAGCAGATAAACATAGTTGCCGCGCTGCTAGAGTCTACGTTTCCCCGTAAGCCCGCATCTTGAGGCTACTACCTTCTATAGTTCGTGGGAAAAAAGAAAAAAAAAAGAAAAAAGTATTGATGCGTATCAACTGCTCAAGGATGAGTATGGCAGATAACCAATATGGATTTTTTATATGAGAAGGATAGATTACCCTCTTTCCACCTTCCTCGTGCGGAGATAATTCAGATGTTCGAGCCGCGTCTGTGTGCTTCGAGCGCAGGCATCTCGAACCACCGACTCACCTCCCCCCACCCCTCTCCCGCCTCCCTCAGCCTCACTCACTCTTTCGCCTCTGACCACGTGGGATGGACAAAGCGGTGTTCTGTCCGGTGTGTTTGTGATATTTACACGTAACCCCTTGACGTTTTGTGTCCTCGGTAGCATACAGTGACTTTAAACAGTTTGGGGAAATTCTCTAGCGATGAAGGATTTAGAATATTCTCCATTGACTGTAAATTGATTCATCCCCTTCATACGTGGCGTCTCATAGATTCTGGCTACTACATCGTGATTTTAGTCATGGACGGAAGCGCCTCTCGTAGTTAAATGACGACAATCACCACTGACCCCTTCGTTATAGAGTACCGACTTAGTGTTTTACTCGTGCTACCACCGGACGATTTTACTTACGGAAGACTTCTCGTTGTGTAACCTGATAGTGAAGATGAACCAGGTGCCTCATGCTCATTGCCAAGGAACCCGTAGGAAATTATAAAATCGTGACAACGTTCTGGTTCAAATAAGAATACCGATATATACGTAGCCCCCAACATGTGTTAGTGTTATACAAGTGGTGTGTTGCGCTATATAAATGGAATGTTACGATATGCAGAAAGTGTTACGATATAGTGTGTGCTATACAAATGGTGTGTTACGATATGCAGAGTGTGTGTTACGATATACAAATGGTGTTACGATATACAGGTAGTTTTACGATATACAGAAAGTGTTACGATATACCAATGCTGTGTTACGATATACAGATGGTGTTACGATATACTGCACAAATGATGATGTCGCTGAATACTATACTTGCCTCCTTATACAGTACTTCCACAAAATGGCCACCTCGTCCTATGGAAAGAGATTAGCAATAGAAAACTTCACTAGTCACGAAGAAGTGTTATGGAAATATTGTAGAGCCATTATATTGTCGTCGTATACAACTGAACTACGGAAAAGAATCGCATAAGGAAAATTCCCTGAAAAGTTACGGTAGAGTGTCACGAGAAGAAGGAAAATGGAGATGAAGAAGACTGGAAGTGTGTCGATGTTTATGATACTAATTAACTTATGGTTGGGACAGCTCAGGTATTTTCTTCCCATTAGCATCCGAAGATTTTATTCAGCTGAGTGAGACCTAGAACTTGACGATTTTTTTTTTTTTTTTCAATTAGGAGTAACTTCTAACTTCCCTGGGTATTTATATTATCATTAAGCGTAGCCGGGACATCTCTAGTATTCACAGCTAAAACTAGACGATTTTATTGAGTCCTAGAGGTCGTGGTGATACTAGGAACCTATAAGAATAAAGTGAATGAAAAATTATCGTAGTGTTGTAGAAGTGTGAAAACCAGAGTGCGAGCTACTACCCTGCATCACCCACCCAACGAGATCGCCAACCTACATCCACCTTTATGGCAGGTGAGTATATGGTTGAAATTACCCTTTGAATTTAGTGACTTTTTTAGTTTTGCTTTCACCAGACGATTTTATTTATTTTCATTCAATTTAACCTCTTGAGAGCGATGGTCTTCGATTTTTTTTTTTTATTCAGGCCATTAACAAGATTTTTTTTTTTTTTTTTTACTGGGAGAAATTTTGGCAGACAGAAGGGTAAAGTTGTTTTGGTTAACCCTTTTACTGTCATTGATTCACGCTGGTGTGTTAATCCAGGCTAACACTTGGCGATTTATTATTATTATTATTATTATTAAATAGCTACAGGTTGATGCCATAGTCAGAGGGTTATTATTATTATTATTATTATTATTATTATTATTATTTTATTATTATTATTATTTAGCTAGAGGGGAATGCCGCAGACAGAGTTATAAGTTCCCAAGTGTTGAAGGACCAGTGGATGCTTTATATACTCTTACCCCAAGGTCGAATATCCTAAGCTGAAAAAAATCGTCTGAAGGTAGCAAGAACATTTAAATTACGTTGTCGGAGTGAAGGGGTTGTTTCGTTAAGCTATTTGTCGCTGTACATAAGAATTGTGCATATAATATTTTAACTTTTACTTATTATTAACTCTTGTTTATCCATGTGAAGAGGATGGAGAATGAGAGACTGACTAGGAGAGTGTAGATGAGTGAGGTGGGGGAAGAAGATGGGATGGGATGGCCGAGGATGAGTTGGATGGCCGAGGATGAGTTGGAAGGATGGACACGTGAGGGAGGTGCGAACTGGAGGGAGGGCAGACAAATACCAGAAAATTTGTTTGTGGGCACCACTTACGGGATTGAGGCAACCGACAATAGGTAGATAGCGAGATTGATGGGTAGACAGAATGGCAATGGCTTGTGACCGCATTAAACACAGTGAGAATAATCACCTATTGTAAACATCAGTTTCTGTCCGAACAAACCTGTTGACTCTTGCTTGGTGAATGATTAGTAAAACATGCCTGTGTCGCCACCTAAGTAATATTGTACTGAGTTCTGCAACTGTATTTAAAGGTAAAAAAAAAAAAAAAAAGTTTTTATCCTTACAATAACTTGGTCGAATAAGTAATTTTGTTACCGCTAAAAGATATCCGTTTTCTCTCTCTCACAATACTTAGAAAACGTTACCTGGGTACGCGCCAGGTAGCAATGGGATCCAGCAATTGGAAATTATTCAGTAATAGATAACATATATTATACTGAACTTCATTCACAACTTCAAACAGTATCTCAAAAAAGTAAATAAATAATACTAGCTACTGATAAGACATAGCTGTGTGAAGCACCATTGTAAATGTCGAGCTACAGCACGGCACTTGTTCTGTTCCTTATCATTCTTCTTGTTTATTATCAGTCGCATTACTATGTCTTATAATTATCTATCTTTTATCAGTACCTCTATCTGTCAAATTATAATGAATGAATATGAACAGATGATGAAAGAAACGAAAGAAGACGATGATTGATTATAGGGGGAAAGGACTGAGGAGCAGGAAAAAAAAAAAAATGTTTATCATCATCATCATCATCATCTTCTTCTTCTTCTTCTTCATCATCCTCTTCATCTTCTCCATCATTATCATCATCCACGCCCACTTTTCTCCATTTCATCCGTTCGTTCCTTTCGTACATACAGTAATCTAGCTATACTCCATCTATTCATCCGTCTATTCGTCCGTCCGTGTGTGTGCGGGGGTGGGGAGGCGAAGAGAAATATGTGGTTGAGAGTGGGAATGGGGGGTGCAGGTGAAGGGTGTGGGTGTGGGTAGAGGAAGGGTGAGGGTGTGGGTGGAGGGTGGGAGAGGAGAGTGTGGTTTGAAATCTGGACGGAGGGAGAGAGTGGAGGGTATTTATTAAGGGCATGGGAGGAGAGGAGGGTGTGGGTGAGGGGTGTGGGTGTAGGATGCTATTGGAAAGTAAGGTAATGGGTGGTAGATGTGGAGGTGGGTGTGGAAGCGGTACTGAAGGTGTGTATGAAGTGTGGACCTGGGTGGAAGGTGTGGGTGTGGGTGTATATTACGGGATATGGAAGTGGGTGGAAGGTGTGTGTGTGTATGAGTCGTGTTGTGGGTATACAGGAGGCGGAAGATCGTGGAGGGTGTTGATATAGGTGTCGGTAAGATGTGGAAGTGGATGAATTATGTGGATGTGGGCGTTGGCGGATGTGGAAGTGGGTGGAGGGTGTGAATGTGGGTGTACGTAAGATGTGGAAGTGAATGAAAGCTGTGGATGTGAGTGTACATACAAAACGTGGGAGTGGATGAAAGATGTGGATGTGGGCGTATGTGTTGTGGATGTAGTGTCGATGGGGGCGGATGAAGGATGTGGATGTGGGCGTGGATGGATGAGCTGGATCTTGAACTAGGTAGGGCCAGACGAACGGGAAGCTCCAGAAACTAATATACAGTTCACCGCTGCCAAGATGGACGCCCCTCTCGTGATGGCTCCGGGCCTCCTCGTCTCTCAGCTAACATACCACAGCGCAACTCTTTATTAGCGAAAAATATATTGACGCTACACGCCGGGGGGAAAAAGGAAGAACCATTACTGTGAAATATATAAAACGCTTTCACATTAAAAAGAATATAATAGTAGAAGAATAGGTCTGTTTTTCGTATTCCATCCTGTTATGCTGTACGGTGTTATCGAAAAACAAGTCGAGGACACACACACACACACACACACACACACACACACACACACACACACACACACACACACACACACACACACACACACACACACACACACACACACACACACACACACACACACACACACACACACACACACACACACACACACACACACACACAGGAAGAAATAATGATGACCTAGCAATTTTTTCAATATATTTTCTCTCCGTATCACTCATTATTATCGAGAAATATATATAAAGTACACTGGATACAAAAAGCATTTCTCACCAGGAGATTGATGGCTTCACAATGAGCTTTTCACGTTTTCTCACAAGGCAAATGTTTCTGAATAGACAGTGTATATTATTTGCCGTATAAAATTCCTTTCTAATGACATATCGATAAAAATAACAGATACTCAGATACGTAAGAAGTTATTTTAGATTAATTTAAACTTTTCGTCCAGAGTGTCAAGATGTAAGTGTTGGAAAAGTAAAGTTCAATTGCATCATCGAGCATAAACATTAAACATATCATGAACAGGCAGATATTATTTTTTTTCTTGCTTTTTCTTTCACTGTGCGGTGTAACTCATGTTTAATGGAAAATTCTAAATTGCCTTCACACTGAAAAGCAAGTCCGTAAACAATATTTCTCACTGTTAAATTTCCTGTCTGTGAATAAGGAAAGTCTCTAATTTTATTTCCTTCGTTTTTCCTTTCTTTCATTTTCTTTTTCTTGCCTCTCGTTTATTTTCTTTCCTTTTTTGTCATGTTTTCTGTTTTTTTAGTTTTTTTTTTCCTTTTTTCATCTTTCTTCGTAGTAGAGTATATTGGAAGTTTCTCTTTTTCTAGTTTTCATTTTTTTCATTTTCTCTTTCCGTCATTCTTTTCCACTTTCCTCCAATTTCTCCCATTTTCTGTCATGTTTCTCTGTATTGCATTGCCATATTTCCCTTTTTCTGTTATTCTTTTTTCTTATTTCCTCATTCCTTTCCTTATTTTTCGTTTTCATTCCTTGTTTTCAGTTTCTCGTCTTTTTCTGTCTTGTATCTCCTCCCAAGAGTTTTTCGTCTTCATTTCCTCGTTATCCGTTTTTCGTCTTTTTCTGTCTTGTATCTCCTTCGTCATTTCTTTGTTTTCCGTTTTTCGTCTTTTTCTTTCTTGTATCTTTTCCCCGACGGTCGGCCGGAATGAGTTGTTTGTTGTGGTGGCAGGGAGCGACTTTCACCCCCTCTGGTGGTGCGTCGGCGAACCCTTTACATTGACCGCTATGACGTCACCCACACCCTCCACCCACCACACGCAAACGCACGCTGATACGCACACAAACACTCATGCTGATATACGCACACAAACACGCATGCTGATATACGCACACAAACACTCATGCTGATATACGCACACAAACACTCATGCTGATATCCGCACACAAACACGTATGCTGATATCCGCACACAAACACGCACACCGATATACGCACACAACACGCACACAGATATACGCACACAAACGCACGCTGATACACGCACACACTTATGAAAGGAAAAAAAATACGAGTATGTTGAGAGCTTGTTCACGAGGATTCTCTCTCTCTCTCTCTCTCTCTCTCTCTCTCTCTCTCTCTCTAAAAAAAAAAAAAAAAAAAATCCGGTGGTATAACCTGGAAGGCGGGGTCAAAATACACCTTGGAGATACTGATCCAAGAAAATACTTTCCCCATTATCACTGTTTTTCCTTTTTGGAACAAGGGATGAATAGCTTTGAAACAGAGTATTGTATGTCCTAGTTTAGTGTTCATTATTATTGTTAATATTATTATTATTATTATTAATTATTATTATTATTACTCAGTGCAGTAATTTGATTTAGCATCAGCCTGAATTTTTATTACTGTAAATTGTTAGATTCCCTAATATAAGGTAAAATATCAGTTGGGTTGAATTTGATTAAACATAGGGGTCTCTGTCGTCTGTCTGTCTGTCTGTCTGTCTGTCTCTCTCTCTCTCTCTCTCACACACACACACACACACACACACACACACACACACACACACACGCACGCACGCACGCACGCACGCACGCACGCACGCGCACGCACGCACACACACACACACACACACACACACACACACACACACACACACACACACACACACACACACACACACACACACACACACACACACACACACACACATATATATATATATATATATATATATATATATATATATATATATATATACAGTATATATATATACAGTATATATTACACAGGATCCAGACACAAACACAGACACACGCACAAACACAGACACAAGCCCAGAAAAGAACGAAAAAGACACAGACAGACAAACACGGAAAGAGAAATCAGCCACCGTCCACCAAGCATCCAGACAGACACAGAGACACGGAAACAAACGGGAAAAAAGAACATACACAGACAGACACAGAGACAGACACAGAAACAAGCGGAAAAAAAGACTCAGACACGAACAGGGAAACACCACACCTCCCACCCAACACCCAGACAGACACAGAGACACAGAACAAACGGGAGAAAGACACAGACACAGAAACAAGCGGGAGAAAGACACAGACACAGAAACATGCGGGAGATAGACACAGACACACAAAGAGAACCCCTCGCCCCTCCACCAAACCTCCCAGACAGTAAACCCAGCCACCCTCTCACCACCCCTCGCTCCTCCATCCATCATCGGACCAGCGGCTTTGTATTCATCCGCGCCCACCACGAGTCAACGAGTACCGCCAGTATAGATCACCTCTTGTCGGATATTACTTAAGTACCCCCTATCATCGCTACTACAATCTGTACACCCTGCTCTGATGTACTCGTGTAATCGCCCAAATATTCATGAACATCGGTGTACATCGGAGTCCAGGTAGTGTTGGTTTTGGTTAGGTGATGCGCGCCTGTTGAATTGGGCATGGAATCAGTGTTTTAATCTCCGGAGAGGGATGGCGGCTTTTAATTCAGCTTTCGTTACCTTCAGGCGATGTGATGTGATGTGTGTGTGTGTGTGTGTGTGTGTGTGTGTGTGTGTGTGTGTGTGTGTGTGTGTGTAAGATAGACTAGAGCAGAAGGGGGTGGATAAAGCCTTCACCCTCACTACCAGGTGCCTCTCGTAATCTGTTGGAAATTGTCTGTCAGCAGTAAGAATAAGAAAGAATAACAATACATCCCATTGAAAGGAATAGTCAGTATAACTTCACTTTTTATTTTATACTTGCAGCTTCCAGACGATTTTATTATTCTGAGCGAGTATGGGTACCGGTTGAATTATTAATTTTGTCTGTTGAATCGTTATGCATGAAAAATGAATTAAGATGGTTCTTCTACCACCAGGCGATTTTACTGAGATTTTAGGAGTTCCCTATTAGTGAAGGGGTTAATGAAGGCTATATTCAACCCTCCCTCCGGTTCGAAAAAAAAAAAAAAAAAATGTTCTGAGCTAAAAAAATCGTCTGGACATACGCAAAACATAGAATACCATGTGTCACTATCGGGGTGAAGAGGTTAACCCATTCCATATGTTTATTTCAATTATACCTATTATTTTATTCATATCTCCAGGCAGTTTTATCGTCTGCATATGGCCATCTGTACGTTTTTTTTTTCCCCCCTTCTCCCACTGTGTATACGTTGGTATCTCTGTGTTTTCTTATTGATTTTATGTGGTTGCATTTTTAATAATCTTTTCTGTTTTATACTTAATTATGTTTTTCATTATATAGTACATAAGAACATAGTACCCGTGATTTACTTTGTATTATGCGTTCGGGTAAAAGTGAAATGTTCGTGGCAAATGAATCAAACATAGAAATAATAGGAAGTTAAATGAGGCAAAAGACACAAGAAAAAAACATAGCAGAGAGAAGCATTGTCTAAGAGAGGATTTTAGATCATGACCCTTCCTACTCTTACAACTTCTTGACATAATGAACGCGATCAGAAGTGTAGCTCCAAATTATAGTTGTCAGACCAAAAGACAAGAAAAATGCTGTATAAAGGTAAATACAGTTTTCTTTTAAAAATCAGATCTGCGCCCGTTACGACTCACCAGCAATAGAAAAAAAAAGAAAAAGAAAAAGAACACTATCAGAAGCAGAATGTTAATAATCACAATAAAATATCTGGAGGCAAAAGACAGACAAAGATAGAGCAGAAAAATGCGCATAATGAAGAATGTTTTTTTGTTGTTACCGGTAATTAGATTTGCTTCCATTGCTACTCGTCAACATTAAGAATATAATCTGAGGTAGAGAAAAAATCATGAAGATAAAAAATGCTGCTTAGAAAATATTGCAGCGTTTAAAAGATTTCTGTGTGTCAGATTTGTTCCCTTTATGACAAGCAAGATCAAGGAGCATGGTTCAAGAAAAAAAAAATGCGGAGAAAAAAAATCAGGTTATTATTTTCTTTCATCTAGTCTGCTCCCGCTAACCAGAAGAGAGAGAGAGAGAGAGAGAGAGAGAGAGAGAGAGAGAGAGGATCCCGAAAGAAAACCAAAGGGTACGGGAAGAAATCTGATATGAAAAAGAAAAAAGAAAGCATGAAGGAGGCCACAAAATCTTTAAAAGAAAAAAGAAAGCATGAGGGAGGTCACAAAATCTTTAAATCTCCTCTTGCTACTAATCACCAGTGAGCAAAATCTCAGAAGTAGAGCGCAGAAGACAACCAAAAGACTTGAGAAAAAAATATACTGATGCCGTAACAAGTAGAAAAATGAACCTTGAGGTGTATACAAATTTTTTCCAATTTCCTTTCATGCAGGCAAAAGAAAAAAAAAAAAGAGGGCCAAAAGAAGTAGACAGCATGCAAAGAAATAAATATATATGAAAAGAGAAGTATTTGCTTTTTCGTCAGATTTGCTGCCAGAGCTTCAAATTAAGATTTTTTTTTTTTGGGGGGGGTTCATCCTATTTGCTCCCGCTAAGAAAAATCAGCGTAAATCATAATGTTTGAACATAACATTTTCCCGTTGGTGACACCAGAAAAGAAATGTACAAACAGTTATTATTATTATTATTATTATTAGCTACAACTGATCAGCCTAAAAATCCTAATTACAGCTCGAGAAGCGGTAAAAAAAAGTACGGGCTTCCAAAGAAACACTGAAATGAAGAGCATAGGGGAAAAAATCCTAAATATATATATTTTTCCTTATCCAATTTGCTGCCGTCACAAGAAATGAGCGTAAAGAAGAGGACGGAGAGGTGAAGGTAGACTGTAACGCCAACAGATTACAGGTAAGGCAGGTACGCTGTCTAGTAAGTCCATCATCACTGGTGACCTGAGATTTTCAGACGCTCTACCTATTCAGAAAAAAAGGAAAATGAAAAATAAAAGAAAACCTAGAAGAAACTAAGAATTATAGTTTTATATATATATACTGTATAATATATATATATATATATATATATATATATATATATATATATATATATATATATATATATATATATATATATATATAATATGCTATACGTAAGCTTGCTGTATATGAAAGTTAGTCATAAAAAACACGAGCCGTAAATAAAGCGAGGAATTCAACTCTTGATCTATATAAAAAATTAAGACAGAAAAACTTGATTCATAAAAGAAAGCGAGAACTACGAACTTGATTCGAGGGAAAAAAAAGAAAAAACGAAAACTGTAAATTCATGATTCTCAATAGAAATTAAAAAAAAAAAAAAAAAAGGTTTGTAAAAATATTGAAACATGAAAAACTAAACTAGTACAAACCGAAGACCTGAACCCAGTAGGTAGGTAGGTAGGTAGAGAGAGAGAGAGAGAGAGAGAGAGAGAGACGTCTAAAGGTAACTATATGAAACAGAGAAGAGGTAGATTGTGATATAGAGAGTAGGTGGACTAAGGTGTCTCCGTTCATACCTCAAAGAATTATATTAAATCTAAATCATTCACCAGGATTTATATTATTTTGATTTATGGTGTTTTCGGATGATTATGATCCGTATTCTCGTTGGTTAAGAAGGCTTCGTGACACCCTTTCCTTAGCTATTTATTTTTGGATATGATTGGTTCATATCCTTTTGTACGTTATCTGTGCGGAGGATGGCGATATTACAATGATTTATGTAACACGAGAAAGGAGAGTAAGGTTTAATAAGCAAAATCAGTCGCTTAGTAAATGGTGTTAGGGAGCTTCCTTAACCGACAAATATATGGTGCTTAGTTCAGCTTTGGAGAGACTTAAGATTAAACGGATGAGATAAAGTTTTTCTTACTATCACTTCCAGACACCTTCACTAAGTTGAGTAACCGTGTAACAGTAACTATAAGAAAATAAAAAGATGTTCCCGGGCAGACGACGTTAACGAGACACTAATAAACACTCTCAGATTCCCTTACTAACTCTCACCTGAATAAAATCGTCCGTCCTGAGCTGGAAGGGAGTGCTTGAGAGGGCCAATGGGCAGGGTATTGACACTGAGGCTTCTTTAGGCTATATTACTCTTAGCTGAATAAAATCGCCTGGCGTTGGAGTGGATTACTAGGACTGACCCCATCATGAGAGGGTTTAGACAGATCAGTACCAAAAAATTTCACCAGAATGTTTAGTAGCCTTGTTTTTATAGTTCTTTATCGGTTTGTTTTAATCGGTCTGTTTTTAACGGTTTATTCTAATCGTTTTATTTTTATCGGTGCATTTTTATTGGTTTGTTTTTATATGTCGGAAAGGGGCCCCTCCCACACCTCAGGATTCAAAGTCATGATGGCATGAAACTCAGTGGGCCTTAGTTATATGATAGAAACGAGTCTTCTTGGTTACTAGTCAGATCAAGAGCTGGAAGAGGTTAGGGATCTGGGTCAGGCGAGGGTGAAATGCGGGCTAATATTCATCAGACTTCGAGGGACGGGGCAGGTAATATCGCGGGAAATTTGCTCCGGTTCCGCGTGTCGGGTGCTGACGAGGAATAAATCAAGGGACAGGTGGTGGTTGGGGGGTCGTAAATCATCCCATAGCGGCGGTAATTGATGTGGCTGTCGGGAAAATAAATTCGGGTTCTCTCGGCTGATTTTTTTCGTACTGTTTATATTGTTTCGTAGTGTTTAGATGTTTATATCGTTCTTGAAATCCCAGGACGATTGGATTTAGCGAAAGTTGAATTTTTCGAACTGGAGGCGTGAGATCAGGCATCCTTCCTTTCACTTAAAGACAGCTTCCTATATCGCAAGGAAATTATTTGGAGGTTGAATTTAGCTACAAGATGTCCTCGGGCAGATAAGGTTAATTGATGTGTCTATCGGGGAAATAAATTCGTGTTCTCTTGGGTTGGTTATCGTGAGGGTACTTGTCTTGTAGGACGCGGTTGGTCTGTAATTAAGGATAAATCAGAATCAGGTATACAGTCCGCATATTTGGGGTACAGATAATGTGTGATGAATTATCGTCGAGGTGTACCCATATTGTTATCAGAATCATCAGTATCATCATCTTCACCTTCATCCTAATCACCTTCGTGTTTATCATCATCATCATCTCAATCTTCGTCTTTATCTTCACCTTCTTCATCTGCATCTACTTCGTCTTATCTTCATCTTTATCTTTGTCTTCATTTTCATATTTGTCTTCATCTTTAACGCTATTATCGTCATCGTCGTCGTGTCATCTCACACAGAAAAAAAAAAAAGAATCGTGTTGACATGAGGCTGCATGATTAGATAACGATTTTCTGCCTTTTTTATATGATTACGGTTACAGTGTTGCTCCTTTCTGTTTCGTAGGGTGTAGAATTATCCCATTAATAGTGAACAGATGGAAGGAAGAATGGGTGGGGGATCAACACTCGCCCGTTTTGCTTAAGTTTATGACAAAGTTTACGACAAGAAACGAATACATGGGTAATATTATTTCCTGCCTGCGGGAAGGTGAAGGAACTAAAATGAAGATAAATTACAACAAACTAAAGGTACATTGAACGATACAGGGAATACAGCAAATACATTACTCATTACATAACATTCCTCATTGATATACAACTGCATTCACCTCCATTACCGTTATCATATCATAAGTCTGTATACCTATTTCTTCCGCAACAATTTCAGTCTTAGAATTATACCAGCGTCACTTCCACATTGCTCGCATTATTTTACAAGTGTGGCGTTGCTGTAGCTCGGAGGTAATGGTAGTCTTGCGATCTGCTTGTACCTCGAGTCTAGGGTTAAGCCGTGGCGGACATAAAACGCGGATGCTGCTGAAGTCGGTTTGTTTTCGTCTGAGGGAACTGGACCACTCTCACTGTCTGTATACTAACTCGTAATTGCATAAAACGGGAATGAGTTTCCTTAGTTACTGGTCAGATCAACGCTCCAGTCTGACTTCAGTTGGCCATCAACCGAGGGGAAGGGGGCTAGAACAAGCACGCTAATTTATGCCTTGTTTAATACACATGAACGGTGAACAATGGCGGCTGATACCGATGACATACACGGGCTGACATAAACATAGCCATTGACACTTCGACTTTCATTTGCATCGCTTTTTGGACAGATATCCCTTCCCATTCGTAGTTCGCCAGTATAGGGAAGGGTTAACTCTGGCTGTTACTCTCTCTCTCTCTGAGGAAAAGATCTGGTTTTGCAGTAGATCTTGTACGGACTGTTACAGATATGATTGTGTCTCTTTTTGCTCCAGCCATCATCACTGTGTTTGTCATATCACCACGCCTGCCATGATCTCTGTCTAGCCTCTTTGTAAACTGAAGTGGCTCGGTAGTGGACAGTGGAGGTGGTCAGGTGGAAGGTGAACAGAGTGGAAGAAGATGATTCGAGAGTCGTTCAGTTTCGCCTCATGAACTTTCTGCTCAATCTCCTTCACTGGAACGGCTACACTTGGGTATTCATTTAAGACCAACACCACGTGATCTTACCTAGCTGAGAGAAATCCTGTGTTTATTTTGTTGTACATTCATGCAGAAATATTAAGCTTCATCCCGAGAGAACGTTTCATCATTTTAGCATTTTGAGTGTGAATAATGTACTCTCAGGTGTCCATCTACCTTTGTTGAGTGTTAGATAAAATGAGCAGGCCTCCCTAAAGTAACTTCTAGAGGACTGTAGTAACTTCAGTGATGCAGTGGCTTGGTGTCTCAAGGGTCTAAGGGCTTAAGTAAGGAGATGAGCACCGCGGATATGCGCCTCATGGAATCTGCCATCTTCATTTTCGTTTCATTTCTAACATGTCTGATAATTCTGAAGTTCCCCCTGACGCTTGTGTCCATTTTCTAATTATTTATTCATAGCTCGTTTGATCCGGTAGCCCGATAAGTTGTTTAAGACGTAAGAATGTAAGAAAAAAAGTTATTCGTTTACCGTTATCTTGTCTTGTTTTCTCTTAATATTCTGCAGTTCCCCTCTCATTTTTTGCATCATTCATTTACAGATTGTTTGATGCACTTCTCTGATTTAAAAAAAAAAAATGTACCGGTAAAAAAAAGACTAAACTCGTATGTCTTCTTTTGTTGGCTCTGTTATTTTCTGTCTTTGTGGCTCTCAGTTTTGTGTGATTATTTCTTTAGTTGCCTCTGTTTATTTATCCTTCCTATCTCAGCCCTTTACTATGCCTTTTTTTTTTTTACCCTTTTTATTTTCTCCTGTCTCTGTTATTCTCTTATTCCTTGTGGTCCTCCTTATTCAAAATGTATTTGTTGTTGCCACTTATTTTTTTCTTTCTCTGATCCTCCATCTTTAATTCTCTTTCTCTGCGATCCTTCATCTTTAACTCTCTCTTCCTCTGTGATCATTCATCTTTAATTTCTCTCTCTCTCTCTCTGTGAGCCTTCGTCTATAATTTTCTCTCTCTCTGTTGACCTTCATCTATAATTTTCTCTTTCTCTGTGAGCTTCCATCTTTAATTCTCTTTCTCTGCGAGCCTTCATATTCAATTCTGTTTTTGTGGTCCTCCATCTTGCACATTTTATCTTGTTGCCTTTGTTAATGTCCTCTTTCTCTCTGACCCTCTATCTTGTATTCCACGTCCTCCTCGATCTCACCCTCCCCCCTCTCCCTTCCTCTCTCTCCCCCTTTCCCTCTCCCTCCCTCCCTCTTCGGTGGCAAACTTACCCCCCACTCAAGCATCTTTAATTTCCAGATCTTATTTAGATTAGAGGCGTCGGGAGGGTGAGAGGGCCAGTCAGACTCTCTCCCCGTCCCTGCAGCGGGTGACACAGTAATGAGTGGGGCGCTTAGGAGTGGGGCGATAATGAGTGGGGCGATAATGAGTGGGGCGATTAGGAAACCGATATGATGTATTAGTTGCTCGTATATCATGGGGGAAGGTGGGTGTGCATGGGAAAGAGTGGAGGACTTCCTTCCTTCCTTTCCTTCCTTCCTTCTTTCTTTTTCCTTCCTTCCTTTCCTTCCTTTCTTTTTCCTTCCTTCCTTCCTCTCTTTTTCCTTCCTTCCTTTCCTTCCTTTTCCTTCCTTCCTTTCCTTCCTTTCTTTTTCCTTCCTTCATTTCCTTCCTTTCCTTCCTTCTTTCTTTTTTCTTCCTTTCTTTCCTTCTTTTTTTTTCTCGGCCGATATGATGTATTAGTTGCTCGTACGTCATGGGGGAAGGTGGATGCGCATGGGAAAGAGTGGTGAATTATTGTTTCTCTCTCTCTCTCTCTCTCTCTCTCTCTCTCTCTCTCTCTCTCTCTCTCTCTCTCTCTCTCTCTCTCTCTCATGTTAAAGAGGAAGTAGGAAGAAAAGGCGTGGGAATGGGAAAAATGAAGATGATATAATAGGACTTAAAAGAAATACAGAGAGAAAGAGAAAGATGATGCAAGGAAGACTTGAAGATGGAAAAGATGGAAGGACAGATGGAATAGGCTAAAAATTGGAAGGGAGGGCGATAGGAGGTGAATAATAGCGCAATAAAGGGAGGAAATAGAGGCGTGGGAAGAGACATAAAGCAGAAACATGAAAAAGACTAAAACGTGGGAATGAAATGGAAGGGAACGAGTAGGCGAGCGAAAGAGACGTGAACAAGTGTAAAAAGATGAAAAAGAAAAGATGTGAAAAGAAGAATGAGAGGAAATTGAGGGAAATGCGAAAAGGGTTGGGAGGGGAAACAGAGAAAGGGATAAAGAAGATATAAAAGATAAGAAGCAGATTGGAATTAAAGGAAAACGTGAAAGATGTTGGAAAAGGAGGGAAAGAAATGAACAGAAAAGAGGAATATCTTGAGACGCAGGATGAAGGGTGAATTTAAAGAAGGGAAAACGGGAAAGAAAGAGCAAGAAGAGAAAAGGCATGGGAAGGAAATTGATAAGTTAAAGATGGGCACAAATAAGACTTACACAGTTACTGAAGGATAGGACAAAAGATGCAGGAAAAAGAGAGGAAGTAATGGACGAAAAAGGGAAAAAAGATAGCGGAGGTAAGTGTAAAAGAGAGTGGACGAAGGTGGGAAGGGAGGTGGAAAGGCAGATGAAAAGACTACGACATGGAAAGAGGGGAGAAAGTGATTGAAGAAGAAGCAAAAGGAGTAGCTAGAAAGAGAAGAAGTGAACAGGGATAAAATGCAGTTGGAAGGAAGGAGGATACGCAAGAATGGAAGGCAGGAAGGAAGGAATAAGCAGACGAGAAGGCCAGAAAGAATACAAGGAATAAAGAAGGAAGTAATAAAAGAATAATGAAAGGAGTGAAGGCAGGGACAAGAAGAAATGGAAGGGTGTGGCGGAAGGGAGGAAGAAGAATTGAGGTGAAGGGATGGAAGCATATGGAGGGAAAACGATGCGGAAGTAGGAGAAAGGAATGGAAGAGGAAGAAGCAAAGGGAAAAAAGGAGACGGAGGAACTGGACGACGGATAGGAGAGTGACGGAATGAAGTGGGAGAAGAAGAGAGAGAAGAGGGAACAGAAAAGATATGGGGAAATCGAAGGAAGGGACGAAGAAATATGACCAAGGGGAAAAAAGGAAAGAGTTGAACGTAGACAAAATGGAACTTATATAAAAACAAAAGAATGAAAGGAAGAAAGAAAGGAAGGAGGTAAAAAAATAAAGTGAAAAGAAGGAGCATAAAAAAATAGGCAAAGAAAAAAAGTACCGGTAAGTGAAAGGAAGGAGTATAAGGAAGAAATTGTCGGCGAAAGAAAATAACTTAAAGGATGAAGGGAAAGCATGACGTAAGAAAAGCTAATGTGAAAGGAAGTGGTGGAAAGAAATATATGAAAGAAAGGATAAACTCTGAAGATGTAAAGGAAGAAAGAAACTGAACGGAGATTATAAAAGGAAGGAAACAAGGAATAGAAGGAAACTCGCAAGATTCACAAAGAAACATTAAAGAATTTATTGATGAGTCGAAATACTGAGATTCACCCGAGCCGACGAAAACGGAAGAAAAATGATGAAGAGGGAAGGGAGGAGAAAATATATGTACAACTGTGAATATATCAGGATGTCCAAGGGTCTGACAGGGGATGAAAACCGAGGTAAATAAGAAACAGCATATTTATAGGGCCAGAGAAGATAGATAGATGGATAGAGAGAGAGAGAGAGAGAGAGTACTTACAAAATCAAACTCTCGCTGTGCCTCTCTCACATGTAATGAATTTTAAGAAGAATCTGCAGGTATTTCTTCACCTGTACAAGATTCCATTTAGAGATTGAGTCAGTATAATGTAAGAGACTGTCCAGCTGATTTAATTATTCATTCGAGCAAGGAGGCAAAAATTCGAGATGACAGTCGTGAAAGGGGATGTTTGTGGATGAAGAACTGATGATGGTGAAGAGCATCATAATTTACAATATGATTATGGAACGTTTCTTGGCATGAAGGACAGACTTGCTTAAAAATATTGAGAGAGAGAGAGAGAGAGAGAGAGAGAGAGAGAGAGAGAGAGAGCTACACTGCAAACAACAGACCAGCTCAAACATATATTCACATCTTAAGGAACAAATATTAATGGCTCTGAGGTAGGAAATTAAGATGTTAAGAGCAGACCAAGAGTTGAGGAACGGCAGACAGCAGCAAGCAGATAATACCAAAGATAACGTGAACAAAGTGAGTGGTAACGGTGGCTGACCTACTGCATGGCAGCCTGTGACCCTAACTAATGTGCTCTCGTTTCTCCCCGTCCCTCCACCACTTCGTCACCCTTTGTTTCCTTAAAGTTTGGATTACTATTTTGCCTAACGATGAACTATCACGTGTCACTGCTGTCTTTTTGCATGGATAACTGCTTGGTGTAGCGTTGGAATTACTGAAGTAGTTGATTTTCTTTCTTTTTTTCCTTTTTTCTTTTTTATTTAGATTACCGTTCTACTTTGTCCACCGTTAATATCAGTGATGTATTGCCATGTTTTTCCTCTAGGTTACTCCTTTGCCCACCTCTGAAATCCTGACTACCTCTCTGAGGCCTTTATTTTTGGATCACCATTTTCTTCAGAGTTGCAATCACTGAAGCATCGCCCTGATGTCTCTACTTTTGTGTCACTGTTTTATCCACTGTTGAATCCCACTGCTTAATTTACTCCTTGATCACTACTTGGTTCATCGTTTAAGTCTCTGAAATATCGCTGTTCTTCCTTTACCTTTGGATCTTTCCTTTCTAATTTTAACGTTGAAATCACTGAAGTATTGCTGACTTGCTACCAATCGTGCTGAAACCTACCAGAGGCTTCCAGCTTTGTGTTTTGGGTGGCAGTAAAATCTTTTAGAGAGGGCATTGTAATTTTACGCGACGCTGAAAATGTACAAGGCATCGTTAGCTTGCAATTTTGAACGGCGTGGAAATCTCTGAGGCATTACCGATTAGAGTATGTAAAGAATAGGAATTATCTACCTATGAGTCCGTGCTTATAAGAAACTAAATACTCACCGAGGCTTTCCTTATTATTATTTTTTTTTAATACATGTAAAATAGCGACTTGTTCTGGCATTTCATACACAATTTCCCTAAACGATACATGCCCATACAGTGCAGTTTTCATTATATCCCTAAGATATTACTAAACACAACCACACAGCGCAATACACACAAGGGCAAAAGTTTTTACTGATGGCAGCCTACGTAGCAGAAAATTCGGTTACAATGCAGGGTACTTAGATGCGCACCTCTAATTTTACCTTGCTTATGTTGCGCTACTCTGTGCAGGAGTTCTCTCAGCACGTAGCCATTTTGTCTCTCTCCCTCAAACCTGCCCAGTGCGTCTGTCACAGGTAATTACGGTTGGGGAGTAGGTAGTGAATCTCGGCAAAGCAAATGGTGATATAATTTATAGCTGTTGTTCTGACTGCTATGCACATCTTTATGTAACATCCAGTTTGTATTATGTACGGTACATCTGAACAGAATAACAAACATGGACAGTTCTCTCGTCATCTGTTATTAATGGAATGCAAACCCAGAACAAGATAATTGCTTCTGACAGCTTTGGGAGGTAGACTGTATGTATATAAATACAAAGTAACATTCTTATACATCACATATCTAAGGGATACCTGTGTAATGCATATAAAGAAGAGCATATAATGGAACATGAATATATTCATGGAAGCCCACCGTATGATGAGATTGCAATAACTACATGATATAGTACGCCTGCGATCATGAGCAATTTATAAGCCTCGTATGAACACGATCTGTTCATGAATCAAATCAACATTCTGTATAGCAGCTTGTTCCCCGGGTGGAGCTAACTCACCGCCACATTTCCTCATTGTTTCTCCCTTCGCGGCTGATTTATCGTGAACATTAATTTCTAAGACGGACTGATCTGTCAAGGCTCGTATCAGTCAAGCAGCCGCCGCCTATTCCCGCTTGACAAGGGCCGGCGCAGATGGAGAGCTTAATGTCATATCGCACAGTGCAGATTTCGTGCCTTGCCTCGCTAAGCCACAGTTTTCGTGTTAATCAAGTGAGGTTAAGGATGTGTTGTGGTTGCTTTGAGGGCTGTAATCAAGGTGGCATATAAGCCTTCGCAGCGCCTCATCTCTGCGATTTATTTTGCATACTACGCCTTAGCATTCTTCTCTGTTCTATTTATATCCTTTAACATCCACATAATTTGCATGAAAAATGATATTCAGCTGTAATGAGTATAATAAATCGCTAAGAAGAGGGCATTACGGACTCTCCAAAGCCACTTAAATTATGATTCTTAACATACTTTCTCACGAGGCAGATATCGTGTTTTCCCTCCCCCAATCATTTTTTTTTTAATTTTACACTTCACTCCAATGATCTACTTTTAATTATATTCCTGACTTAGGACGATTTTATTCAGCTTAGGAGAGGCTTTTCACATTAGAGGGGTTTGGCAGCCTCGTTAACCCCCTCATGAAAACAGATCCCCCGCCGAGGGAAATCGTCCGGCTGTGGCCTGGGTTCGTATTCTCAAACATAAATACGATCGCACCCTTTTCGTAACTTAGACCTATTTTTGGAGGAAGAACTAGACAAACGCTGGAAGAATTTTGCATCGTCCTTTCCCTATCCTAAAAAAAAAAAAAAAAAAAAAAAAAAAGAAGCATGTAGCCACAATATTTTTTTTTTCGTAACTAAGAATTTTTTATCGGAGTAGCAGTAGCTATGGAAAAACTGTGCAGAATCTTGTCCTTGTCCCTGCATCATCATCATCATCATCATCATCATAATAGTAATAATAATAATAATAATAATAATAATGGAATCGATTGGAAATTTGTTTGAGTATGTCGCCCCAATTTAGGATAAAAAAAAAAAATGACCTCCGGATTGAAGACTTCTCAAGAGGAGTAAAGTGTGTGGTCATTTTGAAATTGTACCTTTTTTAATGTTTCCGACTCTAGGCATAGGTTTCGGAGCCCGTCCCTGAGCCCCAACATTCCTCCTATGTACCGTACACCTACAAACGTCACCACTTCGGCGCTAACACCCACCGTCCATATTGAATACATGCCAGGGTTGTCTCACATGGCATATGAGGTTTCCATGCATTTCAGCTTAGGGATTCATTTTGCATATTACACCTTAATATTTGTGTGTGTGTGTTTGTGTGTGTGTGTGTGTGTGTGTGTGTGTGTGTGTGTGTGTGTGTGTGTGTGTGTGTGTGTGTGTGTGTGTGTGCGTGTGCGCTATTTATACCCTTTTAATATCGACCCAATGTACATCAACACATGAGAGGATACTGAAGCGAAGTAACCATAATAAATCACTGAGAAAATGGAGCTAAGAAAACTCCAAATCCACTTGTGAAACCCCCGAATCTGCACTTCCACGGGCAGCCACTTAGGGGGGAGCAGAGCCACTTAAGGGGGAGAGAAGTGTTGAGATTGTTGGAGTAATTGCATGGTTGAGACAGGGACGGATGACTGGTGGGAAAGTTGGGGCTGGATCATTTGGCTTCCCCGTATCGTTGGTGATGGCACGGAAGATGTGTGTGTGTGTGAAATATATATATATATATATATATATATATATATATATATATATATATATATATAGAGAGAGAGAGAGAGAGAGAGAGAGAGAGAGAGAGAGAGAGAGAGAGAGAGAGAGAGAGAGGGAGAGAGCAAATGAGTAGTGGAGACGAGTGAAGCATAAGAATATCAATGAAACACTGGAAAATAGATGTGAGAAGACATAGGAGTAGCTGCGAATAACCTTAACCCTCTCATAGTCGAGTCAGATAGACAGATAGATGGACAGATGATAGACACATAGATAAGCAGACAGACAGACAGATAGATAGATAGATAGATAGATAGATAGATAGGTAGGTAGATAGATAGGAAGATAGATAAAGAGAACATTCTATTCCAGGTTGCACCAGACGATTTTACTTAGCTGAGAGGGATTAAAAAAGACTGAGAGTGTTAATCCCTTGAATCCCCGTAAGAACAGCCAAGCACAATTATTGGATCCCTATCACTCTCACCAAAAATATAACTCATCCCGTAAAATATGCCAAACAAAATATAGCGACTCCCCCCAAAAAAAATAACTAAACAATCAGCTAATAAATTAATTCTTCAAGTAAAATAGAAATAAATCAACCTTAGAAATAAATCAGTCCCCAAATTGTTCAAAGCAAATAGGTTACATTATCAGTCCAGACACAACCACACTCATTAGGTTATACCATCAGGGTAGAGGCAAACATATCAGCCACAGAAATGTATGTCTTAAAATTAACGAATCCAGCTAGAGACATACTTATCAACGTTAGAAATATACTGTATCGTCCCTAACATTAGCTAGAAACTCATTTAACCATACTAGGTACTGTGACAATAAGCTAGAGACAAACATATCAGTCTTAGTAATATATCATCTCACAAATTAACCAGACCAAATTGGCAGTATCACAAGGCTAGAGACGAAATTAACCAAAGCAAATAGCCTGCATCATGAGGCCAGAGACACACCGGGCCATCAGAGTGACTAATTAGACTTACCTGCGCCTGTCAGCCCCTCCTTAACACACCTGGATCTACTCAGTCACTCACTCGCCCCTCAGGTAGTCATTATCGCCTTTGTCATCGCCTGCTCTCTCTATCTGTCTCTGTCTCTTTCTGCCTTCTGTCTTCTCACTTGCTCCTTCCTCCTTCCTCTTTCTTCCTCCTCTCTCTCTGTCTTTCTTCTCCCTTCTTCCTCTTCCTTTCTCTCCTTATCTGTCCACCTTCTTTCTCCCCTTCACTGTCTCTCTCTCTTTCTCCCTCCTCCCTCTTTCCTCCTCCTCTCTCCTTTCTCCCCCTCCCCTCTCCCTTGTTTCTCTCCTCGCTTTTCTCCCTCCCTCTCCCATTTCTTCTTCCCCCCTTCTCTCGCCTTCCTTTCTTTCTTACTTCTCCCATTCTCTCTTCTACTTTCCCTCCTTCTCGCCCTCTTCCCATCTCCCCTCTCTTTCTCCCTCCTTTCATCTCTTCTCTCCTCTCCTCTACCCTCTCCACCATCTTATCATTACCTGGATTTTTCGCTGTCATCATACTCTTACCGCCATCTCATTGCCACAACAATCATCCTTCTGTAATCATATCGCTGCCACCTTCCCTGCTCAGTCATTTCTCTCTTCTCCCTCCTCTCTCCCCACCTCCTCCACTTTCTCCTTCTCAGTTCCTTCCCCTTCTGGTTTCTCCTCCTTTATTTTTCCCTCTCCTTCTCCTCTCTCCCTTCTGTCTTCCCTCTCATTCTTCCTCTCCCCCTCCCACCACCTTATCAACTCTCATGGGTTTTTCACTGTCATCATCCTGTCACCACAACCTCCTTGTCACCGCAATCTATCTCCCACCTTCCTGTCACTGCCGCTTTTGCTTCTCTGCCACCTCCCTTCTCTATCTTTTCTTTCTCCTTTTTCCTCTCCCGTTCATTCTCTCTCCCTCTCTTCCCTCCATCCTCGTCGCACCTCTCTTTTCCCATTCCTCTCACGTCCCTTTCCTCTTCTCCCTCTCTCATCTCCTCCCTCCCCCTCTTTCTCCCCTGTCCTCCCTTCCCTCCCTTTTCCTCTCCTTTCTTATCTCTTTCTCCTCCCTTACACTTCTCCTTTCTCTCATTCCCTTCCCTTTTCTCCCTTTCCTTTCTTCCTGTGTCTCTCTCTCCCTTCCGCTCCTCTTTTCTCATCTTGCATCTCACCATTTTAACAACTGCCACTGACATCATCCTGCCACTACCACCTCCCTGCCACTACCACCTCCCTGCCACCACTTCCTCCCTCCAACCCGCATATCACTGCCTTCGTCATCTCCCTGTCATTTCTCTCCTTCCTCTCTCTCCATCACACTCTTCTCTTTCACCGTCCCTCCCTCCATCTTTTTCACTGCCATTGTTTTTGCCATCACCCTGCCATCACCAGCCCCCTGCCACCTTTGCACTGCCATCACTACCCCTCTTGCCACCACTATAGCCCCTACCACCACTACCCCCCATCTCTGCCACCATCATTTTCCTTTGCCCTCACCTTCTCTGCTACCGCTAATACCCCCTGCCACCTCTGACCCCTGCTACCGACTTCCCCTGCCACTGCCACCCCATGTCACCAATGAAGCCCTGCCACCCTCATCCCTGCCACACCCACCCACATCTCCCTAGTCCTCCCATTACCCTGCCGTCTCCCTGTCTCTGCCATCACCTTGCGTTCATCTTGTTTCTGCCATTATCATACTTTCTCCCTCTTCCTGTCTTCTCCTTATCTCGCCACCACCCTGCCAACACCCTGCTACCACCCTGCCACCACCCTGCCATCACCCTGCCACCACCCTGCCATCACCCTGCCACCACCCTGCCATCACCCTGCCACCACCCTGCCATCACCCTGCCATCACCCTGCCATCACCCTGCCACCACCCTGCCATCACCCTGCCACCACCCCGGCTACCGCTACGAGGACCCTGTGGCCACCTTGCCATATTAGGAGCGCTGCCGACCCCACGGGGATAGATAGACAAATGATAGATGCAACGGGGAGGGGCAGATGAAGGGGAAGGGTGAGGTGGGGAGAATGAGGAGAGGTGTAGATGGGGATAGAGTAGGGGAGGAGAGAAGGATAGATAGACAGCTAATAGATGCAAGTGAGAGGGCTATATGTAGTGGAACGAGAAGGTGGAGAGAGTAGGGAAGACGGAGAGTGATCGGGGGAGTTAGATGGCGTGTAGAAAGGAAGGGAGTAGGGGAGGATAGATAGACGACTAATTGATGTAAGGGGGGAATAGTTGTAGGGTAGGGAGGGGGAGGAGAAGTGAGTGGAGGATGAGATATAATAGAGGTGAAGGATAAGGGGAGAATAAATGTGGGACAAGACGATATGGAGGGCAGGATAGGAGTAAGGCAAAGGGAAAGGGAAGGGAGGACAGATACAACGGGATGGAGAGAAATGGGAGGAAGTAGGGAAGGAATCGGTGCATGGATGTGAGAGAGAATAGGGGAAAGTGGAAATGACAGGAAATGACAAAGAGATTGAGAGGATAGCAGGGCTTGCAAGGATAGAGAAATTGTGAGGGAGAGGTGGAGGAGATGAGGAAGGGATGAGGGAGGGAGCAGATAGACAGGCTGATAGATGCACAATAGGGGAAGCGTTAGAAGTGTGGATAGGGAGGGAAAATGCTTGCAACCTTTTCACAGCAAGTCTAATCAAAGTTGAATATAAAGTCTGACTGAAATAAGAGTAATATACACAACCCGTCATAGTTATTAACGGGAAAAATGAGGTTATTATTAATCCATTCAGTACCAAATACCTCAATTAAGGTTAATGAAATCATCTAATGGGACCAGGTGTATCAATATGCAAGACGCCGTACCGAATGGAATTTGTCCCCGTCCTTGGCAGGTGGAAAGTTGATGTAATTAGTGGGTCATGTGGGGTTATTAGGTTATGAGTAGGAATTAATTAGTATTTTTTGAGGGAAGGGAAACCAGGAATTATATAAATGTTTTTTTTTTTTTTCATAGTCGTTAAATACTGTTAAAGAGGAAGGGTTAGAATTCAAGCAGTGTTTGGCACAAAAAAAAAGTATTTTTAAAGTCTTGCATCACACACACACACACACACACACACACACACACACACACACACACACACACACACACACACACACACACACACACACACACACACACACACACACACACACACACACACACACACACACACACACACACACACACACACACACACACACAGTCCCATCACGTGCAAGATTCTACGATACATAACTAGTTTCTGCTCCTGTCTATCTGCTTGTCTATCTGTCTGTCTGTCTGTCTGTCTGTCACACACACACACACACTCTTGATCAACAGCGAAGGAGAGCGGGGGTGAGGGGATAGTGACCACGAGAGACAGATAGCCAGAGAAAGAGAGCGAGGGAACAAGAGAAGGCAAATTAACACACAAACAAGATCCCATCAAAGCAGAGCATCCCCCACCTCCTTCCCCTTCACCCACGCCTCCAGGTGGCCATTTACATATCTTGATTATCTCTGTGAGCAATTCGTCAAGGGTGGCAGCCCAGGGGAGTCAGGGGCAATGAGAGAGAAACTATATCACTCCTTGTAATAAGAAGTGGCTATAAGAGGGACTATCACCCTTTGCACACACGCAGACACGCACACAACACCCAAACCCAAACTAACCTACGTTCTTCCTTCTTCTTCCTCATTCCTTCATCTTCCTTCCTTCTTCCTCAATTCCTCATCTTCCTACTTTCTTCCTCGTTCCCTCATCTTCCTTCTTTCTTCCTCATTCCTTCATCTTCCTTCCCTTCTTCCCTCCAGGTATGCACTCAGCTTTCCCTATCCCTCCATCGAGTTATTCAGAGCGTGCCACTGTAGTCCTCCCACTGGGCTTCATTTCTCTGCTGTCACTCGCTGCTACCTCACTCCTACTTTGCTTACCTGGCATCTCTGTACCTGCCTTTTTAACACTAAGGCCTTTTTGCTCACCTGTCTTGATCTCGTTCCCTCTTTTTTCTTTTTTCTTTATTCTATCTCCCTTTTTTCTGTCTTGAGCTCATTTCCCCTTCTTTCTTTTTCATTTCTATCACTACCTCTCTCGTATTCCCCCCCCCTCCCCCCGTTTTCATGTATCTTACTCCCCACTTCCACTCCCTTCATTCTTTCCAAGCTCTTTTCTCCCTTTCTTTGACTCATTTCACTCCCTTTTTTCCTCCTCCCCCATCTTACTTCAATTAGTGCTGGTTCTTCCTTTCGTCTTTTCTCTTTTTATTGCAATGGTCATTATCCCTCTCTCTTTACTTTCCAATGTCCCTCATCCTCTCATTTCTCTTATGTTTTGCACGCATAATTTTTCATCTCTCTCTCTCTCTCTCTCTCTCTCTCTCTCTCTCTCTCTCTCCAGTATATATATTCCTGACTTTTTTCGTTTACTCCTCCAATTTTCACTTTATCTTCCTAGCTCTTGTTTTTCCTTGTATCTTGGACTCTTCTCTCTTCCTTCATCACGCCGTTCTTCATCTCTCTTTATCTCCTCTGCTCTCCTCTCTCTCTCTCTCTCTCTCTCTTTTTTTCTCAGTAACAAATATTCTTTCCCTCTCTTCCTCCCCTCCTACGAACTTCTACCCCTTCTTTGCTCCTCTGTCTCTCTCCATCTATCCTCGTTCCTCCTCCTCCTTCGATCGCCTTTTTTTCTTACGTCATCATCATCATCATCATCATCATCATCATCATTATCATCATCATCATCATCATCATCATCATCATTACCATCATCATCATCATCATCATCATCTTCATCATCATCATAATCAACCGGTTTAGAACATGAAGCACACTTGAAGGTTAGATGATGACGTGGGCCTATTCATCACCTGAATAGGCTACACTGCAAAAAATCATCATCATCATCATCACCATCATACAGTAGTTGTTATCATCATGTACGCTATGTTTGCACTTAGTATGCACACATCCAATAAGGGAGAACAGCTCGACTAGGTGCGTTATTTTTTTTTTTTTTCAAGGGGGGTGCAAAAGCGAAACTAATCCGTAGGGCCAAGAAACACCACTATCTGCCAATGGAGATGAGATTTCCCCCCATACAATACTTCTGCACGGGTTGAACTGAGGTGTGGAAGGTGCTTTGGAGGGTAGGAGAAAAAGTACAAAAGGAAATCGGTGTTGGAGTGACTGTTTTTGTGAGAGAGGGCACACGAGAACACATGAATGGACGTGCTACTGCATCGTCTCTAATGTCCACCTTCATTATCCATCTGTCTGTTTGTATCTATCTGTCAATCTATTTGTCTATATGCCTTTCTGTCTGTCTATGGCCAGACGCCTTAATCCCTAAAGGGGTGGCCACAAACTAATCGCCCTCACGTCACTATGCCCAATCCATCTGCCCTCCCTCTCTCCAGTTCAAAAACCTCCCTCTCGCACATGGACTTAAATCGCTAAGGAAATGATGCCTGGGAGCCTGTTAACGTGGAAATACGCCCTTCTCTAATTACCAGCTCTGCAACAATGTATAACCTGAGTGTACTGCCTGTTTACCTCTGTGGTGGGGGAGAGTCACAAGCACAGGTGCAATTAGACAGGGAAAAAATAGCGACAAAAACCCAGCTCCCGTTTCCTGGGGTGAAGCAGAGGGGGTGGCTTATGTAGGTGTTGGTGTGAGAGGGGAGGAAAGGTTGGGATGGGTGATGCTTGGTGTAAATCTTTGTGTGTGTGTGTGTGTGTGTGTGTGTGTGTGTGTGTGTTTTCCTTTTTGTTTTTTTCGTGTTAAGGATATATACGAGTGTACAATATATACTTGTGCATGAGAAGCCATGATGAAATTTAACTTGGTATGGCAAGGCGAGTACATGAACCTTGAGTAAGTAAGTGCTTGATTAAATGAGGCATGGACATTAACAAAGCAAAAGAACAGACGATAGAAGTGAATGGGCGAATTATGTACTGTAGAGTGATTAACAAGAGGGCTGCACTCTTCATTTATGTATTTATTCATTTATAACCTGACATTGGACTAAGTTACTCTACTTTAAATGTGTGAAGGAAGGGAATTTATGAAGATGAATTGTGCGTGTGGATTGCTCTGTATCTGGGAATTATCCGAGAATTACAGAAGTTCGAATGATGAATGAAAGCTGTGTGACTCATTTCGGTGGATAATTTGTTATTAGTTTATGTACTTCTTCCTTAGCCTTTATCATTCTTTTTCTGTGCCTGCCCTCCTCTCTTCCTATTTCTCCCATCTTTCCTGTCACTGCTTAATGCTTTTCTTTCCGTTACAGGTGGCTTTACATTGAGTGAAAAGCCAAATGGTTTTCTGTAAGCCAAGAAACCATTTACAACGCTGGGTGGTAACCATATAACCAAACCATACGTGCTCCCTTCGTGTCAAGTGGGTTGGTGGAGGGTTGGTGCCCCTCCCTGTAAAACAAATAACCCAGAGTCAAATGGCCACCCCGTACGGGATTATGGCGTCTGGCAATAGATAGATAGATAGATAGTTTATATACTTTTATGGTTTTGTATTCGTGTTTGTGGTTCTTATATCCTTTTGAAATGATGAGCGACTGAGTATGTATGATGATGATGATGATGATGATGATGATGATGATGATGATGATGATGATGATGATGATGACAATGACGATGCTGATAAGGATAATGACAGTGATAACAACGACGATGATGACGATGATGTAAAACCGGTGTTCTCATTTCCATCCCTCATTCCCATGTCTTATGCAAAGATCTTCCAGCCTTTCACCTTCCCCTCTCCCCCTTCCTCCTTTCCTTCCCCCCCCCTTCCCTCTCCTCCCCCTCTCACCTTTGATCCTCTTGTCATATCACCTTTCTCTTTCCCCTTCCTTTCCCGTTTTCCCCTTCCTCCACTTTCTTACTTTTCCTATTCCATTCTCTCCTCCTCATTTCCTCTTCCCTACTGTTTCCCTTCTCCCCCCTCTCCCTTTTCTATCTTTCCTCTCTCCCCCTCTCCCCTCTCCACCTTTCCCCTTACCCCTTCCTCCTTCCCCTCAACCACCTCCTTGTACTGTACCTACTCTCCTAGTCGATACCTATGGCGTTTCAAAGCAAGGCGGCGAGGACTCCAATTCATTTATTTATTTTTAGTGCTGGTTAGTGCGAGATTATTATTTTTTATTGATAGATTCTGGGAGAGAGAGAGAGAGAGAGAGAGAGAGAGAGAGACGTGAATCGATAATTATTGTACCGGTATGTATGCAACTGTATCGTGCTAAGTCTCTCCCTCATCTCTGACGTTTCCTTTTCCCTCCCTCCCTTTCCTCCACCTCCAGTTTCTCCACCTCTTGCTTCCTCCACCCCTCCACCTTTCCCCTTTCCCCTCAACCACCAACACCTGCTCGTTACGTACAGGCGGAGACAAAAGTTCGCCTAATTTTGCGCCAGAGCTGAGAGAGGCTTGGTGTACAGGGCGGTCCATACATAACCCTCCATTTTTACTCCTCCAGGCAGTTTCTCGTGTGTTCCGGGTACGGAGCAGTCAGCGATATCAATGTCAACGCTACATCAAAGTGACGGACATGAAGTAGACTCTGTAGAATTGTACCCAAACTTTTGTCTCTTCCTGTACCTTACCTTCCTTTCTCCCACATTTCTCCCATTTCCTCAACGTACCTTTTTTCCCCTCCACTTCTCCTCCCTCCACCCCTTCCACCCCTCCACTTCTACTTCCACGGCGGTCCCTCCACCCTCCTATTTCATGGCTTTATGTGCGTCTTAAGCAGCGAGAGAGATTATGGTGAAATTTTGCCCCGTTATGTTTCTGAGAGTTTTTTTCCTTTCTTTTTTTTTTTCTATCGGTTTCGACTATGATTACAGCCTTAGTACTTTCGCGTCGCAGTAATTTCTGATTCTACTCGCACTGGATTCTGATTCTTGCCACAGTTATTTTACTTCTTTTTTTTTTTAGTCGTCTTAGTCTTAACCTTACCGTATAATAATGATGATGATAATGGTGATAATAATAGGAGGAGTAGTAGGAGTAGTGATAATAATAACAATAATAGTAGTAGTAGTAGTAATAGGAGTAGTAGGAGTAGTACTACACCTACTCCTACTACTACTGCCGCTACTACTACTACTACTTCTACTACTACAAAATAAAACTTTGTATATTTCACGGCACATTACAGTAACACATTCAGACACCAATGCCCTCAGCTGAATAAAATCGTCTGGAATTAGTTGAAAGGGAACACTAGAGTTGTCCCCACGATGAGAGGGGTTAAGGGAACCAATATCAACACTCTCAGGCTCCCACACTCAATCCCAGCTGAAGAAAATCGTCCGGATGGAATGAAAATACAAGAGAAGAGGGTACAGTGAGTGGGTAAATAAATTTGTACTATTACGTGTACTTCGCATTTATGGCATTTATGGCTGAAAACACCACAATTACTGAAATTTATTACCCCGAAAAGCACTGTTCAAAAAATTTCGTTTGTTGTGCCGCAGTGTATGATGCTGAGAGTGGTTGGATGTATTTTTGTTTTCCTTTCCTTTCTTCGTTCATTCGTTCTTTCGTTTTCTTTCGTTTTCTTTCTTTCATTTTCGATCGACCGACTCTCACCTCGATGGCGTCTTTATGTATCTTGCTAAATCCAGACTATGTTATTTAAATTCGGGAAGATTTTTCGAATTGGAGGGGTTTAATGCAGCCTTCAATAAATCCTTCAGTAAAAGAGGAACCTTCGTAGATACATAAAACAGTCTGACATTATCTAATACGAAATCAAAACACGTCCACAGGTTGAAGGGACTAAGTTTGCGGGTTCCTGGCCTTTGGCTCCTTCTTCCCTGCATAAAAAAAAAAAAGTAAAAATATCTGATCTTTTCCAGCCCTGTTTCAAAATTCTATAAAAAAAATCCCTAAGAAAAATGGAATACAGGTGACTCTTTTGTCCCATCAGGTCATCAGTAACAGGAGCTCCATGACGGCAGAAGAGGGAGCCAATGTTGATATAGGTTTTATTACTGGAAATTAGCTCATGAATATCTGATACTGGACACGCTTTTCACGGGATGGGTATTTCGGAACTGTATGCCATTTCGGAGGCGGACACTAAGTTTTCTCCTCTCCAAATGAACGTATTTTTTTTTTTTTTAACTTAACCTAACCTCATCTGTCTTAATCTGACCTAACATAACCTGACCTAATCCGATATAACCTAACGTAACTTAACTCAGCGTAACCTAATCTAACTTAACCTAACCTCCACCCAAGCCTAACTCAACCTAACCAAGGCTAACCTCTCTTAATCTGCTCTAATATAACCTAGACCCTCCTGAGAGAGAGAGAGAGAGAGAGAGAGAGAGAGAGAGAGAGAGACCCAGATCGAGTAGCCTACAGATTGGAAATTCAGTCCTAGGCCATCTACAGACTAATATCGTTTCATTTTCTTTTTTTAGGCGATCAGTTATGAAACCCTCACACAGTATTATAGTAAGTTTATTGGGCTGTGAAGATTGTAATACTGGCTTTCGAAAGTTATCGTTCAATGTCTCGCTATTTACCGTAATGAAGTGACTCGATATTTGTGTCCGGAACTGTACGTATTTAGTCACCCTTAAGCCTTTTAGTTCGGCGATTTATTTTTCATTCTTGCCAACACCAGACGATTTTTACTCACCTTAGGAAGATTTTTTTTGGTATTTTAATTGATATCTATTCCTTTCTCTCCTCTGATGTATTTTCTGTTGTTTTCTTGGTGCCCTCAGACGATTTTATTCAGCTTGGGGAGAGAAATCTGGGAATAGAGGGATTAATGGAGATTATTTCTAACCACAGTACTACAGACAGGCACTACAGAGCCTAATTAATCCCCTACAAGTAACAAGATTAAAAATAAAGAAAATGTGCCAACCATTTCAATAAGGTAGTAAAAATATGTAATCCCACCAATAATAAAAATAAAATAAAATAAAATAAAATAAATCCTATGCAGAATAAATCCGTCTGGTGGTTGCAAGAACAAAATAAACATAAGGTAAAAAAAAAATGATAATTAAAAAAGAAGGAATGGAGGGAAAAACGAACCCAGTCTTTTCCACCTTGCGGCGTGTCGAGGAAAGTAAGTCACACGTGTTGACCTCTCTTGGCCCTTGTGTGACCTGAGAGAGAGAGAGAGAGAGAGAGAGAGAGAGAGAGAGAGAGAGAGAGGAAAATGTATTGTTAGACTGATAAGCGAAAAGAAAGTGGGTGAGAAAGGAAGAAAAATAGATCGATAGAAAGATATAGATAGGACAAAGAGAGAGCTAGATTGATAGGTAGACAGATAGATAGACAGACAAATAGATAAACAGAGAGAGAGAGAGAAGAGAACGAGGGAGAGAGAAAGAGAACTAGAACGAGAACAAGAGAACCAGTCATTCCAATCCAAAGCCTTAACTCCGCCCTACCTCACCTCACCGATAAAAATCAATACAGCTTTTTCCTCTCCCTCGAAAGCCCGATATTATAGACGAAGAAGACCGGGGTGGGCTAGGTCAGGGCTGGCGGGGAAAATGAGAGCGGGAAACTGTGAATTGTTGGGTAATATTCTGAGAAAAAGAGAGAGAGAGAGAGAGAATGTATAGATAGATAGATAGATAGATAGATAGAGAGAGAGAGAGAGGACAGATTGGTAGATTGATAGATTTATTGATAGGTTAATACTCATATATAAGAGAGAGAGAGAGAGAGAGAGAGAGAGAGAGAGAGAGAGAGAGAGAATGTATAGATAGATAAAGAGAAGGACAGATTGGTAGATTGATAGATTTATTGATAGGTAGATACTCATATATATATATATATATATATATATATATATATATATATATATATATATATATATCTAAGAGAGAGAGAGAGAGAGAGAGAGCATAGACAGAGAGATAGATATAGACGGAGATAGACAATTGTTAGACTGATAGATTTATTGATAGGTAGATACTCACACATAAACGAGAGAGAGAGAGAGAGAGAGAGAGAGAGAGAGAGAGAGAGAATGGGGAGGGAGGGAGGGGGAACTGCAAGAATATCAGTACAGGAAACGCCGATACTCCTTAAGTAATATTCTGACAGCGAAATAGCCGCCTTTCCAAACTGAGGCGCCAAGAGAGGTGAGTGATTTCCTACTGCATTTACGGAGAGATTATTGCTATTTTCCTCAGTATGATTTTTTCCCCCCTTCCCCCAGTATGATTTTTTTTCCCTTCCCCCCTCCCCGTCTGATCTAATTGAGTTTGATACTGGAGATAACAGGATAATAAAATAAATCGTACTGACATGGTTAATTCTTTTTATACTGTGTGGCCTTTATTTATTTATTTATTTATTTATTTTAGCTGCTGGCGACTGTTTAGGAGAATTATTTGTTGTTCTGAAGGACTTAGAAACAAGCTCCTTCAGCCTCAGTGTTGCAAAGGGTCTCCCAAATCAAAATGGATTCGGTCGACGGTAGCAAATACAAAATGCGAAATTAGGTAATGGTAGGGCAAAGGGTTTAGCATGGGTGACTGTATTGTGCACAGACTCCTTCAACCCCTCTCACCCCCCGCTCCCGCGATGTATTCCACTATCGTTATCACCGTGAGCCATATCATTGTCATTTTAATAGGCCCTCACACACTTTCCTTTGCAGTTGGTTTTGCATACAGTAATTCACCTCACTGTTCTCTTGTATATTATATATGTAGTGTAACCTGTCATCGTTGATGGTTGTCATCGTCATTGTCTTCATCGTCGTTGTGTCAGTATTCAGTTAAATACATGGGGTGGGAATAATTCAGGATAATGAACTGGCAGGCACAAAAGAAGGAGAACCATCAGAATGCACAGTGAAATGGACCATACATCCATTCACTCATCATTCAAGTCTTCCTTGTTGTTTTATCTCACAGGTATAACTACCCCCGTATATATATATATATATATATATATATATATATATATATATATATATATAAATATATATATATATATATATATATATATACAGAGAGAGAGAGAGAGAGAGAGAGAGAGAGAGAGAGAATGCTTATTGAATTATATATATATATATATATATATATATATATATATATAGATAGATAGATAGATAGATAGATAGAGAGAGAGAGAGAGAGAGAGAGAGAGAGAGAGAGAGAGAGAGAGAGAGAGAGAAGATGCTTATTGAATAGGGATTATTACGTCAACTGTCAAGGTAAGAAGGCGGTTCACCCCTTGTAATGTGCACCTCCATCTGTTTTTCATCCATCGATAATGATTACTTGTTAATTTTTTGTTCTTATCAACGTCTAGACATCTCATCCTCAACGTTCAGTTGTGGTTGATTCATATATTCACTTATCATGTCAATCCTCCTTCACCATCAATAATTATAAATGATATGCGAGATACTGAAGTCTAAAATACAACAGTTAAAGAAGAAGTACCAATAAGACTCCCAGTATCAAGAAAATGGTATCCAGTGACTTTGCTAAAACTCGGCACCTGCGGCGAAGTTTGAAGGTAATCGGAGTATCGATGTTGCTGTTATTACCCCAGGATTACTTTTTTCCCTTGACCTCCCCGACGCATTCTGTGCATCGGGCACGCATTAACGTCAAGTATAATTCCAATGTAATTATGATTATCAACAGCACATCTTGCCGTGATAAGAGAATATGGTATTAGGTAAGCGGGGGTGTAAAGACGGGGACAAAAATTCGTGTGATATTTTGCATCCTCTCTCTCTCTTACTTTTCTCCATACGGCAGATATTCCTAGACTGAGAAAGACTTGGAATGTGTCCCTACTCATGAAGAATCCTCCCTGATGTGATGTGATACTGAGGAAAGTGACGGATATGCCTCATTTGTCAAGTAGAGGTAGGGGAATAGTAACTTTTGTCTCCGGCTGTACGTGGGCCATTACCTGCCGCGGCGGGAAGACGGGCCCGACAGGTGACCATTACGGTTTTTGCAGCCGTGACAGCCGGTGATTATGTGGTTACCAGCAACACCACACAGCCGGCAGGGGCACCAGCACTCACCCACACCCTGATATTGACACTCACTCTACCATACCTCACCCTGGGTATAATAACTTTGGATATTCCGTTCATCATTATCACTGTCTTCATTATCATCAGCATCAGTCGTCATCATCATCATCATCACTGTACTCAACCATACCGATGCTGACCCTTATTACCATACCTCACTTCGGGAAATAATAAGTGTACAGTTTGTAATCATCATCATCATCATCATCATCATCATCATCAGCGCACTCATGGCGCAACTATTCTCAAAAACACATATGTATAACATAGTGCATAACGAACAAAGCAAGAAATTAAGCACACTACGCTCCCATATACCCTGCATTTCTCGACGCAGACAAAAATGATGATAAAAGAAGGCAAAGATTTTCAGATGATTTTTAGTCCCATCTGTATTATAAAGTCTTCATTTTCGTACTTGCGGTGGTCAGACGATTTTTTCTTCTCTCTCTCTCTCTCTCTCTCTCTCTCTCTCTCTCTCTCTCTCTCTCTCTCTCTCAACGTGAGGGGTTGCTTGGTAGTGGATGTGTTAGCTGGGTGTAATGTATGTTGTTTCCGATATTGCATATTGCAGATACGTGCACGATTTCTAAGCCCACAACCGGTAGTTTTTATCGGTAATTCTCTCTCTCTCTCTCTCTCTCTCTCACACACACACACACACACACACACACACACACACACACACACACACACACACACACACACACACACACACACACACACACACACACACACACACACACACACACACACACACACACACACACACACACACACACACACACACACACACACACACACACACCTCCAATACAGCACCGGAAGCAGGTATTTTTGCTTGTCTGAGTTGCGGGTGGGGATGGAGGCAATAGAGGAAGCGAAGATAAATAACCGTGGAGCAATTACGGAAGCGGTGGGAGAGGTTCGAACATCGTAAAGGCGTGTGTTGTATTCTTCACCTCATCTTTTATGCTCTTGTCAAGGTGGATGTGTTTTATTAATCATCTGCGTCCGGTGGTGGGTCTTATTTTTTATTTTCTCTACTACTATCTGATTATTATTATTATTAGTATTAGTATTAGTATTAGTATTATAGCTTATGAGATTGACCTAATTGTGAATAGGTGAATGCTGTTTCTAATTCTTCCAGCACAAAAAATCTCTTTACAGCTGCATCGAATCGACCGTAGATATTAAGAATGATAAAATAAAGAATCTAAATAAATAAATACAGCCTCTATTTAAAGGGGTTTGGCTGTCTCTAAACCCTAAGTAAAAAAATCTCCCGAAAGCTGAGCAGATTCGACCATACGCATAGGAGGGAAAAATTAAACTGAAATCTTTATCTATCCATCTATTTATCTATCTCTATCCATCTATCTCGTCTGGCTGAAGGGAGCTACTACTTCCGTTCAATATAGTCCATTCTATTTCTATTCTTATTGGCCCCAGACGATTTTTATTAAGCGTAGGATAGATCCTTGTAGTGAACGGGCTATGGACAGTAAAATGGCGTCTGTGTGGTATTCCTCTGTGTGTGTGTGTGTGTGTGTGTGTGTGTGTGTGTGTGTGAGAGAGAGAGAGAGAGAGAGAGAGAGAGATTTTTGCTCGTCAAGGAGTTAAGACATGCCATGGTTAAAACATTATCCTGTAAGATTCAGTTTGTTTTCAATTGGTTTCGCCTTCATTATACACTTCACTGATTGACGCTATCGACTGTGGGCTTCAGTCAAAATACACTTAATGTTTCTTTATTATAAATTGTTTAGCCTGGCACATAATCAAGTTTAATTATATGCATCTGTTGTTTAGTTATTGTGAATTATGCTGACAGACACATAATCAGTAGTTTGTTTCAATTGCTCTGCTGTATCTCTCTGTATATATTATGATTGCGGTGACTGGTGCCTTGGCGAACGATGGTGGTAGTGGTGGTGGTGGGGGATGAGGGTGATGGTGTTTGTGATGATGATGATGATGATGATGATGGTTTGGGTGTTGATGATGATGATGATGATGATGATGGTTTGGGTGTTGATGATGATGATGATGATGATGTCTGAAGATGATTTAGCTGATGTTATTTATTATTATTATTATCATTATCATTATTATTATTATTATTATTATTATTATTATTATTAGTAGTAGTAGTAGTAGTAGTAGTAGCATTTTCTTAAGAATCTTTTTTTTCCAGGTCAGTGGTCATTCGGCTTGATTCCTGCATAATTTGACTACTGGATGACCCTTAAGTGCCATTTAAGGTAAGACCCACTATATAATTTCCTTCCAAGTACAGTATATATCACTGTCATGGTGGTATAGTGATCTAGGGCGCCAGTCGGGGGTGGAGAGGGAGGGGGGGAAAGGGGATCAGGTGTCACGAGTATCGATTCGAATCCTCAAATGCCGACTGGAGGGTTTTCGAAACTTTAATAATATCACGTACGTAGCTCTCTGTTCTTCCATTAAAATCGACTTCGACAGCCTAGCCCCGTGCCCCTACACCTCGCGCAGGGTAATATGGAACGTACAGTCGGCATCAAAAGTCCTGTCGCCCCTCCTGCTCTGCTTTCTCCTCCGACTCTGAAAATAATGTGGTGAATTCGCAGCCACCGACACTCTTGACTTCCTTTGGCCTCAGATCAATGTCGTAAGCGTCGTTTTCTGCAGGCTTACCACGCTGATATTCCCGAATTCGTACAAACAGAGGCAGGAGAGGTGACAGAACTTTTGGTGCCGACTGTACTGCTATTGTTACCGGTCAGTCTGTCACGCACGAACGATGTAAAGCCAAAGGAGAGTACGTAAGTGTAAATTTAGGCAAGAATTGGGGGAGGGAGGTCTGTTTATTTATATATTTTTACCCTTGTTAGGTTCCTAAGAATATTATCAACTTTAGTAAGACGAGTAAAAAAAAAAAGTTAAGGGAAGATGACCGGTTTGCGTTCCTGGTGGCATGATCACAAAACCACCATCCACCTTTTAAGGATTCGTATATTTGTGCCTTCGACTCAATATTTACCCCGATTGGCGCCTTCAGACCACTACACCACTACAGAGGAACCCGGGATAAGATAATGTTTATGCAACAGAATTGTCTTAACATTTTATCATGCAGGTTCAAATAAATTGTATACACAGAATAAATGCATCTAGAAATACAGATCAAATACATGATGATTTATACAGTCTCTGACACACACACACACACACACACACACACACACACACACACACACACACACACACACACACACACACACACACACACACACACACACACACACACACACACACACACACACACACACACACACACACACACAGTACCATCACTTTCACATGCACTACTACTCTCCTTATAAACACCCTTTGTTGGTTCGTACTTGGCCAACATGAGCAAGGGTTATTTTGCGGTCATCACTCTCCCTCAGAGGAAATCCGACCATGCGGTGAACTTCATAAGGACTGATATAGATACAAAATTAACGATTGATTTTGATGGCAAGTGGTCCCGAATCTAGCGACATTCTTGAATAATCTAGAAATTTTATCAGTATTCTAGAGATATCCTTGAAGTCTGATCAGTATTATAGGAATATTCTTGGTGTTTTAAAGAAATATTTAGAGACATTTTATAGCCTTTTTTTTCAGTATTATTTCAAAGGTATTTTCCTAGATTTTATATTCTTTTTCCAGTGATTGTTTGAGTTTTGTGTACTGAACGACCTTCCTTGAATTTACGAACATTTTCCTGCAATTTTGCGAACATTTTCCTGCAATTTTACGAACATTTTCCTGCAATTTTACGAACATTTTCCTGCAATTTTACGATCATTTTCCTGCAATTTTACGAACATTTTCCTACAATTTTACGAACCTTTTCCTGCAATTTTACGAACCTTTTCCTGCAATTTTACGATAATTTTCCTTCAATTTTACGAACATTTTCCTGAAAATTTACTAACATTTTCCTTCAATTTTACGATCATATTCCTGCAATTTTACGATCATTTTCCTGCAATTTTACAATCATTTTCCTGCAATTTTACGATCATTTTCCTGCAAGAATAATGTACTGATACCCACAAAATAAGGAGTCATATTTCTAAATCAGCTCATGAAGTAAGCACACCGCCTCCCGCCTGCACTCAGCCCGTCTGTGATTATCGCCTAATGCTAATGAATTATGCATTTCTAGGTGTGAATTCAGGCTGCCACAAACCCGATCAGAAAGGCCCCGATCCGCCTCATTATAATTGGGGTTATCAGGAGACTCATCGGATTATCGCCAGCAAATTAAATTCCTGATAAGCATAATTTTAAAGGTTTCAGTTCATTTATATCATACATACTTGAGATTCTCACCAAAGGCTGTTTTCTCAGGGGCATAAGAGATTTCCCAACACCTGCTCCTGAGCGATTTATTTCACACATACTGCATCTTATTATTTTCTTAGTTATTTTCTTCTGTATTGACAAACTTGGCTGTAATAATTAAGCAGATTATGTTAATTAGTTTTACGTAGAATTAAAATGATGGAGAAGAGTGCTAATGAGTGTCCTGAATACACACACACACACACACACACACACACACACACACACACACACACACACACACACACACACACACACACAAAACTCGGAAATTATGCTGTTTCAAGTCTATCTATCTATTGCCAGACGCCTCAATCCCGTTTGGGGTGGCCACAAACAAATCGCCTCCAAGTCGGAATAATCTTGAATTGATATTCACTAAACAAATTTTCTTGTGAGATTTATTTCTGCAGGTAAAACAAGGGACATGAGGTGTTTTTTTTTTTCCTCTGTGTTTTAAAATGTCTTCCTCCAAAATCCGATCTTAGTTACGGTCTTACTTACGACGGGGAATCGACCGTGTGTTTGTTTGTCGTTTAATATCCTTGTTTGGGGGATATTAAGCTTTTCAGACCGACGCCATATTTTTTTTTTAATTCTTGTCACCTTCGGACGATTTTTCTCATCTTGGGGAAAAGTCTTTTAGTGAAGGGTTGAATGAATGATATTTTAAGCCACTCCAGGTCCAAAAAATACTTTAAAAAAGCCAAATAATAATAATAATAATGATATATTGAGTAAAAACAATAAAGTGACCGACGACCTGAAGAAGCGAGATAAGTTCCTTGTTACGTGGAATGTGTCAGGTAAGGAATACAGGTTGGCTCCATCTGCCGCTCCGTCCATGTGTTCAGTGATTTTTTTACATATCTGGGGATGAGGTCAGATTAAAATCGAAAAACTTTATTGGTCACGTAAACTACTAGAAAACTGCTTCAGCATTTTTAATAGACAAGAGAAACAAAGAAACACTTTCATACAATTATCATATTAATTTTATAAACACGTTACCTAAAGAAAATAGAGTGCAAATGTAAACGAAAGTTCTGCTTGAGTTCCACCCCTTGAGCAGTCAGGATTATCTTACCCATAAATTCAGTTTCAAAGATCATTTATATCTTATGCTGGGAGGTACACAAGACAAGATTCCAACCCACTTGTTTGATTATTGATTATTATTTGATTATTGTTGAAGAGCTTAGCAGGATTTCATTAGGTCTAGAGACGGTGTGAATGAACTTTTGACGGCGACTGTACATTCGTTAGGGAAATTATTGGTGATGATGAGCTTAGTCATTTATCGCTGCTGGGGGCACGGTTGTGTGGGGCAGGATGTGTGGCGTGCAGTGCTGCGTGTGTCTGTGGGGAGGGGAGTTGTGGTGAATGTGTGTGTGTGTGTGTGTGTGTGTGTGAGAGAGAGAGAGAGAGAGAGAGAGAGAGAGAGAGAGAGAGAGATGGTAAACTGCAGTAAGGTGAAAGGATGTTGGCGGCAGGACAAGAGTTACGGGAGAACAGGCTTGGCATTAGTTACAGTAGGGTTCTTACATAGGCAGGCGCGAGAATTATGGGGCTGAGAATAAAGGTTAATACGCAGGGACTAAGGAAAAGCGAGGGCAGGTAAGTGAGTGATTAGGTTAGCCTGAAATTCTAAACTAACTTTGGGGCGCACTTCTCTTCACTTTAGGGGATTTCTTGTACCTCTTCCTTATCAGTTTATCTCTGTATGTGGTTCGGTAATAATCTCTTGTATGATAATTATTGCAGTCAGTATCGAAAATAAAATGGCAAATACCCGCAAGAGAATAAGATATAATGCCTTAAATTAAAGTGCTACCCGGCGTTGCTCGAGTTAGACTAAGTTAAAATTTCATATACTCTATAGTTAAATATTTTCATGGGTGGACGATCAACCAGCCAGGATCTGTCCCTGTCCATCCAATCTCTCCACCATGTCGTCACCCAGTGCATACGACCACTAAAATATGACAGCCACTGACGTACATTTATCTTGGGAACTGTGAATATTTTCTTGATTGGTTGAATCTGGGAGCTGCGCCCTCTTCCTCAATGTTTAGTTCCTGTAATGCCTGTGGTCAGTTTGGGTTTGTGTCGACATTTTTGCTGAGTAATATTTCTTTATCTTGACAACTACGGATATTGTCTTAGGGAATTGAAGATGAGGCTGCCCCCAGAAATAAACTCCCGAATTGCGGTTCCTATGGTGCTTGCAGCTTAACTAGTCCTGAAAGTACAGTACACAACATATAAAATTCCATTCCTCTATTCTGAAAACTGTGGATATTTTCTTGTCAGAGAGAGATTGAGGTCAGAGGCATGCCCTATCCCTCGAACATCCAAGCGTAGTTCCTGTGGATTAGGCTAATTAATTTCACCTTTGTGTGCAAAATTTCACTCTCTCTCAACTCGAATATCGGGTCGGGGCCGGGAGCTGCGTCCTCTCCATCAAACCCTGCACGTAGTCTGTACAGTGCCAGTGATTTTACTTTAGGTCACGTGTATATCTTTGCAAATATTCGGTACTGAAGAATGTAGATGAAAAACTGTGACTGTACGTAGGCAGCAAATGGATGGGCACTGTGAATCATTATATGGATAAATCACTACGGAAGAAACGCTAGAATGTCCCTTTAAACTGATGAGAATGTGAGTCTGTGACGGGAATAGCATAACAGTATGAAATGGTTGCTGTAAATAAGGAAGACAAGAGCAGAGAAGATAATGATTACTGAATAGACTGGCTTGGAATTTTAAACCAAAAAGAGGAGGGTGTGGATAGTTTCAGTTAGTATTAATAAGAAGGAGTGTAATTGTTGGAACTGGCTACTGAAAATATGGAAAGTGAAAGCAAGGGAGTGGGTGGTTAGTATGTGTTTGAATGATCTAGGAAGTCGTTAAGGTGTCATAAATTGTCCCAGCATAGTGATGCCAACAGTGCTGGTAGGATCCGAGGTTTGATTTGAACGATAGAGACTGGAAAAAAATGAAACTATTGGAAAGAAATGTCAGCGGTCTGTATGTAGAGTGGGATGGTTTGACATTGTAAGAAAGGACACTGTAACAGAGAGATATGGAAGGAAACGTAATACATTAGGAAGTATAGACAAGGGTGAGTTCAAATGGTTTGGCTGTGTGGAGGGAGGGAGTGACGAGAGATTGATTAACCCATTAGTGTCCGGGGTCCTGTGCGTGGAATTTTGCTGGAAAGATAGTTAGCGTACCGCCTTCCCTTACTGGCTATATTCGTAGTCGCGAAACTCATATGTCTATATCTGGGGGTTTCCTACTTCCGTAACGTTTGAAAATATCTAATTCTGTCTTTTATAGGAACATGATCAACAATGAGTTAAGAAGTTATACAGATCAGAAGTGGAGAGAGGAAGAGGGAGGTGGAGGCACAAGAAGAGGTGAAAGGATAGAGTGAAAGAGGTTTTGAATCATGGAGGTCTGACCATCTACGAGGCTGAGAGGCGTGTGTGAAATAGAGAGTACTGGAAACAGTGTTTTTTTTTTTTTTTTTTTTGGGGGGGAGGGGCAGGGGATAATTTGCAGTCAATTATTTTTTAAAGTTGACAGTGAAGTAAACGGTAAGTTAGCTAAGCCTGATTGTGGATGATTAAAGCTGCTTTATGCAAGCTATTACATGCGACAGCTGAGTGACTGAATGTGAATAAACGAGGTTGTCTTCTGTTTCTAGATGTTACCCCGCTGTAGCGGGTAACAGCGAGGATGTATAAAGAAAAATGCCCTAACAATCCGCTAGTTAATGAAATTAACTTCTAAATTGTCTCATCGTGTCTTAACATGTTTTGGTGTGCTGGAATTGGACGCCTTTATGCGGTGACACTGATATCGCTAGACAGCTGTGCAGCCCAGTTATACAAACATCCCTCAACACCCTCCCTGTCTCTCGAAAGGGGGATGGGGGACTGCCGGAGAAGGGCAGCTTCGACCCGCAGTCCACTAGGTTTACGTTTCAGACGAATTTGGGTCTACAACTACTTACTACTAAGATTCTGGACACTCAGGCTTAGCCCTAGCCAGGTTAGATGTGTCCAGATAAGTTTCAGTGTGTCTTACGTGTCCAGGTGTTTGTGTGTTTTGATGTCCTAGCAGGCCCTGATCTACCCAGAGTGTGTGTGTGTGTGTGTGTGTGTGTGTGTGTGTGTGTGTGTGTGTGTGTTTTGACGTCTTACCACGCCCTAATCTGCCCTCCGAATATCGCTTTCCCATGCAGGAGGGTCCTTGTCACCTGCCGTGCCAATTAACGATTTCACGTGTCCCTCTTAAGCAGCAGGTGATATACAGGTGCAATTAGGGTGAAGGAGACGGGCTTTTTGGGTCCGCCCTGGGTGACCTGTATAAGTGGTGGGTGTGGTGCTGTGGGCGTAAGGGGGGTGGAGGAGAGGGTGGGAGAAGGAGAGATAAAAGATGGATAAAGGAAGAGGAAACGGATGACAGAAGACGGGATGGGTGGAGGACGAAGGAAAGGGGAGAGCTGAGAGGAAGAGATAACTGGCAAGAGAGATGAAAAATGAAAAGAGGGAAAAATGTGTGTGTGTGTGTGTGTGTGTGTGTGTGTGTGTGTGTGTGTGTGTGTGTGTGTGTGTGTGTGTGTGTGTACAAATATATAAATAGACAGATATAGTGAAAAAGTATATATATATATATATATATATATATATATTGCCAGACGCCATAATCCCGTACAGGGGGAGAAGAGAGCAGAAAGAAGAGAGAGAGAGAAATAAGAGAAATTGAGAAAGAGAGAGAAGGCGGGGCGAGGTCAGCAACACACAGCCACATAAAGCAAGCGTACAAAGGAGATTCAGGAGGTCAAAACACATTAAGGAGCAAGAAGGAAGCGAGGCGAAGGAACAGGCTGAGAAAGGAAAGGAGGATGGAAGTGTGCTTATTTGGCACTTAGATCCACTTTCAAGGCACCTGTTTACTAATAAGGCACCTATAACTGCTTGAAGCAATCTAAGTTCACCTAAATTACACCGCTAACACTTCCAAGTTACGTTACAGGTCTACAACTTAGCCTAACAGCCATCTTTGACTACAGAACGACGCTTCTTGCTACTTTTAAAGGCGCCCAACACCACTGGACTACTAAAACATGGAATAAATTGACTGTGGTTTAAAGTTAGCCAAAATTTATGTGTATATATATATATATATATATATATATACCATCCAAACCTACATTGCTCCATGTGGAGCGTCGGAGCCCGGGGCTAGGCAGTTGGTCCCGACATTTAAGATGAGAGTGACCAGCCTCACTCACCCCTGAGTGGCATTACACGAGCAATCAACCCCAACCATCCCTTGGATATAAACCTTCACCGGCTCAATCCGATTGGAGCGCAATAATTACCCACTAAACCACCAGGCGCCAAAATTTGGTTATATGGTTACCACCCAGCGTAGTAAAGGGTTTCCTGGTGTACAGGAAACCATTTGGCTTGTCACTCAGTGTAGAGTCACCCACAGGCAGAAGGAAGAGAAAAGAATGAAGAAAAGAAAGACAGAAGAGGAAGTGTAAAGTTACCCATAGGCAGAAGGACAAGGAAAGAATGAAGGAAAGGAAGACAGAAGAGGATGGAAGGAAAGAGGGATGGAGGAGAGGAAAGGGCAGACACCCGAGAGCAGCACTACATCGAGTGAGTGGATGGTGAGCGCCCCCATCTACCACAAATATATATATATATATATATATATATATATATATATATATATATATATATATATATATATATATATATATATATGTACGCGAACACACATACATGGCTATCAGTCTATCTATTCACCTATCTATTTGTCCGCCTATCTATCTAATTCAGTTGGGTGTGGGTCGTAGAAGTCTTAGAGCGTTATTGTATTTACCATTGACTTTCTCATGGTGGGAGCAACTCTAGCATTCTATTTCAGCTAAGACCCGACGATTTTATTCAGTCGAGCATGAGTATTGAGCCTGAGAATGTTAATAGGGAAGTAAAATCTTATTATGTACCTCAAGGCTTCTTACACGGGGCCGGGGGAGATTAGATCAAAGCAGGGTATCATTAAGCGGATTAAATACATTCACTGAGGATATATTTACATTGATTATTTCAGGTCGGATGGCGTTGGGTTTGAGGGTGTTAGATTGGGTTAGATTAGGATGTGTTTGACTGGATTAGATCAGGAAGTGTCAGGCTGGATTAGGTTAGGATGTGTTAGATTGTAATTGATAGGCAAGGTTACATTTGACTGGGTGAGGTTGGTGTAGGTTAGATTGTGTTAGACAGCATTGTTAGATTAAATTGTTCCCTGGTAGATTACTTTAGGCACTATTTAGCACGGTTACGTTAGATTAGATTGTTAGATGAAATAAAACAAAGTAGGTCAGGTCGGATTATACTGGACACGAGTGCTAGGTTACATTACGCAGGATCAAAGTCTTCTAGGTTAACGTTTGCTAGAATAAGCTATGAAAATGGAGAGGTCAGGATGGATCAAATTACTTAGCAATGCAGGTCAGGTCAGATTAGGCCATGATAGGCTGGGGGGGGGGATTACCTATTCTAGAGTCGTTTTCTGGGGCAAGGAAGCTCCCTAGCATCTCTTCCTTAGCGATTTATTTCTGCATATAGCACGTTATGAATTCCTTGTGTGTGATTTTTGCCTTCTATTTTGGCGCTAAAAAGGCATGGGCAACATACGAGAGAGCATCAAAGTGTAGTATGAAAAATAAATCGCTAAGGAAAAGGTGTTAGGGAGCTTGAGAATACAGGTCAGAGTCTCGTGGGGTTAGGAGGCTCCCTGAGACCTCCCACCGCTCACCACTTCATTTCTTCATATGATTCTTTAACTCTTGCATGACAGGGGTAACTCTACAATTCTATTTCGAGAAACGCCAATTTTCACAGTGAAGATTGTGTTCATGGAGCCCTAAATTCATAACCCTTTCAACCTATGGACGTTATTTTTATTTATTTATTTATTTTCCAGACGATTTCACTCAGCTTGATAAATCTGTTCGAAGTGGAAGGGTTAGATATAATGTAAGCCTCATCAGTTCCCTTAGTTTTTTCGTAATCTGAATAAAATCGTCAGGAGAGTATATTAAAAAAGACGTCATTGGAATATAGGACCTAGAATTTTATAACACACACGATAAAATTAAAATGTTCAAAGCAAGCATAAATCGCCCATGAGAATACGTACATCCCTGAGGTCAGCAGCCGAGGAGAGCTAGACTGAGAAATAGGTGAAGGTGTAAGGTGATGGAGTGTGTATGAAGGTGGTTGTGTGGAGTGGGAGCAAGAGGAGGAGGAGGAAGAGGAGGAGGAGGGGTCGTTCCTTAGTATGGATAGATATGCCTGGAGGTTCTTTCGTTGAGATTACCTCCTACTGGATGCGGCATCAGACAATAGATAGATGGATAGAGAGATTGACAGAGGGAAAGTTTATGAGGGTGGTTGTGCTCAGTGGGAGGAGGAAGAGGAGGAGAAGAAGCAGGAGGAGGGGGGAGGAAGGGGGGTTCGTTGATGAGTATGGACAAAAAGGCCTGGAGGTTCTTGGGCTGGTACGGTATATCTTCTTACAGGATGCGGTTTCAGAAAATGGATAGATAAATAAATAAATAAATAGATAGATGGGCTTATGTTTTTTTAATCCATATATGTAGTGGCTGGTTTTGCTCAGACGGGAGAATTACACAGAGTTACACAGACAAAACTCTTTCAGCGAGATGGTCAACCCTTTTAATGATCAGAAATTTTGCTATATTCTCAAATCAGACGAAGGTATAGCACAGAAAAAGGCTCTCTCTCACCCTCCAGACCTTCCAGCCATGGACCGTATAAGAAATTTATAAAAAAAATATAGAGAGAGAGAGGTTTGACAGTGCCTGAGAGAAATTTTATAGAAACGGCAGAAAGTGATAAGAACGAAATTGCTGGTTCATGCACACATGAAATGCAGTTAGATATACGTGAATGAACATTTATTTTCAATCCTCGTATTTATTATTATTTTTATACTCTTTTTGGTCCAAAATTTAAGGAGTTTATGTATTGTCCTCATCTTAACTTAATTTTCCACCACATCAGTGAGTTGGGTTGAGTCCATTACAAGGTAAAGAAATGCACAAAATGAGAACTGCTGTCGACGGCGTGAACGGTGATACAGACCATAAGTGTTCACATTTTCCCGTTAGTCAAATCTTCGGCATTCAGTGGAGTATTTAGAGGTAATTCAGATGTATATATGTATGTATGTATGTATGTATATTAATACTGTTTAATTGAGAATTTATTAGCGTACTATGTGCTAGCCCACAGAAATTTAACGGACTAACTACTAGCCTTTCCATCACAAAAGGTTTACAAATACTGTACCATTATCTATGTTTCCATACGTTATTGAGCCCACAATGACCAGTTATGACCAAAAAGTCGGAAATATTATTTTCGCAAATTTCCCCCGTTCGCGATTTTCGACAATTTCGCGCCGTTGCGTCGCGCGATCTCCGAAATTATTGTTTGATATTTTTCTGACACTCCCTGGGCTTACCCCGAGCTAATGCAAAAAGAACTAGGTCGATATTTATTACCGTTCTCGCGAAAGAAAAGAACAAAAGCACTGACCAACACACACATACACAGCTTGACTGTAACATTTAGAGAATATAAGTTTCGAGCCCAGTGAATTTAGATGACTGGATTAAATTAGACGGACATCAGTGTGCAAGTAATGTTTTTTTTCTTTCTTTCTTTTACGCCAGGTGAGTAGAACAGCTAGTCAGGTCAGGTGCGGGTAAGGGGATGGGTTTGTTATGATGTGACAGGGGTAAACCAGTTCTGCTGTCGGGCCCTGCTGCGGATGTCACTAATCGCATTGCGCAGTTGACCCTTGTGCGGTGTGGTGCGGTGAGGATCTGTCCCTTCTCCCCTTTGGGGCTAAGATGCGAATGAATGTGTTTGAATGGATGAGTAAATGGGGAGTGTGTCGTCTTGTCTTGGCTACCTCCCTTTCCTTGGGGGAAGCAGCCTAGGTATATAGATAAATAGAGTAGATAAGGTAATTAATCTGTGCATCTTATAAGGTTTTCAGAGTGTAGTGAACTTAGATTCTTGAAATGTCTCGAAATGAAAAAAAAAAAAAAAAAACGTCCAGAATCACACAATCACAGCATAAGGAGGTGATTTTAAGAGAGAAGTAATGCACAACTCAAGTACTTGTCACAGAAACATTAACAGGTGGTGGAAATGGGGGGAGAGAGAGAGGTGGGGGAAGTGGAGGAGGGGGTGAGAGATGGAGGGAGATGGGGGGTAGAGGAAGAGGGGGTGAAGGAACGGGGGAGGTCCGGTAGTGGATGTGGGGGTGGCTGAAAGTAAAGGAGAGGGAGAGATGTGGGAGCAGAGGAGTGGGTGAGGGATGGAGAGGTGGGGGAAGAGGAAGAGGGGGTTAAATAGGGGAAGGGGAGGGGAGTTAGACGGAGTAGGGTAGTTAGAGGGGTAGAGGTAGTTGGATAAGGGAGGGGGTAGGCTGATAAGAGAGGTGGCTAGTTGGAGGGGGGTAGTTGGGGGGGCGGGGGAGTTGGAGGGGGGGAGGGTAGTTGGCGGGGGGGGGGGGCGGGGGAGTTGGAGGGGGAGAGGGTTGGCACCGGGATTATGCAGATCAGTCTCCCGGGTCATGAACCCCAGGCCACTTTTTCTAGGAACTGAATTTATGTATTGCGTTTGGGAGGAGTTACTCGGTGGCGCCCTGGGGTTGTGAGGGGCGCATATGAAGAGCAGGAGGCGCGGTGGTCGAGTGGTAGGAGGGTGGAATGCTGGTATGAAGATGGCGGGATTATTATTATTTTCGATTTGGCCGGGGAACAGTGCTGCATATAATTTCCTTCAAGTGGTTTTCCCTAATGCTTCCCTGCCGATATTGTCACACCAGTCCTGTATGAGGTAGTCCTGGCACAAATCAGTATGGACAGCTTGGTATTAGCACTCAGGTGGTGGCATGTGAAGGTGTTTGGTTACATAAGTTGCTGTGCAGGAAAACTTCTGGGCCTCTGGGAACAGGCTGCATAACTTATGCTAAATCGGGTATCAGTTTGTCTATCTATCTATGTATCTGTCTGGTCTGTGTGTCTATCTAATCTATATGAACTGTATATGTGTAAAATCATGGGAGAGGTTATTTCAGTTCTACATGACCAATAAATGTCCAGTGCATAAATTCAGTGTGCAAAGAAGTTCTTCGGAGAGAGAGAGGGAAATAGAAAGAGTGAGTGAGTGAGGCAGCGTGGAGCAAGTGAGAGAGAGAGAGAGAGAGAGAGAGTGGAGTGAATGAGTGAGAGGAGTGAGCGAGAGAGAGCAGTGGGTATGATGACGAATGAACTGGTGTCGAGAGGAAGTCAGTCTGGATAGGCATTAATCCCTAGAGCCTTGTTGTTGTTCTTGTTCTTGTCGGGGTAAGCCATCATTGCGGGGGAGGCAGAGAGGGTGTAGAGGGGGTAGGGGAGGTGTAGCAGGGACGGAGGGGATGTAGGCGAGGCAAAGAGGGTTTAACAGAGGAGGATAGGGTGTGAAGAGAGTGGAAGCAGTGGGTGTAGGAAATGCCGAGAGAGGCAGAAAGGGTGTGGGTAAGGCAGAATGGGAGAATGTAGGGTGTGTGGTGTGGGTGCAGGGGGAGGACGTAGGGGAATGTAGAGGGTAAATGTAGAGGAGAAGTGTAGGGGATGGGTGTAGAGAATATGTATCGTGGGAAGGTGTAGCAGTGTGTATGAGGAGAGTGAAGGTGTGCTGCAGGTGTAGGAGAGTTTAGAAGGAGAATGAAAATTGGTGAAGATGATTTGGGGTGTAGGTTTTTCATTATCGTCGTCTTTGTTGTATTTTCTCCATCGCACAAGCATTATCATTCGACTCCAGTATGTTCAGCTTCATGTGCACTTTTTTTTCCCATCCTTCTTTCCCTCACCCCCCCTCGCGTCCCTCCCCCTCCCTAACCTCTGCCCCTTCCTAAACCTCTGCCCCCTCCCGAACTCTGCCCCCCTCCCACCTAACTTCATTTTCCACTTCTCACATTTTTCTCTCCTTCTTCCCCACTTTTCTTTCAGCCTTTTCCCTCCTTACCTTCAGCGTCTCCTTCGCTAACCTCTACGCTCGTCCTTCTTCCCTCATCTCTCTCTCTCTCTCTCTCTTCACCATCAAGTCTTCCTCCTCCTCCTTCACTCCTCCCTCCTTCTTCCCTCACTCCCTTCCTCTCCCCTCATCTTTTCCTCTCGCTCTTTCACCTCCTCCCTCCCCTCTTCCTCACAGTTTCCTAACCTTTCCTCCCTCATCCACCTTTTCCCCCCTCTCCTTCACTTTTTCCTTCACCTTTTCCCTCCTCACCTCTTCCCTCCCTCCATCACCTCCTCCTTTTTTCCCTTTTTTCATCTCCAGCCTTTTCCCTCCTTTCTTCACCTCCTCTTTCCTTATCTCTTCCTCCCCCCTCATTTCCCTCTCCCTCTCTCACCTCTCCTTTTCTCCCCTGCCCCTCCCCTCTCCGTCCCCCTCCCTCCCCTTCACCTCTGCCTCAATCCTCTTTCGCTTCCCATCGTAAATCTGTTGCTTTTTTTCATCGCTTTTCATCTTAGTCTTTATTCTTTTACCATCCCATTTCTCTTCTTCCTCCTCCCCCCTACCCCCCTTCCTCCCACCTCTTCCTTCTTCCTCTCTTTTCTTTCTCTCTTTCTTCCTCCCCCCCAAGTCCCTTCCATTCTGCTTTATCCATCGTTCCACCCATTATCAATTATATACTCCGTGTTTCCCCCCCCCCCCTCCCTTCTCCACTCGTTTCCCATGATAGCCAAAATTTGCTTGAAAATTTTTGCGTCCTGAAATTTCCTCATTAAACTTTACTTAATGAAACTTGCTGGTCAAATCTTGCTTGCTGAAACTTGCTTGTCTGACCTTGCTTGTCTAATCTGGCTTGGACTGATGAACCTTTTTTGTTGAATAGTGTTAGTGAAAACCTAGATGATCTTTACTTTCTATACTTTAATACCAGAACCAATTGTCGAACCTTCCATGTCGAATTTTGCAAGTTGAACCTCCCTCGCTTGTCGAACCTTACCTGTAGAACCTCCATTCCTTTAATTTCTCACCTGTTTTCTTCTCTCTCTCTTCCGTTTTTCTGTCCCGTTCTTCATTCTTTCCACTTCCTTTCTCTTCCTTCATTTTCTTCATCCATTTTTCTCCTTACTTTCCATTTTCTCACGTTTTGCTGATTCCCTTCCCCTGCCTCTTGTGTTCCTCTTTTACTTCCTCTTGTGGTGGCTTATAAGGGTCCATTTCCTCATCTCTCTCTCTCTCTCTCTCTCTCTCTCTCTCTCTCAATTCTTCTTTTCCCTCCCCCTCCCCTCCTTTCTCCTTCCCACCAACTCGTGAGTGGACGTACATAGATCACAGTAATGTGAGGGTGGGAGCAGGAGGAGGGGGAGGGGGGTAGAAAGAGAGAGGGGGAGGGGGTAGAAACAGAGAGGGGGTGGAGGAGGAGGAGGTGGAGGTGGGAGGAAAAAGATGAATTGAGAGAAAGGGGTTGTGGGAGGAAGCAAGGAGGGAGAAAGAAAGAGAGACTAAAAAAAAAAAAAAAAAAAAAAAAAAAACAGAGGGGAAAGTTCTGTGTGTATATCCATCTTTTTTTTACCTCTCCCTTTTTTTTTTTGTCTTTTTTTATTCTTTCGGCCTTTCTATATTCTCTTAGCTTCCCTGCATTTTTTTTTCTCTCTCCTCTCCTTCCCCTCTCCCCCCTCTCCCTTTTCTGAACCCATCTTTTACCCCTTTCTCTCTAACCCCATCCCCCACCAGTCCTCCCATAAAACCCCAGATTCTCCCTGCTATTATACCCCCACATTAATTCCTCTGTGACCCCCATACCCGTACCTCACATGCACCACACATTCCCATCATGGCATTCACATCAACACCCATAATTAAATCCATATTAGTATTTTTTTTCTATGAATCCTACACCCAGTCATTGCATACCCCTAAGAACTTCATTACGACCCCCACACCTGCATATACACCCCACATTAAATACTCTATAACCCATGCCCACATCCCATATACCCCACACACTCTTATGACACCCATACCCACACTCCATATAAAAATCCCACACTCATTCCTCCTTGACCAGAACCATACCCCACTTCCCCCACACAGTCCTATTTCGATCCCCATACCCACATACCATATTTATTTCCCACATTAATTCCACATTAATATGAGAGAGGGGGGTGTTAGCAGGGAGCAAGGCAGTGAAGTGGCATTGGACAGGGCGACATGGAGGCGGTTTGTTTGTGGCCACCCTTTATGGGATTGAGGCGTCTGGCAATAGAATAGAAATAGATTAACTCCTGTATCGTACCACACCCACATCTGACACACCTGACGCGTTCTTATAAGTACACCCACACTCACACCCCAAGTTAAAGCGCCACAATAATTCCACTGTGACCCCCCATACTGACACCTCACATACCACGCACATTCCCATTATAACCCCACTCCCAGTATAACCTCAGAATATAACCTCACACCCCACCCCATCTTTAAACCCCAGACTTACCTCAGTCACTATCCCACGCGGTTCATTTAGGGCCTTATTAAAAGCTGAACACAAAATTATGGTAAAGGTCAGAGTATTTAGCGATAATTACTGAAACATGTGGTGGTGATAGAACATGTATGGCTTTTCCGAATCGTTCATGACCCCTTAATACGAGATGCAAGCTGATCAACTCTAAACAACTACAGGTTAGATATTAGGGGCTACTTTATACTTTTAGGATTTTGAGCTTACTGTAATACTACAATCTTTAGTCTCCAAATCTACCCCTATTATAACCCCATTCCTGTCTCCTTAACCCCTTCCTGAGTACCTCATCTCCCCCTCTCCCGGCCTTCTGACCCTAACGAGCTTTAATTGACCCCAGACACACCCCAGTTATGACCCCACACTTCCCATTAATACTCCACTTCACCCCGATTATAACCCCATTCCTAACCCCTACAGCCCTTCATTACGGCCCCACACCCCACCCCACCATATGACCCCGGGTATACCCCAGTTTTATGACCCCACACTCGCCCCACTCAGACCCCTCACTCACCTCTGACCCCAACTCCCCCCTACCCCTTTTAACCTTTCCCCCTTCCTGCTTTTGGCTGTTCCTTTCCTTCTCTCTGGCCATCTCTGACTTTCCCTCCCCCTCCCCTTTCACCATTCCATTCTTTTTCCTCACTGCTTTTGACCATCTTCCATCTTTCCTTTCTTTCCCCTTCCTCTAACCATGCCTTCCCCTTCCGTCGTTCAGTGTCATTTTTTTTTCTTTTCCATTCCTTGCTCCCTCTTTCTCCTCATTTTCTTCCCTATCCTTTCTCCTCTCACAGTCCCTTTCCCTTCCTCCAAATCCCCGTTTGTCATCCATTCGTTTATTTTTCTTTCCCAACTTCTCATCTTTTTCCCTCTCTTTCTAATCTTTTTCCCTCTCTTTCTAGCAGTCCATCTCGTCACCGTCTCTGCCTTTCTGTATCCATTCCTTCTCTCTCTCTCTTTATCTTTAATCACCTCCTCTCTCTCATTCTGTCTCCATCCCTTCCATCGCCTTTCCTCCACGTTACCCAATGCCAATATTTTCTCTTCCCTTCACAAACAGACATTCACTTCCTTTAACTTAACCCTTTTAGCACGAAGACGTAGTAGTTTGGTCTTGTTGCTATCACATGAGATTTATTTCGCCTCTGAAACAAAAAAATCTTGTAATGAAGGGGATGACCAACATAAACTTTTCTACGATTTATTTTAAAGTTAAGTAAAATCATCTTCAGGTAATTGGAATAAGGTGATTAAAAATGCCATCGTATTGGTAGTGTTGTCTCTTATTTATCCTGGTTTTTTATTTCTTCTTCATCCTTATCCAATTCTGTTTTATTTTTGCTCACTAATTTCTCTTCTTCCTCTTCCCCTCTCCTCCTTAATCCCGTCTTCCTCTCCGTTTCCTCCCCTCCTCTCCCCATCTCTTCCTTGTTTCTATTACCTTTTCTGGCCTGCCCTTACCTCCTCCCCGCCCTCCTCCCCTCTCCCCCTCTCCTCTTCCCCTCTCCCCCTCTCCTCTCTTCTAGACAAACCTGCTTTAGCCTCTAACCTTCACTCTCTCATATAACACCTCTTCCCCCCTCCCTCCACATCTCCCTGTCCCCTTCCTCCCCTTTCCTTCATTCTTCCCTCTCACCCTTCCCTCACCTCTCTCTCTCTCTCTCTCTCTCTCTCTCTCTCTCTCTCACAAAAAAAAAAAAAAAAAATGAACACTTCACGTCCTCCCTCTCTTCATCCCTCTCCCCACCTTTCCTTCATCAATCTCTTACTTCCCTCGCCTCTCCTACCCTTCCCTCCTCCCCTCTCCCTCCCCTCCCTCCCCTCTTCCTCCCCTCTTCCTCCCCTCTCCCCCTCTGCCTTCCCTTCCCTGTCCCCCTCTCCCTCCCCTTCCCTCCCCTTTCCCCCTCTCCCTCCCTTCCCTATCCTCTTCCCCTCTCTCTCCCCTCTGCCCCTCTCCCTCCCCTCCCTCCCCTCTCCCCCTCTCCCTCCCGTCCCTCCTCTCTCCCCCATTCCCCGCTTTCCTTAGACAAACCTGCTTTGGCCTATAACCTCCACTCTCTCATAGACCACATCATCATCTCAACCCCCACCCTCCCCCTTCTCCTTCCCCGTCCCCCTCACCCTCACTCTTCCCCTCTGTACAAGGTCTATTCTGGAAGTATCTGACCTTAGGCTCTAAAAAAATAAATAGCTAACCTGCTGAACTAGGATATTAATTCTCCTCAAAGTAGGCCCCTTCTGACTTGAGACACGTAACCCAGCGTTCTTTCCACTGCCTTAAACAATTTTCAGAGTCGGTTTTCGGTACCTCCTGCAGGTGCTTCGTCGCATTCTTCCTGATCTCTTCTCTCGGATGAACGTTGCTCGAGACATGTTGGAGTGTGCAAATAACGATCCAGACTTTCTGAAGACTTATCACTGGACATGGGAGTTATACGGGTAAGATCCAGAAACCAAAGCACAGTCGGCCCAGTGGAAGCAAGCAGGGTCGCCACGGCCAAAAAAAGCTCGACAGGTTCGCAGCAAGGTGAAAAAATGCACCTGCATGTTGACAGTTTTATTTATTTATTTTTTTGACTACTGTGATGCTGTGCATCACGAATACGCATTAGGTCAAACTGTCAACAGACATTACTACCTCGACGTTATCCGTTGTCTTCGTGATACAGTTCGGCGGAAGAGACAAGACCTTTGGAAAGCGGCAAGTTGAAGCTGCACCATGACAACGTCCCTCCCCACTCTTCCCAACTGATTTGGGAATTTTTGGCCAGGCACAACATCCCGCAGGTCCGAAAGGCTCTCAACTCACCAGACATGGCTCCGTGCGACTTTTGATTATTCCCCAAGCTCAAAACTTCGCTGAAGGGTTCTCGATTTGAGAAGAGAGAAGAGATCATGACGAATGCGACGAAGCACCTGCAGGAGATACCGAAAACCGACTTTGTAAAATGTTTCAGACAGAGGAAAGAACACTGGGCAATGTGTGTCATGCCAGAAGAGGCCTACTTTGAGGGAAATAAGTGTCCTTGCTCAACAGGTTAACTACTTTTTTAGAGCCTAAGGTCGGATACTTTCTGAGACCTCGAACCCCATCCTCTCCCACTCCCGCACCTCTTCTCTTCTTGCTTTTCTCTCCTCCTTTTCTTTCTGTCCCTTCTCCCTTCCTCCCATCCCTACCTCTTCTATCTCTCGCCCTTTCCCCTTCCCACCTCCTCATCCCCCTTCCCTTCCCACACCCTTACCCTCCTAATTACCCCTTCTTCTCCTCTCTCTCTCTCTCTCTCTTATAAAATACCACACATCCACTCAACTTCCTCATAGAACACCTCACCCCCTCCCCTCCTCCCCCTCACCCTTTGACCCCTGACCCCCCTCCTCCCCCCCAGGCCATTACCACCCATTAGCCACGACCTGGGCTGATCCTGCGGCCCGTCGGTGGGTCGTACTTCTTGCGCCAACAACATTCAACATTCACCACTCTGCCCAACCTCCACCATATCTCCACCATTATCTCTCTCTCACTCTCTCTCTCTCTCTCTCTCTCTGGTGATATCAGCCCTTCTGTCGTCCATTTTCTTTCGTTTTTTTTTTCTTGTCCCTGTTCACATCAATCTACTGTACCTTTTTTTCTTCTCTTTTCCAATTTTCTCTTTGCTTACCTATTATGCTTATTTTCTTTTTTTTAGTGTTTTTTTCATTTTTTGCCTCATTTTTTAATCATTTTCTTTTGTCGTTTGTGCTCTCTCTCTCTCTCTCTCTCTCTCTCTCTCTATCTGTGTTGATCCTGCGGCCTTCGGAGTGTCGTATTTTCTTCACCAAACAACATTCACCATTTACCACACTGCGGAAGCCTGGCTTTATCTGAAACCTTCATCTCCCTCTTATTTCTTTCCTTCAGTCGTGCTTCTCTCTCTCTCTCTCTCTCTCTCTCTCTCTCTCTCTCTCTCTCTCTCTCTCTCTCTCTCTCTCCCCACTGCTGTATCTCACTTATTCCATTTTTCATCAATAACTCCTTTAACTTGTTCAGTTCTCTCTGTTGTTTTCATCCCTCTCTCTCTCTCTCTCTCTCTCTCTCTTTTAATATCCCCTCCCTACCGTTCTCTTTTCTTTAATTTGACCTCTTTTTTAGCTTTCTCTCTCTCTAATTGTGTTTTTTTCATCGCTTTTTTCATATTTTTTTCTAATCTCTTCTGTAGCTCTCTCTCCTTCAATGATTTTTTTCCCCATTCTGCTTCTACTCTGTTGTTTCTTGCCTTCATCTCTGTCTCGCTCTTTCTTCCCTCCTGTCTACTCCTCCTTCTTCCTTTTCTCTTATTTCTCTCTCTCTCTCTTTTCCTCAGTTCGTCTACCTTCCTTCTCTCCCTCCCTCCCACCCTCTCTCGCTTCCATCATATTTTTTTTTTCTTTTTTAATCTCTCTTTTCGCATGTCTCCTTTTCCTGTCACACATTCATCCCTCCTTTCTTCCTATCGCTTCCTCCCTTTCCTCCTATCCTCCCCCTTCTCCCTTTTCTCCAGTCTTCTCTTTCGCCATTTGTCTCCTCTTTCTCCCTCTCTTTTTTTCTTGCCAGTTTTCTACCCACTACCTTCCTCCTTATCTCCTCCTCCCATCCCTCCCTCCTCTTCCCTCCAGGCACCTCTTCCACTAATACCCTAAGTCTTCTCTGTTCTACCTTTTCCCTCTCCTTCCTTCATTATCTCTATTTTACTCTCTGGGTCTTCTCTCACTTCTCCCTCCTCCCCTATCTCCCCTCCCTGCCTCCATCTTCCGTTCTTCCTACTCTCTCCCCGCTTACCCTCCTTCCCTACCTCCTCTCCCTCTTTCCCCTATCTTCTCTCCCCCATAGCTCTCCCCCTCTCCCTGCAGGCACCTCTTTCCTGATACTCAGCATCTATACGGGCTAGAGTTATAGCCTCCCATCTACCCTCTTTTCCTCCTGTCTCTTCCTCCCTCATTTCCCGTTTCTCTCTCTCTCTCTCTCTCTCTCTCTCTCTCTCTCTCTCTCTCTCTCTCTCTCTCTCTCTCTCCCCCAGGTGCCCCTAATGCCCTACATCTCCCACTCAGGTAAGATTTATACCTCCCTTCTTCTGGCCCCCACGAGACCACGGAATGATTGTATTGCCGAAAGGAGCGATTGAATGGATAATAAAACACACACACACACACACACACACACACACACACACACACACACACACACACACACACACACACACACACACACACACACACACACACACACACACACACACACACACACACACACACACACACACACACACACACACACACACACACACACACACACACACACACACACACACACACACACACACACACACACACACACACACACACACACACACGAACTACACTGCCGAAAGGAACGATTTCATTGATAAAAGTGCACCGCACCACACCACATCGACCCCTACACATACATCTATCTGTATGTATGTATGTATGTATGTAAGTATGAATGCATGTATGTCTATGTATGTATGTATGTCTCTATGTAACTATTTATCCATCTATAATTACACGAAATTATTTATTAATTGATTTATTCCCAGTAACACACTGAGTCTTAGGCAACACTAATCGCAACAAAAAATAAACCACCATCGTGAAAAACACTTGCATCGAAAACTCGTAGAGGATGAGACTGGGGTGTTTCTCTCTCTCTCTCTCTCTCTCTCTCTCTTTCCTTCCAAGCCTCACTTTTTTCTCCACTACCTGCTATCTCCTCCCTCTCCTCCTGTGTCATTTTTCTTCTCCTCCCTCTCTTCTTGTTTCTTTTTTTTTCCCTTGTCCAATTTCCTTTTCCCTTCTCTTCTCGTATATACGTATTTCCCTTCTCTTCTTCCATATACTCATTTCCCTCACTTCCCGCTTATATTTCGTCCCCCTAATTTCTCCCCTTATATCCCCTCACATACCTCACCCCCTTATATCCCCTCATATAGCACGTCCTCATATTCCCCCCACATAGCACGCCCTTTATTCCACCTCCCCCCATATCGCACGCCCGTTCCACCCTCACCTACAGCATTCCCTCCACTTCAGGTTACGTGCTAATGGTGAAGCCGGACACGTAGGAGAGGTCCCCAGGCATGGCACGTAGGTGAGGGAAGGCTTACCATGCTAGGCACAAGGCATGAGACCACACTGTATTTCCCGACAGAGCCTTGTATTGCCTTCTTTATAACCCATGGCCTCTGTTGGGTTCCTAGTAAGGCCATAATATCTTTAACGTTGTAAAAAAAAATCGCTGTTGTAAATAATATCACTGGGACTAGGAACGTCACTTGGCATATCGATGTTGCATATACTAAATAAATATCGGTAATGTCGCAGATATAGAAATGCAGATTATCAGGCTCTACCCCCCATTCTTTTTTACGAGGAAGATCTGTTTCTGCTTCTGTTCTTCACCCCAAGGAAACTGTTAGATTTTTAAGAGAGTAAATTTCAACGTTAGATTTTTTTTTTTCTTTGCAATGCCACCACACGCAGCGTTCGATTTTTCTTCTTCTTCTTTTTTTTTTTTTTTTTTTTTTAATGTCACCGCAACGTCAATGTCGAAGGTAGAAAGAAACACAGCACTTCCCTTGAGACCACATTGTATTTACTTGGAGGATTTTGTGTTGGGTACTTTCTAATGCACGGAGCTTGTTGGATAGTTAACAGAGTAGAGAATCATTAGCAGTATCATTAGACATATCTTTAACAATGTCACAAGACCGTCACCGTCGCAGATAAGACGATCGTCATCAAGTAAGAGACGCCACACTGTTTACCTGGAGGGTCTCATGATTGCTTATTTCTTTCTAAATTCACTGACCCTGCTGAAAAAAAAAGCTATATCGTTAGTAAATATTATTAGACATAAATTTAATAATGCCACAAGACCATCACTGTCGTAGTTAACTTGTTCAATATGATGATTTTTAAACGTTTTTTCTGGTACCTCCAAATTATTTTTATTCAGTTTCAGAATAATGTTTAGAAGTTGAGAGTTTAAACTGTCCGGTAACAGCAAGAATGAAATCAAAATACGTCATCGGGGAGAAGGAATTAAGATGCTCGTTACCACGTTTGAGGGAGAACTTTATTTACCCAGAGGATCTTTGAATTCCCTCTTCCTAACCCTCGGAGCTTGTTGGATTCGTCAGGGAGGAGACATACCGTTGGGAGTTCTTTAACCTTTCGACCTCGGGAGCTTTTCCAGTGGCGAGTGTAATCGTTTGGCGTTAGTGGGAGTAAAATATATGAGCCGTCAGCAGAGGGTCCAGGGGTCAACACTGCCACAGGAGCCTCACTGTCGTCGGGAGTAAGACACATCATCAAGCTGGAGACCATGCTGAGATTACCTGAAGGAATTTTTTTGCCTTTTTTTTAATCGACAAAGGTTGCTGGATTCCACGTAAAATAATAATGCCTTCAATAATAACAGTAAAAATGGTCCTGTCTCTTAGGGCTCGCGACCCCACTTTATTCGCCTATCTGAAGGAACTTATTTTTGTATCATTTTAATCCACAGGAAGTATTGGATTCATAAAACAGAAGAAATATGAGTAGCAATATTTTTTACGATGTCAGAGGAGCTTCACTGTCGCTTGGTAAAAAGACACATCGTCGGGCTTGATATCACGCTGTGTTTTATTGAAGGGGTTTATTTGTCTTTCTTTCTGTTGGTAGGAATTTATTGGATTCCTAGTAAAGTAGTAGTGCCTTAAGTATCACAAAAAATGTATGTTGCAGGTAATAAGACGCATATTATTAAACTTGAGACAGTGCTGAGATTACCCCTATCTGAAAGACCTGCTTGTTTTTAATACATAGAATCTGTTATATTCGCAAGTGCATAGCAATATCAGTAGAAATATAAATAGGAATAGCAGTAGAAATATAGGTAGGAATATCAGTAGAAATATAAGCAGAAATACCTAACAGTGCCACAAGAACGTCACAGCTATAGGTTATAAGACTCAAATCTTCAAGCTTTAGACCACAGTTTTTATCCGACGAACATTATTTTTGCCCTTTTTTTTTTTTTTAATGATATAAGGAGTTTGTAAGGTTTCTAGTAGAGTAATAATTCCTTTAGAAATGTCAATAAAGATGTTTCTGTCACAGGTAGTAACACACACACACACACACACACACACACACACACACACACACACACACACACACACACACACACACACACACACACACACACACACACACACACACACACACACACACACACACACACACACACACACACACACACACACACACACACACACACACACACACACACACACACACACACACACACACACACACACACACACACACACACACACACACACATCAAGTTTAAGACCACACTGCGTTTATCAAGGGGTCCTTCTTTTTGCTTTTTTCTAAACTTCAGAGTTAGTTGGGTTTCTCTTAAAGGTAATAATTCCAGTACCATTACCAATAAAATAAATCACTCTTGCAAGTTATTAAGACCCACATCATAGGACTTTACTTCATGCCTTTTTAAACTAAACTGAAGGACTTCATTTTATTTTATTTTTCCTGTCAGTAAAGCCTTAAAAAATTATAGCACGGTATCATTATGGAATTACCTTAAGAGCATCACTGTCAAAGGTAACTGGAGCCAGGTCGTCTGCTTTGAGATTTGACTCTATTGATCTTAAGAATCTTGTGTCTGATTCTTCTTAGCCCACGGAGCCTGTTGGATTCCTAATAAAACAATAAAGCCGTCAATAATATCAATAAAATGTCACTATCATGTGTAATAAGAGTAATTTATAGGCTTTGAGGCCACTTTGTATTTGCTGTATTTACCTGGAGGATCTTATTTGTTTTGCTTTTGTTAGTGTTGTGATGATGATGATGATGATGATGATTATGATTATTATGATGATGATGATGATGATTATTATTATTATTACTATTTGCTTTCTAGCTTGTGGATCCTAATTGTTTGGTGTGTAAGTAATGATTCCTTTAAAGATACCAATAAAAATGCCACTATCGCAGAAAATAAGTCGCAGATCATCAGCGTTGAGATCGTATTGTGGTAATTCGAAGAAATCTTTTTTTTTTTTTTATTTCCATCCTGCAGATCCTGTTTTGGTAGTAAAGGAACAATAGCTTTACTAATGTCAATAAAACGTCGCCACGGCAGGTAATAAAAAGCTCATCATCGGCTGTGTCATTGCTTCGTGTGTTTGACCCTCTCTAGCCCGCGGTTGAAGTTGGTTTGCAAATAAAATATTAATGGTAATAATAATGATGATGATGATGATGATGATGGTAATAATAATAATAATAATAATAAGAGTAGTAGTAGTAGTAGTAATAGTGGTAGTAGTAGTAGTTGTAACAGTAATTGTAGTAGTAGTAGTAGAAGTAGAAGTAGTAGTGGTAATAGTAGTAGTAGTAGTTGTAACAGTAGTAGTAGTAGTAGTAGTAGTGGTGATAGTATTAGTAGTAGTAGTAGTAGTGGTGATAGTATTAGTAGTAGTAGTAGTAGTGGTCGTAGTAGTAGTAGTAGTAGTAGTAGTAGTAATAATAATAATAATAATAATAATAATAATAATAACAACAACAACAATAATAACAGTAATACAATTCCCTTCAATCGGACTACCGGTACGCTTTTCCTTGTACTCATCATTCCACAATTTTTTTTTAACTAAGAAAAAATCTCTAGCAGTTAAGATCTTGATGAAGGCAATTTTTAACCCCTTCACTTCGATTTCTGTTTCCCAGCCAGAATAAAATCACCAGAAAATAACAATACTAAATAAATAAAAAGGACGTCCTCGGGCTGAAGGGATTAATAAAGTCAATAAAGGTATCACCGTGAGAGGATTACAGACGTTCATCATCATCATCAGCAGCAGCAGTTTCATAGCCTCTCTGAAGTCCCAAGAAAAGCCAAAGTCCAAATACAGACATAATACTCTTAATTATGGCTAGAAAAAGGTTCTGTCACGGGTACTAAGACGCGCATCCTCTCTCTCTCTCTCTCTCTCTCCAAATAAAGCAATAATACCTTTAATAATGCCGTAAAAAGTAACTGTCAAATTTAATAAGACACACATCGTCGGGTCTTTCAAGGATTCGGTGTCGTATTGTGAGATGGCTTTCATTTTCTCACTTTTTTTTTTTCATATTGTTGGAGTCCTGTGAAGGCTTTTGGCAGCTGCATAAAGACCAGCTGTTTGATTCTCTCTCTCTCTCTCTCTCTCTCTCTCTCTCTCTCTCTCTCTCTCAATACCTAGAATTTTCCACCTCACAGCACAACAATTCACGGTATCGTATAAACACGCTAGGAGAGAGGGAGAGAGAGAGAGAGAGAGAGAGAGAGAGAGAGAGAGAGAGAAAGAGAAAGAGAGAGAGAGAGATGCGGCACATAAACACTTTCTCTCCCTCGGGTATGGCGGTGAAGATATATTATTCTTTTTTTTTTTTCTTTCTTTTTTTTTTTTACTCCCATCACGTAACCTCAAGCTGGAAACCTATTACATTTGTCGTGATATATGGCGCTGCATTTTCGCCAATATATTTCAAGAACCGCCAAGTATGTAATTAAAGTTATGCATGGTGATTAACTATGTCTGAGGCCCCATAATATAACCTTACTAATTACGACATCTAATTATTGCAGAGATCCGTAAGTACCCCAATTACAATATCTGTTTGAATTTAAAGAGATACGCATTTGAATTTAAAGAGATATGCATTTGAAAAAGTCCCCAACATTTGTATTTATAGAGATATACATTTTAAAAGTCCCCAACACTTAAATTAAAGAGATATTCATTTTAAAAAGTCCTTAAAATTTGATTTTAAAGAGATACATTTTAAAAGTCCCCAACATTTGAAATTAAAGAGATGTGCATTTTAAAAAGTCCCCAACATTTGAATTTAAAGAGATGTGCATCTGAAAAAATCCCCAACATTTGAGTTTAAAGAGATAATACTGGCAATGAAAAGCTGTTTTTCCAGTAGCGCGGTGCCGGGTTCACATCATGCTATACAGTACTGGAAAATTGGCCGAGGTATTTTATTCTCCTGATTTAACCAATTTTTTTTTTTTTTTTCCTGACTCTGGGATTACCTTAAGGGATCACTTTAAAAGAATCCTCGCACAGTTGATTAAACACAAGAATATATTATGAGGGAGAATAACAGCCATCCCAGTAGAAAATTAGCACTGAAATATCGCTAGCTTGGATCACCGGGTTAATTATGCTGACACGCTGAAAGAGACCGTTTTTTGAACTTGATGTTAACTTTAAATAAATTGCAGTGAAATGGAGAAAGTCAGTACCGAAAATAGCTTAAATTTGTTCTTTGATAACGAAAATGTTTTAAATTATCCTGGGACCTCTGTGTAGTGAATCACCATATTTTTTGATTCACTGATGTGCATTTCTGAGGTTGCTGAATTGTGTGCTTAGGTTATATCCTGATGCACAAAAGTATATTCCTACGATTTCTTAAGTATGTCTCCAAGTTTTATGTTCTACTTAAGTGTATTACCAAGAATACTAAAGTGCTTACCGGTGTCTTGAAGTATATTTCGTTTCTTGTAGGTGTATTTCCAAGATTCCTGAGGCGAGTGGTTAGATTTAATCGCTGTATATTGAGGTATATTTCCCAAGATTGCCGAAGAATATGTCCAGGTTTTATGATGATATATTGAAGAATTTTTTAACTCTCAGTCAGTCTCTCTCTCCTAAATTGGTAATATATGACACGTGACCACTTTTGGCACATGTTTCGAGGATTTTGGTGAAGGCCTTCTCTTTTATTCTTTTTCTCAAATTTAGTGACTTTACCTTTACTGCCCTTTTATAAGCAACACCCCAAGTTAAAGTGAGAGCTGTGTATATCATCAACATCATCATCACCCAACTCCTCCTCCTCTTCCTCTTTCTCCTTCTCCTCTTCGTCCACCTGGCTCTCCTTCTCCTCCTTTTCATCATCATCATCATCGTCATCATCATCATCATCATCATCGTAACAGTGATGATGATGATAATAATAATAATAATAATAATAATAAAAATAATAATAATAATAATAATAATAATAATAGTGATAATAATCTGATGGTATTTTCTCAATCACATGGGATGCAGAAGTCTAAAACAATTCTCCTGAATACTTTTCGGGACATGAATCAGAGAGAAAAGAAAGGAAAAGACGTACCAGGTTTATTCCCCATTTCCCCTCCCCCCTACTTTACCGTAAGGGGTACGAAGATGCTTGCAAGACAAAAAGGTGCCAGGCAGTAAGGTCGCTACATCGTTACGCAACACAAAAAGCTGTTTATCCTCTTCTTCCCATCCTTTTAGTCGACTTTTACGACGCGCAGGGAATACGTGTTTAGAATCCCCTCACTCCTATCTCCTGGGACAGCTACTTGTGTATCAAATTAACAGGATATTGGCGAAAGTACTTGCTGTTATCAGTAAGTGCGGCTTTATGGTAAGTAGGGGTGAGACGGGGCTGATAAGAGAGAGAGAGAGAGAGAGAGAGAAAACACACACACACACACACACACACACACACACACACACACACACACACACACACACACACACACACACACACACACACACACACACACACACACACACACACACACACACACACACACACACCAGCACATCCAGTCACTCAGTATACACCCACCTTCCCCTCCTCAAATACATAGAGTCAGTAGCCCTGCATCTCATCATGGGAGGTGCGGGGGTGAGGGATAGACGGGGCGATCTGAACTTTATGGAACCTGTTTACCCCACGGACACAGGGCATCCAACACTGTACCTGATGCGAGAGGGGGATCCAGCACTCCTAACCACTCTATGCGATACTGTACTCCTTTCTAGAAGGGGATCCAGTACCCTAAAATATTCCTCGCTTTTGATTGATACAGTGACTTCTTTCGTCTATAGTTCCTGTCCCAAGACGATAATATGAGAGGGGATTCGACTCTTCTCCCTGCTAGAAGAGGATCCAACACTGTTTATTACTCCGTTACTAATCAGGTTTATTTCAGAAGACTATGAGCGGTACTGGTGTGAAATTACTAACACGTACCAAACGGATTAGTGTGAAGAGGATCCAACACTGCTATAAGAGGTCCGAACCAGTAACAGCTGCTACAAGGGGATCCAACACTCTTACTCATTCCTCTACTTTTATTTTTTCGGAACTTATAGGAGATACTGGAGTCGGAAAAAAAAAAAATCGCGTTGTTTATAGGTTTGGATTTTGTTGATGAAAGTACATGCATGCTTGAAACCTCTTGAATAGGAGGGTGATTCTTATTTTATTTTTATATTTATTCACCCATTAATTTATTTTTTATTTATTTATTTATTTATTTGCTACGACGAAATCTCTATTTAGGATGGACAAAGAAACAATTTATTTTTCCTTCATTAATATGGCATTCTTTTTTTTATTATATATATTCTAGACACCGCCATATGACGTAATTCAGACTAGGAGAAAGAGCGCTTTGTGAAGAGATTAATTACGCAAGGTACAGGTGTGAAAATAGGTATGTGAATATCTTTAGGTTAATAAGTTTTTTTCTGACAATCGTAGGAGAAAAATATGAGCAACATCTTTTTGGAGAATATAATAGAAAGTCGTAAAGAAGTCCCCATTTGAATATTTTTAATTTGCCTTCAGCCGAGCAATACCTCAATCACCTTCACCTGAGCCAGAAATTAATTATCTCACGGGCGTAGAGCGTAGCAAAGGTAAAGGGGTTAGGGATCGTTTGGTAGGTGGAATAGAAAGCATCGAAGCACCTCTTTCGTAGCGATTTATATTCCATTGTACACCGAAACGCTCCCTTGTACCGTATGTTACATCAGTCTACCATCGGCCGAGTATGTATCAGAAATATTCAAGAGGGTATGGAGGTGTAATGTGTAGATTAAATCGCTAAGGAAGAGGTGTTAGGAAAAATAACTAGCATTGGATCAGGAGAAATTGAATAACCTGAATCACTTGAATAATTCCTCTGTGCTGAATAAAACCATAACCACCTTCACCTTCGCCAAGAAATGAGTGACCTGACCTGCGTAGAGCACTGCAGAGGTCAAGGGTGATATCGAAGGCGTCTGGACAATGGGAAGGGAGCAGCACAGAAGCGGGCAGTGGGAGGGGAGCAGCACAGAAGCGGGCAGTGGGAGGGGATCAGCACAGAAGCGGGCAATGGGAGGGGAGCAGCACAGAAGCGGGCAGTGGGAGGGGATCAGCACAGAAGCGGGCAATGGGAGGGGAGCAGCACAGAAGCGGGCAATGGGAGGGGAGCAGCACAGAAGCGGGCAGTGGGAGGGGAGCAGCACAGAAGCGGGCAGTGGGAGGGGAGCAGCACAGAAGCGGGCAGTGGGAGGGGAGCAGCGCAGAAGCGAGCAATGGAAAGTGGATCGGGCATTTAAGAACGATGATGTAGGGTGATTTGATGAGCCTCGGATTTACGGACGAAAAAACCTGACTGCTGGTTCTCGTAGATGCCCCTGGGGAAGATGAACAAAGCTGGAGAACAGTGGGAGTCAGGGGGGATTGGGGAGGGAAGAGGAGGAAAGGAGGAGGGAATGGAGAGGTTGGAGAAGAGAGCTAAGAAAAGAGGGAGGGAAGGGAGAGGCTAGGGGGAAGGGAAAGGGAGATTGGAAAGTGAAATTAAGTTAAAACACACACACACACACACACACACACACACACACACACACACACACACACACACACACACACACACACACACACACACACACACACACACACACACACACACCGCTCGCTGGTGCAGTGGTAACGTTCTAGCTTGCCAACTGGTGGACGGGAGTTCGCGCCTCGCTCAGGTTGCGAAAAGTTTCACTGACGAAGTGGGTGGTTACTGTCCCCCTTGAGCAAGGGGACGGGTGTGTGCATGTGTGAAGGTCACAGCCTTGCCCCTAGATCGGACAATATGAGCTCTCAGCTCCCTTCCGGGAGGGTAAAAGCTGACGATCACGACCATCAAGTGATCCTGACCGACCCGGTGAATTACACACACACACACACACACCGTAGGATTAGGGAAGAAAACAGAATATGAAGTAGAATACAAGACAAGTAAGTGACTGGAAACAAGAAAGTAAAAATGGATGACACAAGGAAGACACAAAAGAAAGACGAACAATTAAAAATGAAGAGACGTGACGAATAATGGGAGTGAGAGAGGACAGAGGAGAGGAAGGCTAAGGAGATAAGAATTTCGATGCTGATAAGAGACATTGAGAATATTAATTAAAAAAGTCGTGAGTATTTATAAGAATGCGACAACTAAAAAAAAAAGAACCTAAGCAGGACAAGAAGGGCATTTTCAGAGCTGAGAGAGCCGAAAAAATAAAAGGCGAGAACTGGAAACTTTAAAAAACAGAAGGATGCAACTAGTATTAATTTCAGAGACCAGTGTGAATGAAAAAAGAAAAAAAACTTGGAAACGATGAAACAGAGACGAAAAGTGAAGGTGAACAAGATGGAGAACAATGGGACTGAGAGAGAGAGAGAGAGAGAGAGAGTCGAAAGCTGTCGTGACGATCAGAGAAGCTAAGAACACTGAGGATAAGGATTAGACTGGAACGCAACAAGGAAGGAGAAAAGAGTGTGATTCCAAAGACGAAAAAAAAAATAAAATAAAATAAAAAGACGAAGGAAAGGGGAAAATGGACACGGCGAAGATGGAAAGAATAGTAAGATCAGTGAAGACGGTAAAGGAAGGGGAAAAAAATGGAAAAAGTAGAAAAAAAAAAATGCAACCAGAACGAAGGTACGAGGAGCAATGTGATGAGACAATGGGGGATATAATTCTTTGACCCAGCTACCCTTGAACACCATGGCCCTGGGGTTCCTTAGGCAGGGTGTGGATTGCATTGTTTATCGTGGGCCCGTCTCCCTAACTAACCCCTCCAGCCACGGGACCTACTGTTCGCTTTAATCAGGCTCCCAGCAGACGATTTTACTCAGGGAAACTTCTGCCTGGGAAAGGGGTTGATGAAGGTTATGTCCAATCCCTCCTGTTGAGAAAGTTTCCCTTGATCTGAATGAAATCGTCTGGAGATGGCAGGAACCTCCCCATTCCTCCATCATCAGGTCCTTTATTGCCCGATCAGGAGCGTAGGGGCCCGGGGTTAGGCTACCTAGATTTTTAAGGCGAAAATGATTAGTCGCGCTTCCTGATTGGCTTAATATAAATAACCCAGACCATTTCTCAGACTAAACCCCTTCAGATACTTCCAGTTGGAGCACCGTAACCCATTTAAACCGAACAAGATGGTGGAAATAAATATAGTCCTGTAGCTGAAGGGTTTAATGATCTGGGGGAAATTGGGCGCATAGGGACTGACGCCGAACTGTTATAGGAGCGAGGAGAGAGAGAGAGAGGGGGGGGGGGCCCTTTGCCTCGTTAGGATAATCGGGTGAAAGTGCTCAGACACGAATGACCACGGGGAAATGGCCGTGATGTAGAGGTGCTGGCCGCTAGGGTATACTGTAGGAGGCCAGGGAGGTAAGGCGAGATTCTGAAACGAGAGAGAGAAATGGACCCAGGGAAATTGCGATGATGCAGAGAGTTGCTAGAATGGATAAACAGGGGCTAAGGTCAACATCTGCCGTGATAGGAAATCGCTAGAGGGTGTGGACAAATAGCGCGAGGGTTAAGGTGAAGATTTGCAACAAGGGATGGAGTGAGAGGCGGTAGAGACGAATGTGCCTGGGGAAAATATTGCAGTGATGGAAAGCTGTTGGAGGATAGGGAGTTGATAGGGAGTGCGGGGGCTGAGGTCAATATATGCCGTGATATAAAGCTGCTGGAGGGCACGGAGACTGAGGTGAAAATCCGAGAGGTGAGATAGATGAATGGGCACTGGGAAATTGCCATAATGTAAAGCTGCCAGACGGTACGGATAGATAGCACGGGGGTGGAGGCCAGAATCCACCGTGTTATAAAGCTACTGGAGGATATAGGTTGAGTTGCATAGTCTCGCCCCCCTTCTGTCCAGTTCTCTAATGCAGGAGTTCACAGGTATTCTTCGTATTTCATTTAGGGAACTCGTAAATTCTGGAACGGTTTTCATGTCTGTTTGTCCTACTGCCTATGATCTTCAGGCTTTTTAACAGCAGTGTGTCCAGGCATCTCGAAATGAACGAAGCTTGATTTTGGCTTCTCTTTTTGACAGTTTTCTTTCGAAGGGACAGGTTTAGCAGGTTTTAGCATTGGCTGCCTATTATATTTTTGCGTTAGAAATAAAAATAAGGGCGTAGGGTAAGATGAAAATTGGCAAAGGGATGGACTGAACTCATTGAAAAGATAGACGTGAACATGAGTCAACTGCCTAGATTCAGAGCTGACAAAAGATAGACGATAGTATGAGGGTTGAGTCGGAAATTTGCAAGAAGGGATTGATATATATTACAGTAGCTCAAGCGAAAGTCTACACAAGCTCATGAATGAATGTGGTAAAGGGGTGATAAATGCTGGGGGAGAAAAAAACTGAGGGGTGGGTTTTCTTGTTAGGGGAGAGAGGGCTGCGTGAAGGGGGCGTTAAGAATGGCGATGTGTAAATTGGCGTAATGTAAATCTGATGGAGTGGGTGTGTGCCAATAAAATACGGAAGCTTATGAGATGCTCAGCCAGACCCATCAATAGGTACGATGTAAGGGAAGATGGAAAATAAAATGGGTAGTTGAAGAGACAGAAAGATGGGAAAAGAAGTGGATTATTCACAGAGCCCCGAAATAACACCGAAGGGTAGAGGGTAGATTTAACAGATTGATGTATAGTTATTGTAGGATAGGAACATGGAATATATAATGGGAAGTTGAAAAGCCAGAGAGACAGACAGAAAAAAATAAAAAAGAGGAGAAGCGAATAATTAAATCTCATATGGAATTTGTGATTATTGAAAAGATAAAACAGTTTCGGCCCGACTTGGACTCTCTTCAGCAAAAGCAGGTTCCATACTTGTCGTCCTCAGTCTTTTTCCCACTGCGTATAACCTTCAGTCTTTTAAGCGAAGTGTGTTGGGGCATCTCGCACTGAATGGGTCTTAAACCTGGCATTCTCTTTGTTATTTTTTGAAAGGACAAAGTTGACAAGCTCTTAGCCTTGGGTTCTTTCTTTACCGCATGAAATGTTTAATAGTTCACGACACTGAGATCAAGACACAAAAAAAAGATTCGGAGAGCCTCGAGTTTACGACGTGTATACAGGGCAGATATCACAGGCTGATGAACAGGTACGAAACGAGGGCAAGATAGGAAAAATGAAAAGTCGTGGAGGCAGAACGACGGAAAAAGAAGAGGAGGAAGAGGGACGTTGATGAGGCAGAGAGAAAGACGGGAAAACAGAAGGAAAATAGAAGAGGAGGAGGGCGGTTGAAGAGACAGAGAGAAAGACAGGGAAACAGAAGAAAGATACAAGAAGAGGAGTGAAGTTGATGAGGCAAGGAGAAGGACTAAAGAGAAAAAGAAAAAAAACGGAGAGTTAAGTTGACCAAGTGGAGAGAAAGACGGGAAAAAAGAGGGAGAGGACTAAAAGCTGACGTGACAAAGACGAGAACGTAAAACAGGATGGAAGCTGAAGAGGCAGAGAGAAAGAAGAAGGGGGGAAAAAAAGGAGGGGGAGGAGGAGGAGGAAGAAGAAGATTGAAGAGATAGAAAGGCAAGAAGATAGAAAATAAAATCTGATGTTGAAGAGACACAAAGACGAAAAAATAAAGAAGAGTAAGGAGGAGGATTCGCAGTGCCCCGTGTTCCCAGCGAGGGGTTGGGGTCAGGTATCACAAGGGGGCGAGGTGGGTTGCCTCATGGCGGGGTCAACCTCATCACTCACTCACTACCTCCTCCTGATCATTACCTCACTCACGCCCAGCCACACAAAGGCATCGCGAGACCAGCCACTCTCTGTGACGCAGGGAATGTGAGGCTCTGACATATCGCGTCCGGCAGGGTGAGTGTGCACTGACTTTCCCAGGCATAGGACCAGTACAAAGCTGCTCGTCTTCGCTTTTATTTTCTCCTCTAAGCATGAGTCCTATGTAAGATCGATTATTTTTTTCTTATCTTGAATCATACAGCCACCAAACACGTCACCACCAAGCTCAAGTGAAGTATAATTCGTGTATAAGATTGCTTTTTATACCTTAATCTTTAATCATACAGTTATAAAACACTTCACAGACTGGAATGAAGCATAATTCGTGTACAAGATTACTTGTTATATTTTTATCACACTCATGCAGCGATCAAAATATTTCACAACTAAACCAGACAAAAAAAAAAAAACACACACACACACACACACAATCTATATATAAAATTACTTATGGCACACTTGTCTTCAATCATACAACTGCCAAACACTTCACAACCAAACAGCTGGAATAGACGACAACGTGAAAGAAAAAAAAAATTAACAGTACGATATTTTTAAATTTACTGCTACGGAGACTTGATTTGCGTAAGACCTGCCCAAGATCCTTTATAATTTACGACCCCAGAGGCCCAGGGATATTGTGTGGCGGCGCGTGAGACGAGTGACGAGTGTGGAAGAAAGTGGTAAAGTGCACCGTCGGAGTTTCCCTTAGTATAGCAGCACTTATCGCAGGGACCCGAGGCACTCATTGAAGAAGCTGGAGGAACAGGTTACTTGTGGTGGTGGTGGTGGTGGAGCTTACCTGAAAGTGGTAGAGCTATTTTTCTGTGCTTTATCTGTGCTGTATTTCTTTTTTCTGGTATCGAAAGTACGACGAAATCGCCTTTTTTTCTCTCTCTCAAAATTACGGTGAAATTGCTTTAAAATGACCTTCCCTTTCTCCTGAACATTAATTTACCTGAAAGTCGTGCAGCTATTTTTCTGTGCTTTATCTCTGCTGCATAACTTTTTTCTGCGTCCCAAAGTACGACGAAATTGCTTTAAAATGGCCTTCCTTTATCCCTGAATACCTGGTTGCCTGAAAGCAGTACAGGTATTTTTCTGTCTTTTTATCTCTGCAACGTAATTTTCTTTTTTTTTTCTTTTTTATCTCTCTAGTATACGACGAAACTGTCTTAAAATGATCCCCCCCTCTCTCTGAACACTTATTTATCTGAAAGTGGCACAGCTATTTTTCTCTGCTTTATCTCTGCAGCGTTACTTTTTTTCTTTCTTTCTCCCTCTAGTAAACGACGAATTTGCCTTAAAAAATTCTCTTCCTTCTCTCTGACCATCTGTTTCCTTTCTTTTTCAGGCATCTTTTCCTTCTCTCTGATACTTCCCTGGTTCTTTAATTACGCTTTCTCGTAAATCTTTTCACCCATACTATCCTCTTATGATAAAGTTGCCTAATTTGAAGTGTTCTTCCCCTCCTTCTGCTTCTCTCTCTCTCTCTCTCTCTCTCTCTCTCTCTCTCTCTCTCTCTCTCTCTCTCTCTCTCTCTCTCTCTCTCTCTCTCACCCACCATATTTTCCTCCTCTCCTTTACCTCTTTCTTTCTTCATCCATACCTCCTCCTTCTCGCCATCCATACCTCCTCCCATAACAGAACCTCCATCAAACAATAGCAACTTAAGCCCTTCTTCTCGTCGGGTAAGGAGACTCCCTAGCACCTCTTCCTAAGCGACATATTTTTGGATATAGCTGGTTAGTATCCTTTTGTATGTTATTTATGGAGAGCAAGGCGAGGTTTAAAGGATATACATAATCCAGAAAAGAACAGTAAGGTGTAATAAGGAAAATAAATTACATAGGAAAAGGTGTTAGGGAGCTTTAGTCTCTGGAATCCATTAGTAACAACAAAGAGAATTATAATATCCGCGGGTCACGAACCTCTCAACACACGTAATTAGAAACCCTTATTCCAGGTGACGGTAACTTGAGAATCTGGCACCTGACCATTGTACCTCCGTGTTAATGGTGAGACGTGGGAAACAGGGCAGGTGTGAGAGGAATTTCACCTTGAGCTGCTTGGTTACTCATCTTGAAGGAAAAATGGGTTCAGTTGACTCTCTTTGCCGTATGTAGGATTATTATTTGATTTGGGATCCATAATGATGATGGTGATGATGGTGATGGTGATGATGATGATGATGGTGATGATGATGGTGATGGTGGTGATGATGGTTCTTACATAAAAGTACAGATAACATGTGAGACTCGCCACCCATATACTGTGAGGATGGATTTGAGTGATGATTTTTTTTTTCTGTAGTTGGGCGTGACTGAGTATGTCTTGTATTCTGGTTAGCTAAAAATCCAAGACTGATCCCGTATGGTGTTACTTTGATTCTCTCTCTCTCTCTCTCTCTCTCTCTCTCTCTCTCTCTCTCTCTCTCTCTAAGTAAAACCGTTTATAGATACCCAGAATATAATCAGACTTTTTTTTTCTTTGAGGTATTAGTGAGTGGCAAAACAGAAAAAATACGTACAGTCAGCATCAGAAGTCTTATCCCCTGCTCGGCTTTTTTTTTCCTTCATGAACTGTGAAAATTAAACTTGTAAATCCACAGCAAACAACACAAATGACAATGATATGTGTTAAAAAAGAAAGAATGAAAAAAAAAAAATCAGAGTCTCCTGTTTCTCATTACCCACACTTTTTTCGAAATCCATGAAGAGAAAAGCTCGAGATGACGACATGACTTTTGGTGACGACTGTACATACCATATTTTTTTTGTTTCCAAGTGCTTCGTCCTGTCTTACTGAATTTAATAGTGTGAGTACGATGTGTGTGTGTGTGTGTGTGTGTGTGTGTGTGTGTGTGTGTGTGTGTGTGTGTGTGTGTGTGTGTGTGTGTGTGTGTGTGAGTAAAATAGGATCCTGTAGTGGCGAGCGTCTACAATAAAAATACCTGTTTTAAGAGGCCGTATATTGAGGCGCCTCTTGTTTTTGGATTCCGTTATGGCATGGGTATTAAAGGTGCCTCATATTTTAGGGTCCCATAATGGTGTACTTCTTGTTAAATATATAAAAACAGCTTTACTCTTTTAGCATCCCATTATGGCGCGTGTCTCATATGAAAGTACCTACTGTTTGAGAATTTAATGATGTGCTTATTGTGTATACGCTTTTATTTACTTACTTATTTTATTTATTTATATATTGGGGGGATTTTTTTCATGGTCTATGCCTTAATTAAAAGTTGACTGCATCTTGGTATAATATCCTAAAATATTTCGGCTGTAAATCATCATCATCATCATCATCATCATCATCATCATCATCATCATCATCATCATCATCATCACCATCATCATCACCCTATTTCCACTATCACCGACTGGGTAGCCAGGATCCAGAGAGACTAAAAGGAACATACAAGATTAGAACGAAGTATTACCAGAATAATTGGTGAAATTAGTCTTGGTTTTCAAGTTGATGTGGCTGGGGCTTATGGTGTGATCATGTGGTGTGGTAGCAGACTGGGATGGTATGGTGGTATGGAGCGGTGTAATACCAGACTGGGATGGTATGGGGTGGTGTGATAGCAGAATGGGATGGTATGGTGTTATGGGGTGGTGTGATTGGATGCTTGATAAGCTGTATGTCTGTTTGTCGCCACCACAAACCACAGTAAGGAGGCCATTTAGCTGAAGTCAGGCCCGTATCCTTGAAGCTTTCCTCTCTGTTATCAAGCTAAATCAAAGCTAAGTGGCTACACAGTATGTCCGTCTGTTGGTACCATAACATCACAGTAAAGTTAAAAAGTTTCTGGGGATCAGTCCGGTATCTTTGAAGCCGGCATCTCTGTTTTGAAGCTAATTTTGCCGAATTTCTCTCTATCTACCGTCAGTCACAATCAAATAATCATGAAGCTGGGGCCAGGTCCATATTTATACTCCCCCCTCACGCATGACCAGAACAGCGTAATCTTGCCGTGGGTGCTGGAGTGGAGAAAGCAGCCTTCCATCAAGCAGTGTGGAGCCTAGTGGTCGTCTGCTTTAACTTGGTGGAAATTTTCGTCCCTTTGTAGCTAATTTGCTGTAGCTCAGTGGCGGAATTAAACAGTACTACGGCTCTACATACTGCGGCTCTACATCCTTCTCACAGCGTTTTTTTTTTTTTTTAATAATTATATTTCGTCCACCTTAATTTGGAGGATTTTTTAGCCCTCTTGTGGCTTATTTCCCAGATCTCTTAGGCAAAATAAATGAATACGCTGGGCTATACATCTTTTCATTAACACCTCTTCGTGACCAGAACCGTATTTCAGTGTTTATGTCGTGCTATATTCAGCATTCAGGATAGAAAAATGGCGGTTTTCAGGAGAGTTAACTGCTGAATCCAGGTGACGCATTTTTTTTTTTTTTAATTCTTACTCTCTCCACTCATTTATATTCAACTTAGGATCTGTAGTAGTGAAGGGGTTTAATTAAGTTTATACCCATTTCTTCCTGACCAGAGTCTCGTCAAGCTGAATGAAATCGTCTGTAGATGGCAAGAATAAGGGATGAAAAACGCCACCGAACTGAAGGGCTTAAAATGAACGGAGAACAGAGTTGGGAAGCCTCATGGACAAGCCAGCGCGTAAAATGGCGAAGCTACGACCACAACACCCACATTAAAAACCGGTTATGACGCCGTAATCACCTTCTTTAAGCTGAACAAATGAAAAGCGATATGTTTTCAGTGATGCAAAGATTTTTATCGGCCGAACCGAAATGAGCAGCTAATACTCCTTCTAGTGAGGGAATGACAGCACTCTCAGGCCTGATCAACACCAGAACCCCCCATTCCACCCCAGCACCCCACCGTCCTCTCCTTCTTCCACGCTGCTGAAAAATTGGCAGTGTTTTGTGAAAGTGCCTAAGGACTAGAAGGAAGAAACTCAGGGCTACACGACACTTGTGCTGCCTACCCAACATTGACAATGCTGAACACGTACTCTGCTAGGCACTGTGCTTGGAGGCAGACACTGCTTATTTATTATATCGCCTGGTGTAAGGAGGGATGCAGTGGTTATGGTGGCATGCACTGGGTCCACCACAGCACATCAGAGCTAATGGACACAAAACCACAATCAGCGGGTCAGCATCTGCTTGTGAAACACTGCACGCACAATACGTCTCTTCTGAAAACAAAGGCCATCGATTTTGAAGGCTCGACATCTAGTGGACGGTGTACTTAAGTAACTTCCCACTTTACACACATTAGGCCTATACTAATGACAAAAGTTATCATTATTTCAAGGTTCTAATTCCCCACCTCACGCGCCTCCCTCCTCTTCACACTTTGTGGATATTGTCTTTCAGTAACCAGACCACCCTTTATGCAATGTTACATACACATGAGGCAAAGGGAGAAGTTGAACTCAATCAATTTTCAAGGTTCTCAGTTTGTCCCAGTGCCTTCTCCTCCCCCTCCCATCCATCAAAATTTGTGGATGCCGTATTTCGGTAACCAAGCTACCTTTTGTTGCACAGTTCTAAACACAAAAAAGACTTATGGCAGCTGTTTTATTTATTTATTTATCTATTCACTGACGCAGATACCCCCTGGATATGTGCCAGCTGCATATATGGAGCTTAAAGTGACATACAAAAGGCAGTGAATCATGTATTTTATTTTCTGTTTATCACAACACAACACCACCCCACACCACACCCCACCCCACCCCACCCCACACCACACCACACCACACCACACCACACCACATCCCGCTCCTCACCGCACCCCACACCAGATCATCCCACACCAGATCACCCCATCCCACCCCATCCCACCACCCACACGTAGTTCCCAGAGAAGAGTCAATTATACAAGTCTAAAATCCCATTAAAACCCATAAATCCCCATCATCCCACTCGCTCAACTGCCTATAAATAAGCTAAAGGAAAGGGTGACTGCGATAAAATGGGCTAATGGAGGGCACGACTACCTTTGCCTGCCATTTACCTCCAAATATACGACTCTCAATTGCCGACAGTTACTGTTTTGAGTTGGACGCTGAAAAAAAAGCCACGAGAACTGAATGAAAGCAAAGGATCAAGTTCCCTAACAGTTTTGCTTATGACTTTAATCGTGTCAGGAAGCCTTGTTATTTTCCTTGCCGACTGGGGGAGACTTTTAGGGTCCCTTTGAGATGAATAAAATCGTCTGACATTACCTGGATTAAAAAAATGAAAGACGATTATAATTCTACAGTATGTTTCTCGTTTGGTGCTGCACAGAATACATTGTTAAAAGTGCATCTTGTTACTGAAGGTGTTACAAGTGATAATTTTAAACCTGTTCGGTATCAAGAGTTCCATTTAAGCTGAATAAAGTTATCTGGCCAGGGTAAAATAAATCCCAGCATAAAATAAATCAAGATGTGTTGCTACTGAAAGGGTTTAGATAATTTTAAAATATGGTTGAGAGAAGAGGACGCTCAGTGTAACGGTGAATCGGGCGAAACAGGAACCAGCAGAAGAGTTCATGTACCCACAGCAGGCGCAGTGGCAGAAAAGAGATGCAATTATGTAAGTGAAGTGAAGAGCAGAGTGACCCTAAGATGTAAAGTGGCTGGTGCTATGAAGACGCTGATATGGAACAGAGGTTTGAGGAATGTGGCTAGTAAAGTAGTGTGTGAAGATGTGTTAATGCCCAGATTAACATGGAATAGTATGAGTGTTTAAAATCAAAGGCTAGACCCGTGTTTTTTCTTAAGTAATGCAGGTGGTTCAAGTAGGATGGACAGAGAAGAAACAGGTTCCTGAAGATGTCGAGATTTGAAGTCTATTGTGTGCGGAGATGGAATGGTCACGCTGAAAGTAGGGATGTGAATAAGATATGTATTAGTAGATTTCAGGGTAGGAGGAGGTGCGGAAGACCAAGAAGGAACTGGATGGATCTGATAAGTGAATGTGTGAATAAACAAAGTGTGTACGAGTATATTTTGGAAGATAAAATGTTGACGAATAATCAGAGTGGATGGATGTAGTTTGTATGGAATAGCACATGATATGAGCAACACCCTTTTTCTAACCTGGCCGTCATCGAAATAGTTTCTTCCCCACAGGCTTTACTAAGAGCGTTTGTGCGTGTGTGTGTGTGTGTGTGTGTGTGTGTGTGTGTTAGTGTGTGTGTGTGTGTGTGTGTGTGTGTGTGTGTGTGTGTGTGTGTGTGTGTGTGTGTGTGTGTGTGTGTGTGTGAAGAATGTTAGATCTGTGAGGTGAAGCCAAAAATTTTATGGTCTTGAATGAGTGGATAGATGGTTGACTCGTTTCCTTTGCCACACTGTCGGTAGCTCTATATTGTTGCTTCCTATTTCCTATTTCTGGATCCCTTACACTTCACGTATTAATGGAAAAAATAGGGTTAGAATGATGGTTGGATGATTTCTTTCCCTTTCTCCTCTACAGACCTCAGATGAGCTGAATAAATTCACTTGGTATTTAGAAGGGTTGAATATGCTAACAGAAAGATCAAGGTAACGAAACATTATCAAAATTCATCCATGTTCATTATCCGCCTTACTTGCACATATCCTGCGTCCCCCTTACCTATAATTACCTGGTATCCTATTACGTCATACCTTCCACCTAACCTGCCCTTCTCGTTTCCCCTACCTGCAATTACCTGGTATCCTATTACGTCATACCTTCCACCTCACCTGCCTGGCTCCTTACCCCCTACCTGCAATTACCTGGTATCCTCTTACGTCATACTTTGCAGCACCTGGGAAGCGGCCTGGTTATACGGGCGTCCGGTTCCACAGATGAAGTACTTAACGTGTCCTGGTTTTTGCTGTGTAGCGTGATGGTTGGGCTGTCTTCTTACCTACCTACCTACCTACCTGCTTGCTTACCTACCTACCCATCTTTCTGTCTTCCTGTCTATCTTTCTCTTCCTTTCTGCTTACCTGGCTATGTATTTTTTTTTTTAGCTGCCATCCTACTTACCTGTCTCTTATATCTGCACCTGCCTTCTTACCTATCTACCTACCTTGTTATCTATCTTGCTACCGATCTCTTTCCTGTCATGTACCTACCTACCCACGAACCTTCCTTCAACCCATCTATCTATCTACCTGTATTTCTTTATCCATGAAGATTCAGCCATCCCTACCTAATTACTTATCTTTCTTTCTACCTGTTTATCTACCTACACACAGACACTACCTTCCAGTATACTCCCTACCTGTCTACCTACCCACCCACCTCACTATCTACCCACCTCTCTCCCACCCACCCACACGCCAACTCCCCTCTTCCACGCCAGTTCAGGAGTCGCTTTTTTCGCGTTTTTCCGACGTTCATTTTGGCTCGTCCTTTAAGCCCCGCAAAACCCTAATTGAGGTACCGGCCTACTGAAGCGGGTATCATTATGCACGCGGCTCTCTGTCTCTCTTGGATTAGGTATTTTGGGTTTTGTGGGAGGCGGCGTGCATGTGTTCGCTCTGCGTCACGGGGCAAAACGTAATGATGGCTTCTTGATTTCTCGAAGGTGGTGAATATAATCGTTTTAACGTTGAAAGCAAAGGTAAAGGTAGGGTTCAGACGCCACGAGGTGCTTGGCCCTGGTGCTCAACGCCTTAAACTGTGTCTTTGAGTTTGTGGTGGGTTATTTATTCACTGCATCATTCGGGTTACCACAGTTACGTCCCTCAGGTGTTACTCTGGGTATTCATTTTACCTGCCAGCCAACAAAGGGTCAATGGACACCTGATTCGAGTGGTGCTAACTGTCCGCACCAGGATTCGAACCCAGACTGGCTATAGGGTCGGTAGTTTCGTAATGTTAAGTGGCTGACGAAATTTGCACGTATCAGTTTTACGTAGCTGTGTGAAGGGAGAAAGCGTAATGCTGGCTTCTTAGGTTTCTCTGAGATTGTGTGTGTGTGTGTGTGTGTGTGTGTGTGTGAGAGAGAGAGAGAGAGAGAGAGAGAGAGAGAGAGAGAGAGAGAGAGAGAGAGAGAGAGTGAGTGAATGAGTGAGTGACAGAGAACAATTGCATATCGGTAGCAAAAATCAAACTCAAAAATGTGGATTCTTCAATTTAATAATGCTGAAGTCTGCATGTATTATCTTTACGTAGCTCTCCGAATCACGGCAGAAATCAGAGTGAGAGCGTCCTGAATATTTTTGACACGACGAAAAAATTGGAGGAAAAATAAGATGAAAAGAAAAAAAAGAAAAAAGGAAAATAAGGAAAAAGAAAAAGAATCAGAAAAAAATAAAAAAAATCTTGTGAATTTAATAGGAATGATAAAAAGGATGATCATCCTTTAGCATTCAGTCCATCTATCGTATCTATCCTATGCGTTTATCTATCGTATCTATCCTGTACGTTTATCTATCGTATCTATCCTGTGCGTTTATCTATCGTATCTATCCTGTGCGTTTATCTATCGTATCTATCCTGTGCGTTTATCTATCGTATCTATCCTGTGCGTTTATCTATCGTATCTATCCTGTGCGTTTATCTATCGTATCTATCCTGTGCGTTTATGTATCCTGCGTCACGGAGGAAGTTTCTCTCTCTCTCTCTCTCTCTCTCTCTCTCTCTCTCTCTCTCTAAGTCGCGGCAGAAAATATATAAGTTTTTTTTTTTAATTCCTTGCCTGGGATGAGTAAAAGCGTCTTGAGATCGCGGGAAGAAAATGTTCGAGCTTCTTAAGATTGAAGTTCGTCAGGTGTGCACGTATCCGCCTTCCGTCACTCCTTGAGGAGAGAGAGAGAGAGAGATAGATAGATAGATAGATAGAGATAGATAGATAGATAGATAGAGAGAGATAGAGAGAGAGAGAGAGAGAGAGAGACTCGTAGTGAAAAGGTTAAGTTATTTCCTGCTATTGATTTGAATGACGAAAAATTGCAAGGCATTGACAGGTGTAAAATAAAAAATTCTTAATCATATCCATTTATTTATTTATTTATTTATCTATCTGTCTATCTATCTATCTATCTATCTACCTATCTATCTATCTTCCCATCTACCTATCTGTCTATCTATCTGTCTATCTATTTTACCGTTGCCAAAATATAATAAAGTCAGTATATGTCGAAGAAGTAAAGGAGTCAATCTTCTATTCACTAAGGCATGGCGAAAAAAAGGTAATGGCTAGTCTCCAAGATTTAATAATTATTTTAGAATCTTGTAGCAAAATCTATACTTCTCCCCCCAAAAAAAAATAAAGTAAAAAGTTTTATTAGGTGAAAGTGCTTTATTATATGCTAGTGTTTACATAATAATTACCATTTGGACTTACTAGCGGTAGTTTTAGATAATGACTACCAATTAGGTTCCATGAAACTGCTTTATTGATCTCGTCAGTTAGGTTAAGTTGGGTGGTTATGGTTTTACTGCTAATATTAGAGTTAGGTAGCAAGGTAAAGTTAGTTATCAGGGAGAGTTAGGTACAAGGGAAAAGGTAGATATCAGGGAGTTTGGTATCATGGAAAGTTATATATCAGGGAAAGCTTAGGTATCAGGGAAAGTTAGGTATCAGGAAAGTTAGGTATCAGGGAAGTTAGGTATCAGGGAGTTTGGTGTCAGGGAGAGTTAGGTATCAGGGAAAGTTAGGTATCAGGGAAAGTTAGGTATCAGGGAAAGGTAGGTATTAGGGAAAGTTAGGTATTAGGGAAAGTTAGGTATTAGGGAAAGTTAGGTATCAAGGAAAGGTTAGGTATCAGGGATAGTTAGGTATCAGGAAGAGTTACGTATCAGGGAAAGTTAGGTATCAGGGAAAGTTAGGTATCAGGAAGAGTTACGTATCAGGGTAAGTTAGGTATCAGGGAAAGTTAGGTATCAGGGAGAGTTACGTGTCAGGGAAAGTTAGGTATCAGGGAAAGTTAGGTATCAGGGAAAAGTTAGGTATCAGGGAGAGTTAGGTATCAGGGTTTTAACTAATACACACTGTCGTCATTAACCTGAAAGACTCATTTAACACACACACACACACACACACACACACACACACACACACACACACACACACACACACAGTGCTAAACTGGGGAAGCATCTCTAGCGTGAAAGGCCTCTTCTAAGTTTAATAAATTCATGTGTTGGTAACGAGACGAAAATAAGGAAGAGGTCATCGTATTGAAGCGATTAACAGATTGAGAGAAAACTTTAAATAAGAGAGAGAGAAAAAGGCTACATAATAGGAGAAGAATTTGATCCTAAAGTTGATGAGATGCTTGAATATACTCATAATTAACCCTTTCATTTATATTATTCTCTCTCTCTCTCTCTCTCTCTCTCTCTCTCTCTCTCTCTCTCTCTCTCAGCGGCATGGCGTAGGTATCATCATTGCCTATTAATTCCTCCTCAGGGGGGACTCAGATTTTCCCAGGAATATTCGGAGGAGGAATGAGAGGTGGAGGGGGAGGAGGAGGAGGAGGAGAGGAGGAGGAGGGAGGAGGAGGAGGGGGAGAAGAGGAGGAGGAGGAGGAGGAGGAGACGGGTAGAAGGAGCCTGTTCGTACTTAAGTAATTTTTTGGATCGTCACTGAATCACGGTGGGATAACAATGGCTGGGCGATTAGGAGGGGAGAGGAGAGGAGAGGAGAGGAGAGGAGAGAAGAAAAGAGGAGAGGGGAGGAGAGGAGAGGAAAGGAGAAGAATGGTGTTGGAAGAGAAGGTATGAGGAGAGAAGAGAAAAAGAGAGGGAAGAAGAGGAGAGAGGAGAGGATAGGAGAGGGAAGGAGAGGAGTGGAGAAAAAGTTTGAGGGTAAGGGAGGAGATGGAAGGAGAGAGAAGAGGAGACTGGAGGGAGAGAATACATGGGAGAGGAAGAAAGGAAAGAGGAAAGGAAAGGAAAGGAAAGGGAAAGAAAATGGAAGAATGAAAGGAGAGGAAAGGATAGGGAAGTGTTGGAAGGGATGGAAAGAAGATGAAAAGATAAGGGAGGAGAGGGGAAGAGGAAAGGGGAGGCGGAGAAACAAGGAAGGGGGAAGCAGGGAACCGGGAAAGCAAGGAGAGGGGACCGAGACGAGACGAGACGAGAAAAAAGACGAGAAAGAGAGGGAGGGGGTTGGAGATTAGAGCCCCACGCTTACGAATTCTCCTGCTGGGGATACATTAAGGGTCATCCAGCGGGGTTTATGCCATGCCTCTGCTCACCGGCGGGATTAAGATGCGATCGAGATAAGATTGCCAAAGAGAGAGGGAGAAAGAGAGAGGTGGTGTGAGTGTTTCCTACCACCTGATTTGTATTTATTACCAGTTTCCGTGGCTTAAGCGTGGTAGTTAGGGTTTGAGGGGGGTGGAGGGGGTGGGGAGGGACGTAGCTGTGGTGGTGGTGGTGGTGGTGGAGAGGGGATGGGAAGAAGCTGTGGTGGATTTTGAGGGGGATGGGAAGTTGCTGTGGTGGTAGTGGTGGTGGTGGAGGTGGTATGTGGAGGAATGAGTCAATGAGAGAGGGAGAAGTTTGAGGAGGCGAGTGACACTAAGTTAAAGCAAGAATTTGGATGGGGCAGAATCCGGTGTTGGTGATGGTTGTGATGTTAAAGACGCTTAGTGATAAATGAAAATGCAGTCACTGAGAGAGGGAAAGGGTTCGGGTTAAGAAATGAGGTAAGTTAGTGTTGGTGATAGAAAGTACTTGGTTAGGATAAATGCTTGAGGAAGTGCTTGGGGAGGGAAGTAGTGAGAAGAAATTTAACCGAGAGAGGAGAATAACATGGGGAAGTGAAGAAAGGTGGAGGAAATGAGTTGAAGGAAATAAGAGACAAAAATGTGGAGAAGGTAGTTTGTGGTGGTGGTGGTGGTAGGAATTTGCTGATGTTGGAGATCCTGGTGGTGGTGATGGTGATGATGGTGATTCGAGAAGAAATGAGGAGGGGAAAACTTAGTAAAGGAGAGAGGAAAAAAGCTGGGAAATTAGAACGGAAATCATCTAAAGGCAGTGGAAGAAGTAAGTGAGAGTATTTCAATGGTTGGTAGTGTTTAGAAGTAATTAAAGGTAAGGCAAAAATCGAACACGAAAACATGAGGAATTATTAATAAGGAAGTTATAGGAAGTGCGTCAGAATGAAAGTATGTGGGGGGGGAATGCTCTTGTGGTGGTGGTGGTGGTGGTGGTCATGGTGGTGGTGGTTGGGGAGGGATGGAATGAGAAGGCGGTTGAACGAAGGGGAGATGAGAGGTTGGAAATTATTACCTGGGTAAGTTGCAGGAAGTGGTTAAGATAAGTGGAGGAACATATCTGAGAGACGCAGATGGTAAAAATGGTGGTGTTCAAGATGGAAAAAAAATGAAAAGAGTGGGGAAAACGCTGAGCCGAGAGGTGGACGAGAAAGGCTTGGAAAATATGAGTGAAGCATGTTGGAGGAAGTGAGTCATGAGGAAAGTATGTGGAAGGGCTGGTTGTGGTGGTGAAGATGGTGGCGTCTGGGGAAGGAAAGAATAAGAAGGAAACTGAAGAAGTGGTGAAGTTGGTGAATTTTATATGTGTGGTAATTTGGAGGAAGTGGGGTGCTGGAGATGAACGCCTTCACGTGGTGGCACCGACGTGACTGAGTAACTCCTCTGTCCGGTTATGCAAACGTCCCTTATCTCCTCCCTGTCTCCTGAAAAGAGGATGGTGGACTGGAATATGAGAGTAACTCCAGCCAGCAGTCTACCGGGTTCACTTAGCTGGGAAGACAAAAATTGGGAGGAGATTAAAGTAAGAGGAGGAGAAAAGAACTCGAGGAAATGTGAGACAAGTAAGAGAAGTGACATGAAGAAAATAGGAAAATGTTTGGAGGGAGCCGATAGTGGTGATAATGGTGGTGCTGGGAAAAGAGTGGAAAGAATGAGAGTCAAGAGCAAAGGAAAGAGTGGGAAACTATTATCAGGTAAGTTGGAGGGAGTGGTTGAAATATCTATCTGTCTAATATCTATCTCTCTCTCTCTATCTATCTATCTATCTATATAATGGTGGTACTGAGGAAGGAAAGAACGGAGAGGAAGTTGAAATAAAGACAGGCTGTGGAATAATGAGAGAAATTAGAGGGAAGAAATATACTGTATACCTGTAAAAAGCCAATTCGTGCTGGAGAAGGAAAGAGAACGGAGGCACGGGAAATAGAAAATATAGATAGAAAATTGAGGAAGAAATAGAAAGCAGAAAGAGAGGGAGTTGGGAAGAATAATTGAAAGGAAATAGCAAGTAAAGAAATAAATTAAACAAATGGTAGTTATGAGAACCAGGTTGTAATGATAATGGTGGTGACTAGACGAGGAAAAAAATCAATTTATTTATCTGTCTATAGCCAGACACCTTAATTCCGTAAGGGGTGGCCACAAACAAATCACCCTCCATGTCTCCCTGTCCCCCGCCATTTCGCTGCCCCTCCCCCAGCTCAGGGAAAAAATGGGAAGACATTTAATCCCTTCACTACAATGATTTTTTAAAAATATTTTTTCTTACTGTCTCCGGATTTTATTAAATTTTTAGGAGAAACTTTTCCTCTTCCAGGGGGAGAAAAATGTCTAAAGATGGAGAGAGAGAGAGAGAGAGAGAGAGAGAGAGAGAGAGAGAGAGAGGTCTGGATGATGCTGAAGCTGATGACGTTGTTTTTGTTATTTTCGTTGTTGAGTTGTTGTTGTTGTTGTTTTTGATGATGATGATGATGATAATGATGATGATGACGCTGTTGTTTTTGTTGTTTTCGTTGTTGTTGATGATGATGATGATGTCGTTGATGATGATGATGAAAATCGTCTGGAGGCAGCAAGAACCAACTTAGAAAATAAAGACGCTCCCTCGCCGAAAGACTTAAGCTTATTGAGATCAGGACTGAGATTAGGGGATTATAACCGAGGTAAATTGGATGATCTGAAGGAGTTAGCGGAAAATTGCTGAAGAATAATAACAGTTGACGTGTGAATAAAAACAGCTTTAGGAAGAATTGGTACAAAGGAAAGTGGATGAAGAAGGAAGTGGAAAGAATATCAGACGAAAATACATAAAAAGTAGAGAGAAAGGTGGAGATTAAAAAGGAAGTGAGGAGGAGGAGAAGGAGGAGGAGGAGGAGGAGAAGAAGAAGAAGAAAAAGATGGAGAAGAAGAAGAAGAAGAAGAAGTAGAGGAAGATAAAGAAGAGGAGGAACAATAATATCAACAACAACAACAACAACAACAATAATAATAATAATAATAATAACTAATAATAATGTGGAACAGAGGGAAAGGGAAGACTTGAAGACAGAAAAATTGATGGGGAAGAGAGCGCCAAAATTTATGAAAGAAAAAGGAGACGAGGACGAAAAAATAAGATAAAATTGAAAAATGGACGGATGATAAATTAATGCTCGAAGAGAAATAGTAAATGATGCCATGAGTGAAAATTGTGAAGAGAGAGAGAGAGAGAGAGAGAGAGAGAGAGAGAGAGAGAGAGAGAGAGAGAGAGAAGGGAAGACAGGAAGAAAGTATAGGAGGGGGGAAGAAAAGAGAGGAGAGGGAAGGAGAGAAGAGAGGAGGAAGGGGAGGAGAGGAGAGGAGAGTAGGATAGGAGACGACAAGAGAGGGGATGAGAGGAGAAGAGAGAGGAGAGCAGAAGAAAGGAGAGGAGAGGAGAGGAAAGGGAATGGGAGATGGGAGAGGAGGAGAGAGGAGAGAAGAACTTTATTATTAATGATGAAAGGGCAAGAGAAAGACTTTTGAAACACGTGGAAACAAGCTGATGAGATATGTGTGAGGGAGGAGGAGGAAGAGGAGGAGGAGGAAAAAGTAGAAGGAGGAAGAGGAAGAGGAGGAGGAAGAAAAAGATGAAGGAAGAAGAGGAGGAGAAGGAGGAGGAAAATGAAGAAAAGAAAGAAAGAAACAGGAGAAAGATGATGAAGACGACGACGAAAGAGTTGGAGGAGGAGGAGGAGGAGGAGAATTAAAAAAAAAAGAAAAAAGATGAAGACGAGAGCCTCTGTATAATAGTGAAAAGGAGGCATAAGATACCGTAAGAAGAATGACAACAAAAGGAACAGCACTGAAAGCCAGGAACATCAATAGTGACCGTAAGACAATAACAGATGAAGACGGAGAAAGCGAAGGAAAAAGAAACTGAAAAACATAAATATAAATTGAGGTGTACGGAAGAAAACCGGGTAAAAATGAGAGGAAAATGAGTGAACAAAAGAAAAACAGAAAAAAGGAAGAAAAGTTAGCCAAAAGAAAAGCTGAGAATAGGAGAAAAATAAGCAAGAAAATTAATAACACCAAAGAGAGAGAGAGAAAAAAAAACGAGGAGGAGGAGGAGGAGGAGCAGGAGGAGGAGGAAGGTGACATGTGGAGAGAAGGAAAGATGACGAAGTAGGAGTGGATGGAGGGAGGAGAAATAACAGGAGGAGGAAGTGGAGGATTAACAGAAAAAGAAGCAAGGGACGATTGATGATGATGATGATGATGATGATGATCAGCACAGAAGTATATAGAGGAAAACGAGTAGTAAAATATCTACAGCGCAAACTTAATTGCTGTTAAGTATTCTTTAAGTACATGATGAGGATAGCGAGGTAGGATGACCCCCTATCCTCCTGTCCCTCCAGCTGAAGCTGTCATGAAAGAGAGAGAAAGATCACCATGTAGCCTAATATAGAAAAAGATTATGAACAATGTATGCTATTCTATCTTCACCTGTTAGGGAAAGTAATATCTAGTTAGTATTAAGAACATAACGATGCTGCCCAGCGGTTATATCCTCCATTATGTGGATTGGTGAATGGCAAGTACAAACCAGTAACACGTCTTTTAGCACTGAACATGTTAAGATGTCAAACTGAGGCTAAGTGCTGATCAAAACTGCTTCTAAATGTTAGCGTTCCTTCACAGCCTACCACATCGCTAGGCAGTTGTTTTCATATGTTCAAAACTGTTAAAAGAGGAATGCTTTGTTTAATTAACAACAGTGATCTTTGATCAGTTCGTACTTTTAGATTAGATCTCCTTGTAATTGGGCTTAGCTAAGATAAGCAAATTCATGTAATCTAAAAGTTCCTAGCATTGTTTGTTTCGGAATCTTGGCGTTGTTGTTTTTGCTACCATGTTTTATTACTTCCAACTTATCCATATTAATAGGATGATCTGAATTAGATACAGCTTTCGATGTGTGGGCGTCTTTGGTAAACATACATTGCGAGGATTTTTGTAAAAATTAGTATTTGAATGCTCCAGGAGAGAATTTATTAAATTGTTTACTTTCTTCGTTGCCTCCTTGGAATGTTGGTTTAGTTTTAGTTAATTTTTAATTATAACCCAACTAAAATATATTCTTGGTTATCGTATTTGAGTTGGATACTATTCATATTTAGGCAGCCTTTTCATTTATATTGCTAACCTCATTCGCTTTGTATATACCAATATTATAATTATCATTCTTGCTTTTTTTTTTCGCTTTTGTCTACGTTAAGCAAAAATTTCAATCTCTCTAAATCGAATAACTTTGTAAAGACGTACCCATTCAGTGACCAATGTTTGGATTATCAGCGAAGTCCAATATCTTACAAACAAACCATCGTCAGTATCATTTATATGTAAATCAAAACAAAATAGGACCCAGCACCGTCTTGTGGCACGCCAACTGTATCGGTCATCCAGTCTGATTCTCTTCCATTCATTACGACTCTTTGTTTGCGTCCCGTAAGCCAGTTATCGATCCATCTGAGCTGATTGGCAATGAAACCATGTACCTTTAATTTCTGATGGACTCTTTTATGGGCAGCTTTATCAATACTCTCTGATAGTCCAGTAATGATAACAGACTTCCCTCGTCGTATATGTTCAAAATGTATAATAATAATGATAATAATAATATTAATAATAATAATAATAATAATATTAATAATAATAATAATAATAATAATAATAATAATAATAATAATAACTTGGACGTGAACGACTTAATCAGAAACAATGCAGTGATTCTTTGATGACAAAATTTTCGTAGTGTTTAAATAAAATGCCTCTGACAATAGTTTTTAGTAGTCTGCAGACCACAAAATATTCAAGCTGTCTGGAGGAGAAGGAGGAGGCGCAGAGAGGAGTAAGAGAAGAAAGAAAAAAGATGAAGAAAAGAAGGTGGAGGAAGTAGAGGTAACTGGAGGAAGAGGAAGAGGAGGAGGAGGAAGAGGACAGTGACACCTTGAGAGAAGGAGAAAATCGAGGAGGAGGAGGAGGAAGACAATGACACTTGGAGAGAAGGGGGTAGAAACGCGAGGTCGTGAAGGTGACAGTTGAGGAGAAAGGGAGATGACGGAGGCAAGAAGGACGGTGATAATGATGATGATGATGTTGACAGGAAGTAGTAGGAGGAGGAGGAGGAGGAGATATGTGGCAGGGGGAGGGAAAGGGATATGAAAAATGAAGAAGGATAGAAGATGAAAGATGATGATGATGATGATGAGATAGGGAATGATGATGATGATGATGATGATGATGATGATGATGATGAGGAGGAGGAGGAGGGGGAGAAAGGCGACAGGTGGAGAGAAAGGGGGATGACGAAGGAAGGAGAGAGGGAGGAACAAGACGTCAGTGTGTTATTGTGGTGGCATTCATACGAGGGGGTCTTCAGGGGTGATTGACTGGTGTGTGTGTGTGTGTGTGTGTGTGTGTGAGAGAGAGAGAGAGAGAGAGAGAGAGAGAGAGAGAGAAACTGTCCTGGCAAAGTACAAACACACCATCACTACCGCCATATACTAGATAGATAGATTCACTGCCTAATTGATTGATCGATTGATTTAGATGGACAGATAAATAGACAGTTAGGTAGGTAGGTATATAGGGAGGCAGGTAGTTCGAGAGAGAGAGAGAGAGAGAGAGAGAGTCAATCCACATACAGCACACAACACCCCACCCCCCACTTACTAGAATCTCGCCTGTATCTCTGCCCTCATCACTCTAGTCCTGGTGAGGGGCCGGTCTGAGAGCCTAGGCCAATTTCGTGTTTGTTTACAGCTCTTCAGGTCCTCGGGGTGGGGGTGTGAGGCAGCTGGAGGGAGAGGGCTATTCTGTTTGCAACTAATGCTTCCTCCTGCTCTTCCCCTCTAGACAGTGTTGGCCAATTTCCTTTTTGTCTGGGGAAAATGTTAATGAGATAATGCGTAAAAAGGGGAGAAGTCAGTGAGGGGGAAAAAAAGAATGAATGGCATAAAAAAAGAGGGGGAGAAGTCAGTGAGGAAAAAAAAAGTGAAAATGGGATTAAAAGAAGGGGGAAGACAGGTGAGAAAAAGTGAAAATGGCATGAAGAGGGGGGAGGTCTGTGAGGAAAGTGATTAAAATTAAAGATAAATAAATGAGTAGAAAAACAAACACTGAAGAGAGATGAGTGAAAATATAGTAATTAAACAACATTAAATAAAGGAACAAAAATTGAACAGGAGAATTAATAGATATGAAAAAAATAACATGATAAAATAAATGAGCAGGAATATACGGCAGGAGCAGTGAAAGGGAATCATAAAAATAATCAAGGGAGATGAGCAAAAAACAGACAATTAGGCAAGAAAAATGAGTGAACGTAAAAGTAATAAGCAAGAAAAATAAATGAGAAATTAAAAGAAAAATTAAACACGAAAAGGGAATAGCAAAATAGAAAAATAACTAAGCAAAGAAAGAAAGAGAAAGAAATAAAACAGAAAAAGCTCCCATGAGGCGAGTGTGGGAGAGCTGTGAAGAGAATTGACGTACGTTCAATCACAAACAGACGTACGATCAATAAATGTCGTAACTGTGATCTACCTGTGCGAGAGTAAGAAGGTAAATGGAACACTGAGTCTCACCCTGTCTCGTATTTTCACCTTCAAGACAAAATTTACGAGAAGCAAATTATCATCACAGGGAAGACAAGAAAATGATGGTGCAGTATCCTATCACGTCTCATCTCATCCTTCCTACAAAAGATATTATGGTCGATTTATTTTTCATTTGAAAAAAAAAAAAACTGGATCATTCTCGTAGCGTAAATACAATGTCGTGATTATGTGGCATTAGATGAGTTTTAATAATGAGGCAGAATGAGTCTCCTTGGTTACTAGTTAAATCGATCCTACCATCTAATTACACCTGGTTATAAACCGAGCTGAAAGAAGTTAGAAATCTTTGTCAGGTTAGAGTAAACGTGCTACAGTTACGACAGAAAATATTATAACTTATTTTGTGGTCATATTTTCTCCCCGCAAAAGTATGATAAAAATAATTGTATTTTAGTTTATGAATAACTCTTTTACGTACGGAAATATATCGTAGTTGCGACAGAGAGGATAGATAAAACTTAATCTTTAAATCTCCTTTATGACCCCAAAGTATATCTTAGATACAATATGGAAGGTTTTCACAAGTTATGCTGTAAATATATTCTTGTAAAAAAAAAAATCATAATTATAACCTGAAAAAATAATATTGTATTATCGCATTAGCTTTCCACTGCAAAAGCAAGTCTTAAGTTACGACAGAAAAAATTATAGGAGATATTGTGTGAATCTTACTTTTCAGCGCAAAAATAAGTGCTAATTACGAAAGGGAAAAGTATCGTACGTTTTTTGTGAATCCTCGCACCTGGCCTGTTTACAAATCGCACCTGCCCCCTCGGTCCACTATTTGTTTACCCTGGCTCGTCCCGCTGTCTCCACTCCGTTCCGCTTATGAGACACAGCGGGGGAGGTCTCAGCCGGCTGCGATTTGCATTTTCATTGAATTTACGGAGTTGTGGCAGTGATGTGGGCGGCTGCGGGGCCTCCTGGGCTGCTGCTGGTTTTTGCCGCCCGGTCTTGCACCCTGCCATGACCCCGAGCTGGCCATGGCGTGAGGGAGGCCAGGTGTCGGGCATCTGGGTCTGTATCTGTTTCTATCGGTATCTTTTTGTCTCTTTTGTTATCTAATAATATTAATAATGATAACAAAAACACTTGTGGTAACTAAGGATATACTTATCCAATAGATACGGCGGAAAAAAACTGCTCGTCTCAATAGTACAATCTCCTATAACTTAAAGAGGTCAACTGGCTGACCCTGACTGTTCCTGAGGTACGCCTGCACCCTGCCAAGCTTCGTTAAGTAGGAGTGAGACGTTGGCACGAGGTGACAGACCGTCTAATCTTTATCTCGCTGAGATCCGAACCCTTGTGGGTCGTCCAGTATGGTGCGCCTTGGGCTAAACTTGACAGGGGACAGCCCACACCTGCAGCGCGGCGCAGGGCAGACCTGAACTTACTATTTTGACTCACATTCCAGAGCCATACCAACCACGCCACCTAGCGTGAGCCTGCCTGTCTGTTTATCTATCTGTCTATCTACATCTCTGACGTCGCATCCTATCTCTTCTAGGGTGGTCGTGTAACTGCATCCAATTCCAGTCCCTCTTTCCATACTAACCCACTCCAGTTATCCAGTAGGCTGGATGCTGTTCAGCTCATTTTTATCTTTCTCCCTCTTCAGCCTTTACCTTCCTCAGCCATTTTTTCCCCTATCTCTCACCTTCATCCTTTAGCCTGTTTTTATCCCTTCTTTTCCAGCTTTTAGTCTTACCCTCAGTCTGTTTCACACCCACCCCCTTCCTCAGACTTCAGCCTTAACTTCACCCTCTTTCTACCCCTTCTTCTTCAGTCTTTTTCTCTTCTTCCACAGCCTCTTTCTCCTTCGCCTTCTTCCTTTGTCATCTTACCTAGCCTTAAGCCTTATCCTCAGCCTGCTATTCCATATTCTCCTCCTTCAGTCTTCAGTCTTACCCTCCTCAGAATATATTCCCCCCTCCCTTATTATCAGCCTTAGCCTTACCAACAGCCTTTTTCTCTTCTCTGTCCCCCCACCCCTCAGTCTTCATCTTCACCCTTTTCTTCATCTTTGTTCTTCACCCTTTGCTTCAGCCTTTTTCTCCACCCTTTACTTCAGCCTTTTTCTCCACCTTTTCCTCAGCCTTTTTCTTCCCCCTTTTATTCAGCCATTTTCTTCTCCCTTTTCTTCAGCCATATTCTTCTCCCTTTTCTTCAGCCTTTTTCTCCACCCTTTTCTTAGCCTTTTTCTTCCCCCCTTCTTCAGCCATTATCTTCCTCCTTTTCTTCACTCCTTTTTTTCTCCACCCTTTTCTTCAGCCTTTTTCTCCACCCTCTTCTTCAGCCTCTTTCTTCCCCCCTTTATTCACCTTTTACTTCCCTCATTCTGTCCACCTTTTGTTGCAGCCTTTTCCCCCTCAGCCGTCAGCCTTACCGCCAGCCTTTTTCTCCTCCGACACCCGGATTTGCTCGCCTCGTAATATCACCCGTGTCTGGCTGGCTGACCTTTTGGGGGGGAAGGGGCTTTACTCCACCAACAATAAAATGGCTGAGTTTAAAGGAGTCTGGCCTCCATATTTATGCCCGGGATTTGTAATTACTGCGCATTATGTCCGTACTTTAAGACGGCGCCATATGTCCAGTGAATCCGGCAACTTTTCTTTTTCTTTTTTTTTTGCGTCCCCAGAAAATTATGCCAGACTCGGAACAGACCTCATGCACTTTCCTTTTAATTACACTGTATGGGTTGATGAAAACTATATCCAGTCTTTACATTAAAATAAAAAACTTAGCAGAATGAAATAGCCAAGTGGCAGCAGGAATTTAAAATAGGTCCTCGGGTTCATGGGGTTAAGGGGACGTGCTCTGGGTTTGTACTTATTACATATCGTGTACATTCTTTAATACTGTGCCTTTTTAAAATTTCACTTTCATTTTTAGTATTGCTATTCAGGGGTTGTCGGTGCATCATGAAGGAAGTTGCGGACAATCTCTTTCCACTAAAAAATGTAAAAATAATTTCATAAAAAAAAAAAAACATTCAAACGAAAATAACATTGTCAGGTGCTCTACCCATTTCACTCTAACTTGACCTAAAATTGCCATCTCGCCGTCTCGAATGCTGAGCTGTAGCAGGAGATTTTCGCTAGAATACGATGCTAGTCACGAAGCAGTGCTATGTAAAGGATAAAGAGCCTAATTGTTGCCTTTTTTTAACCACTAAGCTACTTGAAATATGCTACAAAAGGACGAAAATTTGGGTCAAGTTAGAGTAACAGGAGTATAGTAAGAGAACTAGAAAATAACCGTCATCTTTCGGCAACAGTTAACCCCTTGTATGTGATAGTGGCTTTATAACTGATGCTTACTAAAAGAAAGACCTTGGAGAGAAGGAGAAGGCGGTAATGAAGGCTTTCTCTATTTCGTACGGTTTCAGAAGTCCTTACCTTGCTGAATAAAATCGTCTGGAGGTAGGAAGGGAGCATTGTGGTACTGCAGAGGTCAAAGATGCTCCTCTCATCTTTGTCTGCCGTGCATGTGGATAGAGGTTCAGGCAGACGGGCATAAAGTAACCATCACAGCCAGACCAGATCATGAGGAGCAGATAGACGTGAACAGGCAGACGTAAACAAATAGATGTAAGAAGACAGACGTAAGTAGATATTTGCAAACGGACGCAAAGAGATTTGAGCACACAGACCTTTACAAATAGACATAAACTAATCATCACTGCCTAACCGGTTCATAAGGAGTTATTCTGTGCCTCGCTAGTCATGATGAAGGGTTGAAGCAGTGTTGATTACTAGTCAGCATGTTCGTCTCTATGCAACTCACTTTGGCTTTACTCATGTGCTAGGACGCTGCTGGAAGTAATACCGTGAACACTGTTATTTGCCTGTCCATTGTCTTTCTACTTTCATATGATTGTGTGTGTGTGTGTGTGTGTGTGTGTGTGTGTGTGTGTGTGTGTGTGTGTGTGTGTCGTTCAATTCTCCTCAGTTATCTTTTATATCCCATTAACACATGATTAAATTTTTATTGTTATGTCTGCGCCTTTAGGTACTCGCTAATTAGTTTTTTATAGTCAGCCCCCCCGCCAAGACCCCCTCGAACACACACACACACACACACACACACACACACACACACACACACACACACACACACACACACACACACACACACACACACACACACACACACACACACACACACACACACACACACACACACACACAAACACACACACACACACACACACACACACACACACACACACACACACACACACACACACACACACACACACACACACACACACACACACACACACACACACACACACACACACACACACACACACACACACACACACACACACACACACACACACACACACACACACACACACACACACACACACACACACACACACACACACACACACACACACACACACACACACACACACACACACACACACACACACACACACACACACACACACACACACACACACACACACACACACACACACACACACACACACACACACACACACACACACACACACACACACACACACACACACACACACACACACACACACACACACACACACACACACACACACACACACACACACACACACACACACACACACACACACACACACACACACACACACACACACACACACACACACACACACACACACACACACACACACACACACACACACACACACACACACACACACACACACACACACACACACACACACACACACACACACACACACACACACACACACACACACACACACACACACACACACACACACACACACACACACACACACACACACACACACACACACAGTCTTCCTCTCCACTCTTTGCCTCAGTCCTTCAATCCTCTTTCCCTCCCTCTCTCTCCTTTCTCCCTTTAATCCTCTCTCCCTCTCCCTCCCTCATTTCTTCCTTCCGCCCTCTTCCCTCTCTTCTTTACTCTTCTCGCCTTCTCTTCTTCACTGCCACCTCTTACTCTCTCTCTTCCTTCCCTCTCTTCCCTTTCTCCCGGTCGTCCATCTTCCCATCCTATCTTTCTTTCCTCTTCTCTCCCTCTCTTAACTTCACCCCTTTCTCCTCGTCACCCTTTCCTTTTCTTTCTCTTTTCCTCTCCACTCTTCTTCTTTCCCTCTCCCTCCTCCTTCCCTCCCCCAACTCTGAGCCAAAAATCCCGCTGGTACTGAGAGGGGGAGACTGGGTGATGACGAGTAAGTTTTTCAATTTCCACCACCACCAATAAGCTACTTGTATATATCCTGCAGTCACCTCCCCTCCCAGACCGCTTCCAGTGTTCATCCGTGGAGGGAATCTGTGAAGCTGAATCGTGTAGTCTAGCCTGAGTGAAAATGAAATCCTGTGACGTTAGGTGGAGTAAGAAAATAAAGTTTGGCTTTATCTGGAAATCCACCAGTATTTCCACTACTGTCTTTTGTGGCCCTGCTTTTCCTCCCACACCTTTGTTCCCTTGTGTAGCCGCGTAAGAGACATTTTCGTATACAGCTCCGTACTTGCTTCATACATCCATCCATCCGTCCATCCATCTATCCATCCATCCATCCGTCCATCCATCCATCCATCCGTCCATCCATCCATCCATTGCACCCTGGTTACCGTTGGTGCTGTTCATGGTATTAGAGTTTTCAGTAGTAGTTCTTGTAGCCCCAGGTTCGTCTTTTACCTGGACCTGATGGACTGTAGGTTGAAGTTTCCATTTTTCCGGCAGCCCACCATCCTTCTTTCTGGGGTAGGGAGGGAGTTGGGGAATGTTTGTATATCCGGGCAGAAGAGCCGCTCAGTCATATCAGTGTCACCACGTGAAGGCATCCCACTCCTGCATCATTAAGGACTTTGCAAATTAGGGACTGGAGGCTTTGCAACATGAGCACTATCGGCTTTGTTGCTCCGGTAATAGGGACTTTGCAACCTGGATACTGGATGTCTACCAACCTTGCAACTCGGGTACTTTCAGTCTTGCAATATAAGTACCATCGTTTTTGCAATATAAGTACTGTTACTTTGCAATATAAATACTATGATTCTTATAATTGAGGTATCACCCTAGCACTATAAATACTATCAGTTTTGCAATATAAGTACTATGATTCTTGCAACGTATCACCCCAGCAATATAAGTGCTATCAATTTTGCAATATAAATACTGTGATTCTTGCAGCTTAAGAACTATTAGTCTTGCAACACAGGTACTCCTTGCAGGATAAGTACTCGAGGCCTGGAACTTTCGTCGTGTGAGTTAGATTGCAGTGTCCATCTCTCTCTCTCTCTCTCTCTCTCGTCAATCTCAAGCGGCTATTTAACAACTTACAACGTCGACCTCACATCATGAAAATATGGACTGTTTAAAAAGAGTACCATCACTCTTGCAGTCTACGTACTATTTATTATTTTTCAATTTCGAGTAGCCTACTCGCGGCCAAGGAGTATCAGCCATTCAGAATAAGCCCTATCAACCTTTGCAATCAACTTCCTATCCGCCTTGCAACTCAGGTACTGTCAGCCTGCAACCGTGTCCGTAGATTGCAATGTCCGTGTTGTTTTCCTGTACCGCCAGTCTGAAGGAGGCTTTTTAACCCAGACGGGATTTGCATATTAAGCGAAAGCCTCCTAGGGAATCCTGGCACGCTGAGGGGAAGATTGGAGCCTTTCACTACGAGGGGCCGTGTGTGTGTGTGTGTGTGTGTGTGTGTGTGTGTGTGTGTGTGTGTGTGTGTGTGTGTGATCGTTTTTCATTTTTCCGTTTTTTTGTGATTTTTTATTTTTCTGATTTTTCTTGTGATTTTGCGATTATTGTGATTTTGTGATTTGTGATTTTGTGATGCCCCCTTTTTTTTTGTAGTTATTCCTTCTCCTACGAGACGATGTTTATTTACTCAAAGAGCCCCCTGATGAGCTCGATAAAGGCTGAGGAATTCTATTATATTTTATCCTTTAAATTAAGCTCCCCCTCACTGCATGAGATCTGCTTGAAATTTTAAAAGACGCCACTGTAAAGAAAGGATGAAGTGGAGCAGTGAAGTCTATCAAACTGCAAGGGATTATTATATATATATTTTTTTTCATTTTAACGACGTGAGAGAGAGAGAGAGAGAGAGAGAGAGAGAGAGAGAGAGAGAGAGAGAGAGAGAGAGAGAGAGAGAGAGAGATTTAAGTTATTCATGCTGCCTGCAGACTATTTTTATTACATTTAGAGGTGATGTTGTGTGCTCTGAGACGTAAGTATTCAGGGGATGCTGCAAGAAATTAACCTTTGTCTCTTAAAATGACTCCTTTTGTGTTTAATTTTTACTGTAACCCGAAAAAAATAAATCCCTTCCTACGACTAAGCTTGTTTGGTTGCATTCCTTCCTCCAAGTGGTTTGTAAGTTTGTGCCTATAAGTTGTTCCTAAGTTTGAGTCCGTAAGTTGCTTTTTAGTTTGCGCCTGTAAGTTGCTTGTAAGATTTTGTAAGTTGCTTTTTAGTGTCCATAAGTTGCCTCCAAGTTTGCGTTTGTCGGTTTCCTCTAAGTGTGTGCCCGTAAGCTCTGACCGCAAGCTAGTCTCCGTAAAAGTCTACCGCGGGACGGGTTTGAGACTTCGCTCCGTACAAAAACTGGCTAATGAGAGTGTTTAGAGACTGGAGGGGAGGTGACAAAGAGAGGGCTGCTTAGATCTTATCATTACACCACCTTCTTGCCCCCCGCTTGCCCCCTCTTCCCCTCTTCTGCCCTCCACTTGTCCCTTCCTTGCCCCCCTGCCTCCCACATGCCCCTCGATCCTCCTGCCCTCTACTTGCCCCCTTCCGCCCCCTTCCCCCTTAGATTTTTTTGTTCCGCGCTGGTTTAATTTACTGTTCTGCTTTGCCCGTCTTCCCTGCTGTATATTTCCTTTATTGGTCTGCTTTATTAGATTCTTGCTGATCTTTGGTTAAAATATACGACAGTTTTTGAGTCTTCCTTAACATATCTCCTCTGTCCATCTTCGTTTACTGATCTTTTGCTGCTGATTTCCGCAGCTAGTTTTCCTTGCTGTTTTTTTCCCTTTTGGTGTCTTGCTGATCTCTGGTTGAAATAGATGAGAAATCTTTAGTCTCCCTTGCTTGATCTGCTTTGCTTTTTTTTTTTTTTTTCTGAATACTTAATAGACTTAATCTTGTTTTTCATTCCTAGTTTTCTGTGACATAAATTTAGAAAAAAAATCTTTGTGAATGTGTTTTTTCCTTACCTTATTTAACGTCAGTTTCATTTTTTAGTCTTCTTTTTTTCTTTGCAGTTTTCGTTTCTTGATCATCTCTCTAGAAATATATGGAGAAAATATTAAAGCTCCTTTTCTCATCTTCTTTGCAGTTTACATATACGGATCTTCTTTGCTGTCGAGTTCCTTTCCTAGAATTCTTTGGTGGTTTGCTTTTCTAGTCTCCTTTGTCAAAAAATACCCGAAGAATTTTTCACATTTTCTGGTTGATATACTTTGCTGTTTTCCTTTGTTGATTTGCTTTGCTGTTGATGATCTTCTCTGTTGATCTTCTTTGCTGTCTATTTCCTGATATAGTTTCCCACGTTGATATTCTTTGTTAGTCTACTTTGTCAGGTTTGTTGGCGGAAATCATTAACTTCCATTATTCTATCTGTTTATCTGTTGCCAGACACCTTAATCCCGTAAGGGGTGGCCACAAACAAATCTCCTCAATGTCGTCCTGTCCCCCGCTATTTCACTGCCATTATTGATCTTTTCTAATGGTTTTCTCTATTGGTCTCTTTTGCTAGCCTTAGTTGCTCTTGATTTCCTTCGCTGTTCATAATTCTTAATTTTCTTTGGAGATCGTAATGTTAAACTTCCCTTTCAAATGTGCGCGAATAATTCTGAAACTTTGCTAATAATTTTCGTCATCGATTGACCTTACATCTATTTTGCTGATTAACTTTTATAATTTTTAGAAGGAATATTTTCTTCTAATAATATACACAGAATCTTAATCAACATATACTAATTTTTTTTGACCACGGTTCAAGGCAAAGACCTGAGGTACTAATATTACTATTATCTTATATTATTATCTTTTTTTTTTTCTTACAGCCAAGAGTTCTGCTGTGTGCCATGATGGAGGGGTGATATATTTAGTTTTTTTTTTCTTTTTCTTATTTTGGAAGATGTAAGAATCATAAAAATATTTTGATTCTCTCTCTCTCTCTCTCTCTCTCTCTCTCTCTCTCATTTTAAAAGAAACAACTGTGATAATAATGATACGAAAATTCTCAACTCGCACCCTCTCTCTTTCCCAGTTTGGCAGAAATTACCCCCATAATAAAGTGCGAAAAATACTCGAAATTACATCCTATCCTTTTTTGAGTCTGGAAAAAAGAAAAAAGGGAAAAAAGAAAAAGCAAAAAGGACAATAATATACCATCATTTTTCGAGTTTGGGTGAAATAAGCCTCATAATATAGTGCGAAAAATGCTTAAAATTCCATCCTCTCCTTTTTTGAGTCTTTAAAAAAAAACTTTGACAATAATTATATGAAGGATTGCGAGGAAAAACAATGGCAATTATCCCGCCAAAATCGGGTAGGCTTCCCGTTTTCTTTCTCTGATTTTTAAAAGGATGGTCGTCTTCAAATAATTTACGAAGAGCAAATGTACACTTATATATTTCTTCTTTTTATTTTTCTTTCCCTATTTCCTTTTCATTTTTCTTTTTCATTTTCTTTTTGTTTTTCTTTTTTCCTTTTTCATTTTGTTTTTTCGTTTTCTCTTTCTTTTTCGTATCCCATTTTCTTTTTCTTCATTTTCTTTTTTCTTTTTCATTTTCTTTTTTCTGTTTCTTTTATCTCTAATTATTTTGCTTTTCTTTTATTCTGTGATAGAAAAATTTTTGAGCATTAATATACGATGTTGGTTGAGACAATTGCCCTTCCAAAATAGGGGAGAGAAAAATTGCAGGAAAGAGATTTTATTTTCTTGCCGCAGACGATTTTATTATGCTTGAGAGGGATTTTTTTTTTTTCGAACTGGAGGGGTTAGATATGGCCTTCTTTCACCAATGGATTTTGAGAGCGTCTTCTTAAAATTTTGGTTTTTATTTCATATTGGATAATGTGTTCGAAATGGAAGGATTTACATATAGCCTGCATTAACTCTACAGCCTGAGATTGTGTGTGTGTGTGTGTGTGTGTGTGTGTGTGTGTGTGTGTGTGTGTGTGTGTGTGTTCGCCATCACTTGAAAATTTTAGTCCATTTAGGAGATACTTTGAACTATAATGGTTAAATGCAGCCTTGATTAACCCTTTCAGTACAAGAGACTTCTCCTAAGATTACTATTATCGTCGGAAATCAACAAGAAGAAACTGCTAAAATTACTTCACTGGGTTCAAGGTGATTTAAACAATAATGTAAGATGGGTTTCAAACAGGTGCTCTTCTTCCGTTTATTTATTTATTTATTGAGGGGAAACTCGTATTGTGAGAGATTATCCAGGAATTTTGAGTCAGTGTAGTTGGGAGGAGAATTTTGTGAGAGGCCTTCATGATAGTCGCTCTACTTCTTTCTTGGTATCTGTGAACGATTTAATTTATGCCAAGAAAACCAGTGTACTTGAAGGGGATAAATTCAGCCTCCTTTACCCTCTCATTCCATACTACCCCAGTCTCCAGCACCCTACCCCCTTCATCCCGCACTCCCACACCCCCCACACCCCTCTCTCCCTTACCCATCCCACCCCTTACACATTCCCCATCCCCTCCCCACATCCTATTTCTTTTGCGTGACCCCGCCTTGTCCCTCTTACTATCACAGTCTACCACCCACTACCCTGTTCATCTCCTGCTAACCTCCTGCACTCACACATCCTGTTCAACCCTGCCTTCCCCTCCCCCCCATTGTCCTCTACATCTCATTCTAACCCCCTTCCCCAAACACCTCATTCTAACTCCCTCCTCTCACTCACCCTATTTTACTCTCCCCCTTCTCCACTTTCTTCCACCCACACCCCTCCACCTCCCTCCATCCCTATCCCATCCACCTCCTTCCACCCCCACGCTCGTAATAACCCGCCATTATCCACCAATATTATACATTTTTTTCATTTTTTCCTCTTCACCTCACCCGCGGACGAGATTATGTTAATTCCTATCATGTCCGGGCAAGTGTTGGTGCGCTACTCACCCTCTCCCATTACCCTCACCGAACCTGCATTCCAAAGTCACACACTCGCATCATTGTTTTGGCAGGGGGAGGGAGGAGGTTGGGAGGGGTTGGGGAAGATGTAGGGTGGGGGTAGGGGAAGGAAGGGGGTGAAGGGTATGGGGGAAGGGGGAGGAACCAGTTATTGGGCGCCCCTGGTGTGGGATGCTTCGAAATAAATTAAACTTTTCGCTGCTGTGGACGACCTCAGTGGCGGATTCATCTAAAACCATAAGGCAGTGGTTCATAATCTGCAGATAATTGCTGTACTCACAAGTGGGTAGGTTAGCTGTTCTGTAGTGGATAATGAAAGACTGAGCGTAAATGTGTTCGTATGTATAATTCTTGTGAAGTTCGTCGACAATATCAATGATTCTTCTTTGCTGAGAACTTCTTAATTTAGATTACAAAATTTAGACGTTGATCATTATATAGTATATATCTATATACAGTAAATATCTATATCTATATCTGTCTATCTAGCTATCTATCCATTATATTATTGACATTATACAGAGATATAACTAAAAGTTTCTTATATTAATCATTCTTGTTAGAAATAAAAGAAAGTAGACGTGATACTTTTAGTAAGGAACTTCTTTGAATATTTGTATCATAAGAATGAAATTTTGTTTAAGGACAGTTTGGTGATAAGTGTGTAGTACGGAAAAGGTGTGGGTAACGCTGAACAGAGGCTATAAGTAAATATGCAATGAACTAAAAATGCTGAGAGCCACTGTCGTAAGGGGCAGGAGCGCTCATCAGTCTCATGGCCTCTCCCCCTTTCCCCTTTCCCCTCCCTTCCCCTTCCCCCCTCCCCGACACATTCCATCTAAATGAACAAAAAATCACCAGGGTAAGAATTAACAATGAATATTAAGAGACATCAAAAGCAATACTATGATTAACCACAAAATTTATATACTAATAACGACATTTAATTTTTAGTTATATAATAAGCTTGGTCTAATACGGCATTTAGTAATTAAAGAAATATATACCTGACTCAAGTTTACGATCCACGTCAAGAAGCAAACGGGAAAGAATTACTGTAAAAGCGATGTAATGAACGGTATGAAGAATGTTGGTAATTTTTTATCTCTTGTGATTAGTGAACTTAATTATGATTCCTAGGTAATGTTTTGAACTTTGCCAAAGCGAAAATATCAGGGGGCTAATTCTTTACTGGTCGTTAATCTTTTCTCAATGCTCAGATAAACAAACCCTTACTGTGTTGATGTAGACACTGACGCTGAAGTTTAGAGGGGCACTGCGTCTTCTTCCCCTTCTGTCTCCCCCCTATCGTTCCACTTCTGTCTCTCCTGTCTCCCTCCTCCCTTTCCTCTTCTGTCTTTCCTCCTTCCGTCCCCTTCCTTCCGCCCCCTCCCCTTCTCCTCTTCCGCGCCCCGCCCCCCCTTGATCTTCCCTCGAGTGCACTTTGTATTATGTTAAAACGGACAGAACGACTACCTTCACCTGAGGGGATCATTAAAAAATTAAAGAATTAAAAATAATTGCAATCTTGAACAGCCACCTTCTCTTCCCCTCCTGGCGCTGAAAAACTAAGCGAGCACAAAGCATTTCTACTCAACTGAGAGAACGCCAGGTAGATACAAGGTTAAAAACTAGATAGATAAAAATCAAGGTGGTTTGGCAATGTAGTCCCAAACCAGCTCAGCCCGAGGACGTCTTTTGCATTTTATTCTTGTAGCCTCCAGACGATTTTTTGAAGACATTTTTGGGACTGGAAGTGTCAGTTTTATCTCTAATGAACCCCTGTACGATTAGAGGTTTTCCTGAGTTGAGTATAATTGTGTGGTGATAGTCTGGTTGAAATGAAGAAAAGGCATCATTGTTTTGAAAGGATTAACTCTCATTACCTCACCTCACCTCACCTCACCTCATCTCTGGCACTGCACACACCTCCCTCTCTCTTCCTCCCATCTTTCAACTTTCTTCCTTGCTTTCCTTTCCCTTCCTCCTCTTTCCCCTCCCATCGACCTTCCTCCTTCCCATCCACTTCCCTTTCCCACAGCTCTCCCTCCTTTTCCATCCTCCTCCTTTCCCCGCCTTCCTCCCTCCCTCCATCCCTCTCTCCTCCTACCTTCCTTCCTCTCTCTCCTCTCCTTCTTCCCCGTTCCTCCGCCAACAACACCTTCCCTTCCCCTTTCCCCTTTGTTAAACCCCACCTTTTCCTTCCTTTTACCTCCTTCTCCCTCCCCCCCCTCTCTCTCTCCCGTGCCCACACTTCTCCCTCCCTCCTCTCTCACTCCCACTCCCTCCTCTCTACTTTCCTTCTGCTTTCCTCCGCCTCCAGCATTCCCCCCCTCCTGTTTCCCCCTCCTTCAACCCCACCTCTTCTCCTCTCCTTTTCTCTTTCCCTCGCCTTCCCCTCCTTACACACCTTTCCTCCCTCCCACCCCTTCTACCCTCTTCCCCTTCCCTTTCCACCAGCTTCCTGTCTCTCATTGCTTCGGGGAGTAGGGGCAGTGGTGGCGCATTGGTAACATATCCAGCTCGCAAATGGAAGACCTCGAGTTCGATTCTAGGGCCGGTCAGACTCTTGGACGAAGTTTGTTTCCCCCTTGTCTTTTCACCCAGCAGTACGATTTAACTCCTTGATCAATTAGTCCCCCCCTCCTCGCGCATCCTCATTTTGCGTGGATAGGTTCATGTCTTGTCAGCGTCCCATTCGTGATTTAAGCGCCTTGTATGTTTATTTCACTGTGTCGTGTGCGTTTTTCTCCTTTCCTCTTGCGTGGGTAAGTTGAGGTCTTTTGTGTACAGGGTTATTTTTCGTCTCAGAGTTAGATCACGCCTCCCTTTCGTGACTCCAATCCATTTGTCTGCGTGCGTTCAATACATCGTTTCGTGGGGTACTTTTCTCTTTCACTCGTTTGCGTCTAATTTTCCATCTCCATGTTTAGTTCAGATCTTGTATTTATAGGTTTGGATCTCCTTTACCTCAGAGTTACATCTTATTTTCTTCTCGTGACTTCAATCCATATGTCTACCTAGGTTCAATACATCGTTCCGTGAGGGCATTTTTCTCCATTTCCTTTTCGCGTGGTTTTAAATCTTCCTCTCTGCGTGGGGCTGAGGTCCGGCCCCTGCGTGAGTTCAGGTCATTTCTGAAGGCAACTCGAGGCGTGGAAAAGTGGATTGGTTATGGGGCGGAATTTATAGCTGGCTGTGGTCCACTATGCGGCAGCCTGACCAGCGACACAGGCCAGGTGAAGGGGCAGAGAGCGGAAGGGGGGCTGGGGAAGGGGCAGAGAGCGGAAGGGGGGGCTGGGAAAGGGGCAGAGAGCGGAAGGGGGGGCTGGGAAAGGGGCCGAGGGCTTTAGGGAGGCTCATATCCCCTGAAGCAAACTTAGGTGAAACAGAGGACAAGAAAATGGAGGGGGCGAGGAGAAAGGAAAGACCAAGGGGCAAAAATAGAAAGGTGGGAGCAAGGAAGCAAGTAGAGAGGGGAGGAGGTTAGAGTGGGCGATCAGAGAGGGGAAGGGGTAGGGGGAAGGAGAGAGGGAAGGAGGCATAGGAAGGGAAAGGGTGCACATATCCCTTTTGTACCAGTTATTTCCATCATTGTTAATATATTATTATGGTTGGTTGGTTATTCGGAATGGCTTTATAAATCGGTGTGGCCCAAAAGTCTCACGCAGTGCAAGGAGGGTCGGGGGATGGGGATGGGTGAGGACGGGGAGGATATACCCTTAGTGTCAGCTGTGTCTATTATTGTTATTAATATTACTGCTGTTGACTGGGTATGGGGAGGATTTTATAGCTCGGTGTTGTCCGGTACTCAGCAGTCTCGACCAGCGGCACACGAAGCAGGGGGGAGTGGAGATGATAAGAAAACCAGTGGACAGAAGTGGAGACAATAATGAAACCAGCGGACAGAAGTGGAGACAGTAATAAAACCAGTGAGAAGTGGAGGTGATAATAAAACCAGTGGACAGAAGTGGAGATAAGAATAAAACCAGTGGACAGAAGTGGAGATAAAACCTATTGAGAGAAGTATATCAGCGCATTATCTCTCTATCCATCTATCCATGTATCTATCTATCTATTTATCTATTACTTTTCTTATACTTTTCTGCCAGCTCAAAATCTTAACCCTTCCACCACAGTTACCTCATTTAGATTTCACTGTGGCTACTTCAGAACGATTTTTAAAAGAACCGCCATTTACACATAACCACAACAATGATTTTTTTTTTTTGTATCAGATCCTTGCTACTGCCACAAATATTTATTCTTTTTAATATGGATCCCTTGTACTGAAGGGGCTAATTTTGGAATCGGGTACTACATTCACTTGGGTAGCGGAGGAGTAGTACCCACGTATTCCGCGCGTCCCGTAAAAAGAAGAGACGGGAATAGGGAGTTGAAACCTTCCTTTTTTTATTTCTGTAATGATGTGTTGATTTTTTCCCCCTCCAAGAAGCACGAATTAAGAAAAATGGGAAACGAAAGCAATAAGACAAGCATAGACTAATTCAGTAGCAGTGAGAGAGAGAGAGAGAGAGAGAGAGAGAGAGAGAGAGAGGTGGAAAGTATGAAAATTTGGTAAACAGGTAAGGAGAAAAAAAAGGAGGAAGCAAGGAGAAGGGTGGAGGAAAGTTAGTTCCCCGACCGCCTGCCCTTCTCATTTCCACCATCCTTTTCTCCCTGACTTTTTTATTTTATTCTCTCTCTCTCTCTCTCTCTCTCTCTCTCTCTCTCTCTCTCTCTCTCTCTCTCAGGTCAGTCCTTTGCTTACCTCCCACTACACCATCACCGAATCAGTATTATCAGCAATCATCAATTTTTATGTACATATTAAAAAAAAAAACTCCTTCCAGGGCTCTCACAATTCTTCAGAAATTCCTCACCTTCATCACTTCATCTTCATCATCATCTTCATCACTGTCGTCTTTATCATCATCGTAACTGTTGCATAAAACGAGGTCCTGTGATTCTCTCTCTCTCTCTCTCTCTCTCTCTCTCTCTCTCTCTACCTACCTACCTACCTACCTACCTACGTATCCATCCATCCATCTGTCTGCCTATCTCTTCATCCTTGTCTCCCTACTTCAGTCCCTTTCTCATCGTCTATGGCACTATTTCCCTTGCCATAGTCCTCAATCATGGCATCCCGTTTTCCTTTGTCATAGTCCTGTTTTTAGCGTCTTCCTTTTATAATAATCTTTTTTCCATACCACGTTTTCCTCGTCATACCAACCCATTTTTTTTCCTTGTGCATATCCCATTTTCCCTTGTCATATATTTATTTCAATTTTCCTTTCTATCGTCCATCTTGTAGCATCACCATCCATAAAAAAAAGAAAAAAATCCAACTTCTCTGACCATTTTTCTTTACTAACCCCCATTTCCCTACCACTTCAGACCATTTTTCCCTACCAACTCCCATTTCCTATCAGATTCAGACCACTTTTTCCTCATTAACTCCCATTTCCGTACCACTTTAGGCCATTTTTCCTCACCAACTCCCATTTCCCTATCACTTCAGACCATTTTCCCTTACTAACTCCCATTTCCCTACCACTTTAGACCATTTTTCCTTACTAACTCCCATTTCCCAACCACTTCAGACCATTTCCCAGCCACTGCAGACCATTTCCTTTGTCCTAGTCTAATTTTCCCAGCCATAGTCCTTCCTCCCTAACCATTTCCTCTGCCCTAACCCCGTTCCCCACCGCCCATCATGGTGGACAACAGCCGCACGTGAGCTCCGAGGGGTAAGCCACGACTTGACCCCACCTGACCCCTCCCGCACCTGCCTTGCCCACACCGAAACTAAGCGAGTCAAACTTAAACTTGACCTAAGCTTAATTCAACCAACCCTGACTTAACGTAACTTATCCTGACCTGACCTGACCTGACCTAGCTTAATCTAACCAGACGTGACCTGACCTAACACTCTAACCAAACCTGACCTGATCTGACCTAACAATCCAACTGAACCTGACCTGACATGACGCAATAATCTAGCCAAACCTGACCTGACCTGACCTAACAATCTAAATAAACCTGACCTGACCTGACCTAACAATCTAACCAAATCTGACCTGACCTGACCTAACAATCTAACCAAACCTGACCTGACCTGGCCTAACAATCTAACCAAACCTGACCTGACCTGGCCTAACAATCTAACCAAACCTGACCTGACCTAACAATCTAACCAAACCTGACCTGACCTAACAATCTAACCAAACCTGACCTGACCTAACAATCTAACCAAACCTGACTTGACCTGACCTAGCAATATAAATAAACCTGACCTAACATAATCTGACCAAACCTTATCAAACCTAACTTAAACTAGCGTCCACCTGACCGCCCCCTCACCTGCCTAGACCAGACCGAAACTAACAACTGAATTTGAGCTGACTTAATTCAACCTAACTTAATCTAACTAACTACCCCTCACCTGACCCTCCCTTCACCTGCCTTGCCCACTCCAAAACTAACTTGACCTTACGTAACATGACCTGACCTAACCTAACCTAACCATATCTAACCAAACCTAACTAAATCTAACATAGTCTAACCCAGTCTTACTTCCCTTCGTGGTGGACGTGAAGCGAGAAGTGTAAGCCACGACATGACCCCCCACCTGACCCCTCCCTGACCTGCCCTGACCCGACACGATAGCCCTACCTACCTAGTGCCAGCTGGGGGCGGGGAGGGGGAACTAAAGACACCTGACCTTCTCCCCCATCATTCCCCCTACCATCCCTACCCCTCATTTCCCTACCCACAACCACTATTTGTCACCTCCCCACCCCCACCAACTTCCACTCCATGTCCTTCACCTCCTACCTCTCCCTTACCCCTCATCCCATACCCCTACCTTGTCCCTCCCCCACCCCCATCCCCCTTCTCCTCTTTCCCTTCCCCACCCCCCCTCACCCCCACCCCCACCCTCTGAGCTAGTCGTGACCTGCCCACGACGCCGCTTGCAGGGTATGATTCATGAAAAAGAGAGGTCAGGGGCAGGGGAGGGGGTGTGGGAGGGGGAAGGGAAGGGAAAGGGAGGGGGTGGAGGGGAAGGGGAAGGGGGATGGGAAAAGGGAAGGGGAGGGGAAGGGGAAGGGGGATGGGGAAGGGAAGAGGAGAAGGGGAGGGGGATGGGAAAAGTGATGGGGAGGGGAAGGGGAGGAGGAGGGGAAGGAGAAGGAGGAGTTGTTATAGAGTGGAAAGAAAACGTAGTGAACGGGCATATTACCTTTAGCCCCGAGGGTGTCAATTATTCTTTATCTATTTATTTATTTATTTTTGCTGGTACCAAGGGATTTTGACTTACCATAAAAAAACACTCTAATAATAAAGTTGAAAATAAAGGCTATATCTCAGTCTCCCCTTGGAAAAACCTCTCCTAATCTCAATAAAATCGTATAGTGATAAGGATAAGAAAATAAAGCGGAAATAAGGTCATATTAAAGAATAATGTTTTTTCCAATCAGTGCCGTGTTTTTTTTTTCATTAATTCTTGCCACTTTCAGATAATTTTGTATAATTTAAAGAACGTCTTCCCTTAGTAATAATCTCCTTTATATACTTTACGGAGAAAAATTGCCCGTAAGCTGAAGGAAATGGTCTGACGGTAACCTGAGAGAGAGAGAGAGAGAGAGAGAGAGAGAGACGTCAACCTAGTGAGAGGGTGAAGTTGGTATAAAATGGCAAGTCGTTTCGTGGGTCAGCGCCTTCGGGATTGGTGCCCGTGTTAAGGGAAAGAGAGGTCAGCTGAGGTCACCAGTTGGGCAGGAGAAAGAGATGTCGTGTGCTGATCAAGTGAGAAGGATTTGTATCGACTCTTCCTTAACATCTATACTCCATTCACTTTAACTTGACCCAGATTTTCGTCCTTTTGTGGCTTATTTCTCGTAGCTCAGTGGCAGAAATATATAAAAATGTAGCGCTTCTTCGTGACTAGCATCCGATTCTGATATTAATGTGAACAGAGTATAATTTCAGTATCTCATACGTAAATATTTTCTTGTATTTTTTATGGAGTCTGTGTGTATGACAAGAATATACAGAGTGGTCCATATATAGCGCTTCCCTTCCACTCTGTCTAGTGATTTTTTTGTGTGTGTTTTGGGGATGGCTCAGATTTACCATTGTCTACCCTGCATCACCCATTTTCTTCTCCCTCTGACACACCCACACCAGCAGACAGAGCCGTTCCCTCCATACATAAGATACCACCAAGCGAATTTTTAGTGAAGCGCTGTTTACCATCCACCCTAAACAGAACGTGAAAGAAAATAATGTGTAATCTGCAAAATAAATCGCTGAGAGGGAGGTGTTTGTGGACCTTATCGGATAGCGAACATACGGATCAAGAAAGGGAGGCTGGAAATAAAATTGTTGTGTATGGATGTTTTACGTTTGTGCCTATTTCGTGGGTCAATGCTTTTGTGGATGGGTCGTACGGTAGGGGATAGAGAGGTCGAGGGAGGTCATGAACTGGGGTGAGAGAGAGAGAGAGAGAGAGAGAGAGAGACAGACAGACAGACAGACAGACAGAGACAGAGACAGAGAGAGACAGAGACAGAGACAGACAGACAGACAGACAGACAGACAGACAGAAAGACAGAGAATAGGTTGTGTGTGTGTGTGTGTGTGTGTGTGTGTGTGTATGTGTAAAGAAATTTGGCGTATGGAGCTTCGTGTCGGTGTCTTCTTGTTTCGTGGATTATTCGTATGGTAAAAGAGGGGTCAGACGGGGTCACGAATTGAGAAGAAGGAAAGATAGGGAGAATGGAAAGAAAGGTAATGTATTGACCTTATTATATCTTGCTGTTTCCCGGGTCACTGATTTCGAGGTGGTTTGTATGCGGTGGAAAAAAAAGAGAGGTCAGGTAAGGTCATGAACTGCAGGGGAGATGACAGGGGAGAGAGAGAGAGAGAGAGAGAGAGAGAGAGAGAGAGAGTCAAACCGGGTCATGAAATAGAGAGAAGATGACAGCAGAGAAAAAAAAAGAAAAAAAAAAAAGAAAAAGAAAGGTAGTGTATGGCTGTTTCCTGGGTCATTGTCTGCGTGGATGGTTCGTATGTTAAAGTAGGATTCATGGGGAGGAGAGGTCAATCGAGGTCATGAACCGGGGAGAAAGAGCGAGAGGATAGTGGAAAGAAAATCAGTGTATGGTTTTTCTTATTAATCTCCTCTGGTTTCGTGAGTTAGTGCGTTCGTGGATGATTCGTTTGCAGGGTTAAGATTCGTGGTAATCCTAGGTCACAAAAGGTCATGGAATGAGGAGGAGGAAAGGTGATAAGGGTGGAAAAATACGAAATATGTGTTTTCCTGTTAGTTTACTTTGTTTCGTTGGTGTGTGCTTTCGTGTTTCGTATACTAGGGAATGGAGGGATTAGGAGTCATGAACTGGGAGGGGGAATGAGGAAAGGATGGAAAGAAAGGAAATATGCCGAGTTTTGTATAAATATCCTCTCGTTTCGTGAGTTACTGCTTCGTGGGTGGTTTGTAGGCGATGGGAGAGGGAGAAAATCAGGCAAGGTCACGTTCTAGAGAGAGAGAGAGAGAGAGAGAGAGAGAGAATCGAAATCTATCGCCGTACGTATCAATATCCTCTCGTTTCGTGGTTCACTGCTTTTGTGGTTTTTGGTTCCTATGCAGACAAGGGAGAAGGAAGGGAAAGGAACTCGTGGCCAATGTTGAGGGAAGTAGTGCAGAACTGTTTAATTTTTGTACCCCGTTTTTCTCCTGGCAAAATAATGTTCGAATATATAACAGAGGGCGAAGTGCCTGTAAAAAAAAAAAATAATAATAAAAATAATAAAAAGCGACCCCCAGCTGAGAGGGTAAAGATCGAGGTACACTTTAGCCTCTCGCAGAATAGGAAAAGTCGATAAGGGCTACACTCTCTATTTGTGTATCTGGGTTTATGTGTGTGCCTTTTTCTCTTCGGGTGGGCGGAGTAGTTAATTTATTGACTTGTCTGTTTGTGTATGTATTAATCTGGATGTTTGTTATGTGTGCGTACGTATAATGTGATGCTGTTTACTTCCATTCCTCCATTTACACACACACACACACACACACACACACACACACACACACACACACACACACACACACACACACACACACACACACACACACACACACACACACACACACACACACACACACACACACACACACACACACACACACACACACACACACACACACACACACACACACACACACACACACACACACACACACACACACCACCTAACCACCTCCATAGCCATCTGTGAATCTATCTTTATATCTCTGTCATCTAACACAGTATCCCAGTATCGCTACATCAAAACCTCTACACATAACCCAGCTCATTCCGATTCAATTGCTGGCCATATGAAAACACCTACACACAATTTCTACACATCCACACAACTCATCCATATATCACGGTTTCTACACCTCGAAAAATAACACCCACGTATTTTTACAACCTACCCATGTCCTCCACAATTCCACACCTCCAGACAGCCTCAACACACCAACATCTCCCTGGCCGAAAAAGTGGCCAAAACCCTGCACCCAGCCGGGCCATGACCAAGGGTACCCTCAAAACAACAGGTGCAGGAAGATCGTAAACTTTCCCCTGAACCCCACAAAGCTGGCTCAAAAAAGGACACCGCTGATATCGCCAAGAGGTGTATTTTTAGTGGGTCCCCGTCACCAGCCAACAATTTCCCCGTGTGATATTGTGTGATTATCTCTACTAACAAGCTCACACGGGCTGTATAAAAGAGCAGGCTTGGTTTTTTCCTATATCAGTTTATATGATGTGTCACCAGTTTGTAATTACGTGGAAACCTGAAAGCCTTTGGGGAACATGCTGTATTTAACCTCCAGTCTAGAAAGTATTTGGCAATTCTTTTACCATCCCCCGTCCCACCTCCACTCCCTCCCACCTCACCGCCTTCACCCCGACCCCCTATCCTCCTCCAGCCTCCACAACCAAGCACCTGACCCTGTGCAGTTCTCCAGTTGCTATCTAGAAACTATTCAGGGAGTATCTTAGCAAGCAGATGGTATCCACAAATTAACTGCAGTTTTTTTTAACCCTTCAGCCTCCACACTCAACTCACCTGACTGGTGCAGTCTGCTAGTTAATGTGAAGAGAGTATCTACTGCTGTCAGATAGTATCTACGAAATATAATGCTTAGGAAATATTGGTAGTTCCTTCCCCGCTCCCCTCACCTCCGATTTGGCATCCACATCAAACCACCTAAAATTACACAGTCCACTTATTACTTTCTGCAAACTGTCAAGAAGGTATCTAGTATCCGGAAAGTAACTAGAAAGTTTTAGGTCTAGACTATCGTAAGTTCATTCATGCAACAAGGGGACACTACCTTCGGTGCCCAACCCGGCCCCCGTTTCCTCCACTACCCCTTGCAGCCCCCACAACCGACCCATGAGAATCACTAGTTACACTCGCAGTTAGACCCTACAGAGTTGGTGAAGACGCCCTGTGGTTTGGTGCTAGAGTTCTCTGGTCGGAACGCGCTGTGACCTACACGCTACGGGGGAATCCCAGAGGTGGCCGGAGGTTATTCTGTCACGTAAAAACACAGCTTGGGGTGTAGACCGTCCTCCTCTCCGTACGTGGATTACAGTAGCCTAACCTCTGCCCCCTACTTTCCTAAGGGAGGCAAAATGGGGCTGGCAGATTTTATTTCACCGCTTCAGTACAAAAAATCCTTCGTACTGAATAACATCGTCAGAAAGGAGCGAGAATGAGCCAAGTGGAAAGTGTCATCGTACTGGAAGGGTTAAGAGAGACTGTTCAGATTCATCAAGACAAGAGATCATTCAAGACTCAAATAAAATCGTCTGAAATTAGAATATAAGTAATCCTCCAACAGAGAGGGTTAACGAGGAGTGTTTGCAAGGCCTTCGCTACGACAGATGGCCCGGGAAAGGAATTATATCGTTTAGAAGTAGGAAGAGGAAAGAAAGAAAATTACTGACAGAGTTTACAGTTTTACGAGGCGAGACCATTCCTTAAATGGATAAAATCTAATAAAATATACAAATAAAAAGTAAGAGAGGGTCCTGGTACTATGCTTAACCCCTTGGCTGATACGGTTTCTCTCAACTGCCCCAAATCGTCTGGAGTTAGCCTAAAGACAACTAAAGACAATTCCTAGGTTTACCCCAAGCAAAGAAAGGGTGACTCGAGAGACTGGCAGTTTTTTGAAGCTTTGAACTGGTAGGATTTCTCTCAGCTGACCAAAATCGTCTGGTACTTGCTGAATGAAATACCAGATACGAACAGCAATGAAGAGACTAAAACTGATGTCGCCAAGGTGTAGTTATTTTCGAGATTTCTGATGGTTTGTACTTCCATGATGAGTATAAAGTGTGTTTGGGTTCTCTCTCTCTCTCTCTCTCTCTCTCACACACACACACACACACACACACACACACACACACACACACACACACACACACACACACACACACACACACACACACACACACACACACACACCTGTACTGCGCCAGGTATAATGTGTGTGTGTGTGTGTGTGTGTGTGTGTGTGTGTGTGTGTGTGTGTGTGTGTGTGTGTGTGTGTGTGTGTGTGTGAAACATAGCCCCATAATCTCACATCCGCCGCTCCCCCCCACCCAGCCACACCCTCTCCCACCCACCCATTCCAGCAAGGAGGTGAAATCAGTGCCTCTCGGCTGGGTAGGCAGAGTGACGTAGGCATCGTAGATCAGGTTGGCATCACTAGGGGCCGGAGAGGGGGACGTGTTTACCCCTTTCAGCCCTCCTACGTGCCGAACACCTTCACATGTCATTGCTTTGTTGTTGGAACCCTCCGTACTGAATACTGGTGAAAATAGACGAAGAGTACACGAGGCAGAGTCAGAGTTTATCCTTGACTCGTTTCGCTGTAAAACTTCATCATACCGTCTGATGAAACTTTACAGTGAAACTTGTTAAGAATAAATTTTGACTCTACCTTGTATATTCTTCATTCTCTGTTCACCAGCCTGTCACAGTGTCACATGATACTGAATACTGTTGGCGTCCTTCTTGTTTAAGACTGGTTGTGGTGGTGTTAGAAGGGCTGTTTTTGTGATGTGTTGGTGGGCCTTGTATAAGTTCAGTAGAGAAAATGAGGAATATTCAGTTCCCCATACTGTTCCCTGCCCAACCTTGGACCCATCTCACATCATCTACCACTAACCCGGTACCCATGAATAAGTAATAATTAAGCGAATGACGTATCCAAAATAAGGCGAAAACCATTCACTGGAAAGGTTAAGTAGTATAAACGTACTTCTCTCATTAGTACCGTAATACCTTTTTAATTCTATTCTTGCTACTGCCAAATAACTTTGTTGAGCTCAGGTGAGATGTGTGGTAGTGAATGGACGGGTTATCGGCGAGTCCACCTGAGGCAGCCTTCTTACCCCTCCCCTCCTGCCCTCGCGACGCTAGGTGGGTTGGCAATGCTCATCGGTGCCCTAACATCTTATTGTACTTTACTTTTACTACCTCAAGACGACTTTATTGGGCTTCTTCACCAAACAATGCCACTTTAATTTTATCCTTACTGCCTCAAAAAACAAAAATAAAAAAGACTAATTTTTGGAGCGTATTTTTTAACTGGAGAGGTTTGATAAGGCCAACCTTTTCACAACCAAACGTCTTCAATAAACAGACAAACAAACAAAAAAATTGTCTGTAGGTAGCAAGAATAAAACTGAAAACAAAAACACATGATTGCGAAGGTATACAATTATCTAAGTATTGAAAATATAATGAAAATGAAAATCCTAGCAGTGAAGGGGTTAAGGAAGAGGTGTGTCAGTGAAAGGGGTGTATTTTCTGCGTGTCCATCTCAGGCCCCACCCTCACCCTCACCCCCACCCTCACCCCTACCCTTACGCTAACCCCTCCCTCGCCCCTACCCTCCTACACCCACCCCCACCCTCACCCCTCTTTGGCCAGGTCGGTAATGTGAGGCTGTCTGACCCTTCCCTCACACACCCTGCCCACCCAAATGACGGCATAATTCCAAACTCTGTATCCTTATGGCACACACACACACACACACACACACACACACACACACACACACACACACACACACACACACACTCTCTCTCTCTCTCTCTCTCTCTCTCTCTCTCTCGCGTCCACCCAAGTGATGGCATAATTCCGTCCCTGTCTTGCCCGCTGTCTTTCTCTCTTTCCGCCTCTTTTCCGGCCCCCTGTCTCTCTCTCTCTCCGTCTGTCTTCCGCCTCTCTAATTCTCTCCGTCCCTTCCTGTCTGTGCCCACCCAAGTGATGGCATAATTCCAGACTCTCTCTCCTTTCCTTCTGTCTGTCTGTCTTTCTGTCTGTCTATTTATTTATTTACATTCCTGTCCTCTATCTTTCTTCTTCCCTCCATTCCTCCCCCCGTCCCTTCCTGTCCATGCCAACTCAATTAACGTCATAATTTCAACAATCACTCTATCCTTCCTCATTTTCTAACTCTCTCTTGTTCTCTGTATCTTTCTTTCTGTCTTCCTCTCGTCCCTTTTATCTTTCTCCCACTATTTCTCAAACTCGTCTCTCTCTCTCTCCGACCCACTTAGCCCGTGCCCGCCCAAAATGGCAAGAAAATTTCAAGTTCTGTCTCTGTTTCTTCCTGCACTAGCACATTCCTTTGACGTCCTAATTCCACCCCACCTCTTGCGTCCCCTACTCTCTCTCTCTCTAGCTCATGCTCTCGGTCCCTCTGCTCTCTGGCTCTCTACTTTCTACCCCTCTACCCTCCATAAACAAAGTCTGGCGCGGAGATCATGGGTGGTGTCACAGGACCTTAATGGATACTGTTTCTGACTTTCATTACACGGGGTGCTGGAAAGGGACGCCTTCACGTGGTGGCACAGATATTAGTAGGTGGTTTCAGAGTCCAGTTATACAGACGTCCTCATTTACCCCCATGTCCAGCGGAAAGAGGGTAGTGGACCGCAGGAGATGGACAGCTTCAGCCTGTAGTTCACTGGGTTTACGTTCCAGATGAACCTGGGGCTTCACCTACTACTACTACTACTACTGCTACTACTACTACTACTACAAGAGGTCTGTAGTATTTTTATATCTATAGCCAGACGCCTTAATATATTTAGATGGAAGATTTTTCTTATTCATTTGGTTTTTCCTTCCCTGTTTCTCTTCTGTATAAAAAAGAAATGATATGGACAGACGAACAAAACTGACCAGCCTCCATTAATCGAGCACTTGATTGTGACTTATGACAGCTTTATTATTATTATTAATAGCTCCACATTCTGTGGCGTTCTTATCGAGAGCGAAAATATTATTTCTTTTTTCTTTTGTGGGGTGGGGGGAGATCTAGAAGGGTGGCATTCCAAGACCGTTCGAGATAAAGACTTAAATTTCAATTTCAGGAGTGATGTGCCATGGCTGCAGGCTACCGGCGGCACATTTTTTCTTTTTCCTAGCATTAGCGCCGTACTATGGTATTTTTTTTTTTCCATTTTTGATCAGCGCAGCAAAGCTACAAAGTCGATTGCTTTGCAGATGTTCCAGCATGTAGTCGCCAACATATACTAGTGCTCCTGGGTATTGATATAGAGATCCAACAAATACACTTTGATGTTGAGGAAAATCAAAATGGCCGCCTCATGCCTGAAAGTGCTAAATCGGAAAGTATGAGGCCAGTTTTGACCAAACCCGGTGGCAGTGTAGTGGGTCATGAGTGAACATGATTTATATGAATGACCTTGACTTTGATCTCAAGGTCACAGGTCAAAATCTATAAAAAAATTCGTGTCATACCAAAAGTCCCTAAATATTAGGGCAGCCATTTTAGAATTCTAATTCTAATTCTAATTATTATTATTATTATTATTATTTATTAGTTATTATTATTATTATTATTATTGTTATTATTTATTATTTATTATTGTTATTATTATTATTATTATTATTATTATTATTATTATTATTATTATTGTTATTATTATCGTTATTATAATCATTACTCTCGCTACTGTCAGCCAGTATTATTCTTCCCATATAGCATTTCTTTTTGCGAAGGTGATAAGGTGATCTTCTCAACGTCTCCTCCTTTATTTTATTCTTAACTCTCTAAGGCTCCTATGACCCACTCTCACCTGAATGAAACCCGGAAATAGAATACTAGAGTTGTCTTTATCGTGAGAGGGTTAAGGAAGACACTTAGACACGAATGGATGAAGAAGTTATTCGGTCTCTATCAGTCTTCGGTGTGATTAATGTCTTTTTAATTTTACCTTTGCTACCTGAAGGAGATTTTGATTAAGGGAAGGCTTCTCGTATTGAAGGGGTTAACATCCATGAAAATTTTATACAGCAATACAGTAGAGGTATGTGTGTATTACGTTTCCTCTCTCTCTCTCTCTCTCTCTCTCTCTCTCTCTCTCTCTGCCCCCTAAATTCAACCATGACACTTAGACACGGACAGATGATGATATTGCTCATACAATCTCCTTTTACCTTTTAATTAAGATCAATATTTTTTTATGATATTGCCCTGGATAACGCCAGATAATGTTGCTCACCTTGATCTCTCGTACTGACGTGGCTAAAAATAATCTCCATCAATCTCCATCAATCTCCATCTATCTCCATCATTCTCTCATTATCTCCCTTCGTTGTGGTTGACGTCTCTTAATTCGCTTTTTTTTTTTTTACGGTATTTTGAGGATATTTTCAGCTCAGGTAGACGCTTTTCGAACTAGGGGGAGGGTTGATGTGGCTTTCATTTACCCCTTCATTTCTAGAGGTGTTTTCAGAGTTGAGAGAAATCGTCTGGTGCCCCTATAATCAAAGTAGGAAGTACGTCATTGGGTTGAAAAGGCCAAAATTATACTCCTCTTACCCCCAGACGATTTTATTAGCACGTTAGGGGGTTGAGGAGGCAAAAATTGTACGCTTGAGGCCACCAGACGATTTTATGCAGCTGGGGGAAAGACCTCTCGTTCTGAAGGATTTAAGCACACAATCTCTGTTAACCCCCTTTCACTGAGCTGGTGGCATTATGGTATTTTATGCTGGCTGACGATAGGAGGTTTTATCCAGACGAGCGAGAGAGAGAGAGAGAGAGAGAGAGAGAGAGAGAGAGTAGGAATGTGATAACGAGTAGTCTTGGCATTCATGACGGTTATCAAACGTATCACATACCTGGTGGAAGTACCTGGGTCATTCTTGCAGGTTAAAGGCAGACGATTTTATTTAGCTGATAGGAAATTCTGAAAGAGGGAGAGTAATAAGTATCTCAGTTAAATCATCTTGCTACTGTGGTGTCTTTATTTTTAGTTTTACTAGACCCGTTAATAATGACCTAATAAAGACAGACATGGGGAAAAAACTGCTTCCTAAGTCTCCTTTAATTTCTCCGTTGGGACTGAAACACTCTGATATTTTGTGCAAGTTAGTAATAGAGTGTTTTATTTATCTGTTAATAGTTCACTTAGGCTTTCCTGTTCTCGACTGTGGATCCAACCTACTCCATTTTTGAGGGAGAAGTAGGGATAGGATGATGATGATGATGATGACGATGATATGATGATGATGATGATAATGATAAAAATGATAATGATGATTATGATGAAGTTGGTGATAATGACAATGATGATAATGATGGTGAAGATGATGATAATGGTGATGATAATGATATTGATGATGATGATGTTGATGATGTTAAAGATGATGATAATGATAATATAATGATGATGACGATGGTGATAATTGCGATGAAGATGGTGATAATGGCGATGAAGATAATAATGATGTTGATAGTAATGCTAATGATGACGGTCTAGGTGAGAGCAATAATTAAGAGTCAAAGGGTAAGAGCACACCTCCGTTAACCCTTTCACCAGTGTCGACCCACCTGCTTATTATTTCTTGTGCCCGTAAATTTCGCCATGACACTTAGGCACGAGGAAGTGAAGATGTTCCTTAAGCTATCTACATTAACCTTTTCAGAGCGATGACGCCTTTTGAGTCACAGGAGGAGCACTTGGAAGGGCCCATTCGGTCAGTCACACCCTAATGCTTTTCGGACGCAAAGGGTTTCACTCCCGTAGACTTTAGCGACAGCCTATAATACGGCTCCCGTGATTCCGCATCCGTCTAGGAATTTTATGCTTGTTTTAGCCTATTATTTCATCCTACAAGCGATATATTTAATTTACGGAAAGTTCTCTCACACTGAAGGGATTAGATTATTTCCATTAAGGTCTTAGATACGATTAAGTTCTTTGCTAGTTTTTTTTAATTGACTTTATTTTTTTATTTATTTTCTTTGATAAGGATAAACCCCTCGTAGTGAAGGGGTTAGAAATAATCTCAGTTAACCCTTAGATAGTCGTATCAAATTTTAGTATTCAATTCCATTAACGCCAGACGATTTTATTCATCCAAGAGTTATTCATCCAAGGGTTATTCATCCAAGAGTTGTGCATACAAGAGTTATTCATCCAAGAGTTATTCATCCACGAGTTATTCATCTAAGAGTTATTCATCCAGGAGTTATTCATCTCAGAGTTGTTCATTTAAGAGTTATTCATCCAGGAGTTATTCATCCAAGAGTGATTCATTCAAAAGCTATTCACCCAAAAGTTATTCACCCAAGTTATTCTTTCAGGAGTTATATATCCAAGAGTTATTCACCCAAGAGTTATCCAAGAGTTTTTCACCCAAGACTTATTCATCCAAGAGTTATTCATCCAAGAGTCATTAATCTAAAAGCTATTCACCCAAGAGTTATTCATCCATAAGTTATTCATTCAGGGTTATTCGTTCAGGAGTCATTAATCCAAGAGTTATTCATCCAAGAGTCATTCATCCAAGAGTTATCCATCCAAAAGTTATTCATTCAAGAGTTATTCATTCAAGAGTCATTGATCCAAGAGTTATTCATCCAAAAGTTACTCATTCAAGAGTTATTCATCCAAGAGTTATTCATCCAAGACTTATCCAAGGATTGTTCATCCAAGAGTTATTCAAACAAGAGTTATTGAATCAAGAGTTGTTCATCCAAAAGTTATTCATCTGAGGTAATCATCCAAGAGTTATTCATCCAAGGGTTGTTCATCCAAGAGTTATTCAACCATGAGTTATTCCCGCAAGAGTCATTCACCCAAGAGCTATTCACCCAAGAGTTATTCATCCAAGAGTTATTCCCACAAGAGTTATTCACCGGCGTTATTTATGAGTCGGAGAGCGTTGACCCTTTTCTCGGCTTTGGACCCGCCCAGATATCTATTTATCTATCTATCTGATTATCTGTATATCTATCTATCTGATTATCTGTCTGTCTATCTATCTATCTGTCTATCTATCTATCTGTCTATCTATTTATCTATCTCTATCTATCTATCTATCTGTATCTGTCTATCTATCTATCTGTCTATCTATCTGTCTGTCTGTCTATCTATCATCTATCTATCTATCTATCTCTGTCTATCTATCTATCTAACTATCTATATATTACTCCCGTCAATCAATGCATGACGTACTATTTAGACCGGAACAAATGAACAAATTGCCTATGATGTACAACCGCGGTCAGTAATTCCTGTACACGGCCTTAAAATCGATGTCAAATTGTAATGAGATCCTTTAAACCAGTCACTAGTATGCAAGCGAGTTGGAAGGGTCGGAATCTGGCCTCATTAGTTCCAAGGACCTGATGTGTAACGGATTTTCTTTCTTTCTTTTCTTTTTTTTTTTTACTGCAAGTGGTCGTGGTAAGGTAAGAAAAGTATATAAAGACACCAAAAGTTGAGGTGTTTGAGAGTCCCGAGTGCATAAACTGAGGTGTGGCATTGTTTTATCATCATCATCATCGTCGTCGTCATTACCGTCATCATCATCATCATCGTCATCGTCATTGTCATTGTCATTGTTATCGTCATCCTCCTCCTCATCATCATCAAAACAATAACAGACTTAGAAAGGACACTGCAAGACTCACGCCTCTCCCGGCCCTCCCAGCTCTGACCCATTGGTTGTTGCATCCCATCCTCTGCCAATTTCATTTTCTCATCTGGTTCTCTGTCTGCCTCTTCCTCTAACTCCATCTCTGAGTCGCCGTGTCGTTACTCCTGCTGTCCATCTGGTCCCTGTTCTACGAAAAAGTTACCTCGCCACATCCGTCTTTTTTTCTTAATTTTGGTTATTATAACTTCTCTTTTCGTTGGTTTTCTTATCCATGAAGCTTTTTTTTTTTTTTTTTTTGCCTCCTTGTGATACCCAGCATAATTCTTGCCATTCCTCTCTCAGCTTCATTTTAAATACAAACAAATTCCTACTTCTAATAGCGAACTTGCACTGTAGTGGTTTAGGTATTTGAAACTTTAATTAATATGCACATTGTTAAACATTTTGAATCCAACAACTTAATTAGTGATAGACAATATGGTTTTTGCCACGAAAGATCCGCCATTGACATACTCAATCTCCTAACTCATACCATCCATCAATCAATTGACCTACAACGAGAAAATCATGCAGTAGCCCTTGATATTTCTAAGTCTTTCGACGGAGTATGGCACCGTTCCCTGCTGTCCAAACTCCCTTCCTATGGACTAACGTCTTTTGTTCCTTTGATTTCCTCATATTTCAGTGACAGGAAAATAAAAGTAAAAGTAGATGATGTATATTCCAATTTCCACTCAATCAACGCCGGTGTTCCACAGGGATCAGTTCTGGACCCAACCTTGTTCCTGGTTCATATTAACAATCTCTTGTCTGTCACCCACAATCCCATCCACTCATATGCAGATGACTCAACACTACATAGTTCATTCACACTCTGACACCCACTTACAAAGTCTAATATCTCTACCTCTCAAATCAGTACAGCCATCCCCATAAATCAAGACCTATCTACGATCAGTGAATTGGGACAAAACAACTTTGTCTCATTTAATGCTTGTAAAACTAAATATATACAAGTTACTAATAGACAGATATTACCAGATTCGTATATTACCTTCAGTGCTACTAATATTCCCATCTCCGAAAGTATTAAATTCTCCGCGTCTCACTTAACAATGCCCTTAGCTGGACCTCTCATGTTAGATCACTTGCTAAAACCGCCTCAGAGAAACTTGGATTATTGTACAGAGTCCGTAACTTCTTCACTGACGAGCAGTTAGCTATAATTTATAAGAGTCATGTGTGCTTTCAGCTTGAATATTGCTCACCCTTGTGGAATGGATGCGGAGAGGTTGCATTAAAACAACTAGAAAAAATTCAGAACAAAGCTTTTAGAATTATTAACAACCCTTCCATTACAAATAAACTACCTCCCCTACAAGTAAGAAGGAATATTGCCTCCCTTGCATAATTTTAGATATTTTTATGGCAAATGCTCAGACGAAGTTGCTTCCATGGTGCCACCTCTCCATGCCTTCCCTCGTGCTACACTGGCATCTGGTAACGCTCATGACTGGCATGTCACTCAGCCATATTGCAGAACATCTGCCTATCAGAATTTTTTTATTCCCCGAACTGCATCTCTCTGGAACTCGCTTCCCCAGAGTTGTTTCCCTCCAAACTTCAACCTACAGCTGTTCAAGTCTAACCGTTACAGATATTTTATGAACAGAGGACACCAGTAATCTGGTGTATGAATTATTTTTTTTATTCGTTTGTTTTTCCTTTCTCTGTTCTGTTATTTAAAAAAAAATAACTATACTCTTTTTATTCTAACGATCCAAATTTTCGTCCATTTGTTGCTTAAATAACGCAGGTAAGTGGCAGAAAAAGACAATGGTATAACTCAAAATCCTATCCACACCGGTTCTTCGCGACTAGTGTCAAATTCAAGTGTTTAATCTCTTGCTACAACTCAAGACTCAAGACGGCGAGATGACAGTTTAAAGCCCCGTTAGATAAAAATGGTACAGTAAATCTCCACTGATTACTGAGATGCACACACGTCTTCTCCACGGCAAATCAGTATTCCGTCGAAGAACCTCACATTACTTACACACAGGCAAATGAAGAAAGGGCTCAGACAATCTTCCTTAACCCATTCACTGAGATGGAGACGGTCCCATTGAGCTGAGATAAATGGTAACTGTTAAGCCCCCCTTCCTCTTCCCCCTCTCTCTCTTCCCCCCCCCCTCCCTGCTGCACTGAATCCCACTGAGTGTACTTGTTCTCTCGGGCACGTAGATGAAGGCCAATCAGATAAAGAAACTGCTTAAACAATCTCCATTATCTGATTCTCTGCAATGGGGACAATATTATGCAGCCAAGAGAAGCCGCAGCAGGCCATAATCAGGCTCCTATGACTCACTTTCCCCTAAAGTAAGTGTCTATCTTTTTCTAGAATAAATACTAGAGTTGTCCCGACGGTGAGGGGGTTGACGGCAGAAATCATAGGACTTTTAGGCTTTTACGACACTTAGCTGCTTAAAATCACCTGGTGTCATTGTTATTCCCAGGTTCATATGACACAAGTAAATGACATCACTTTACCTGGGTTAAAAATAAATTACCCCGATAATGAGGGAGTGGTAACATTATTAACACTCCTCTGACCCTCTTGCCTGAATAAAGTAACCTAGCCTTACTTGTAATAAAAAGAGTTGTTCCATTGATGAGGGAGTTTAACATTTCTCATTAATTCTCTCTCTCTCTCTCTCTCTCTCTCTCTCTCTCTCTCTCTCTCTCTCTCTCTCTCTATTTATCCAACAGAGAAAAATGGTAGCAGTAAATACCCTCTCTACACCTGAGCACTACTTCTCCGGGGCCGCCGTAAATCAAAGCCACGACGTACTTAGACACGAACAAATGAAGAAATTGCTTAAAAACGTACGTGGTAAAGCAAATACAGGGGCCCAGTAAATGATAACCTCCCCCGCGCTGTTATTTCTGTGGGGTTTGAGTTATGAGCACCCCAAGGCCCCTCTATTAAGACTAGCCAGGGACATAACTCAAGTGTGTGTGCCTGTGCCTGGTTGGATGGACCCCTGCTACGTGGGTCTGTCTTTAGCCGGGCCTGTTAGTGGGTCCGCTGGGCTGTCTTGCAAGGTGTTCGTTGACTTTTTTTTTTCTTAAACCTTTCCATTTGTTCTTTTCTGCTCTTCATCCAGCGCAGTAAGTCATGTGGATGCGTGTGGACCGTTGCTCTGTGGTACTCTTTGTTCTTAGTCTTTCTGTTTTTTCTTTTTGGGTTTGCAATGTCTTCTTTGAATGCCTCTGTCTCCTTGTTTATGAGGTGTGATCAAAACTTCTGATAATGGTTAGCAAATCAAGTTTTATTGAATGCTAGAAATACTAAACCTTCTCAATGTAACCCTATCCTTCACCCACACTTTTGTTCCAACCTTCTTGCCACTGGTGGAAGAATCTCAGGAGCTCTTCTTTCCTAATGCTCTTCAGGATGCTCGTCGTCTCAGATTGGATGTCCTCAGTCGTGCCAAAACGATATCTTTTTATCATGGGGTACAACCAAAAATTGCACAGTGGCGAAGAAGGTTAATGGGAGAGTAAAACATAATTCTCTCTGACCAAAAAATGCTGAGTGACGAGCAAAGTGTCCAAGTGCGTTGTCGTGATGAAGCAGCCGCCACTGTTTAACCACCTTGCATAAGACTGTTGGATTCGATGCACATCAGTCAATCAGAATGGAGGATGAAATGATACGATGCTCTTTATTTATTTATTTAATTATTTCTGAGGGTGGCCGCTTCCCTAGTAGTGCAAAGAATTGATGGTGGGCAGGACTAACAATCTTGCTCTTGCCCTTGCTACGGTGCACTGACGCCTAGCATTATGTTGTCTAGTGATATATGGCAACGAGAAGAGTCCCTGATATACAAGCACTGATACGAATCGCTGATCACTCGATACAAATTGGCGAGACCATCATCAGAAGTATGTACTAACACACACACACACACACACACACACACACACACACACACACACACACACACACACACACACACACACACACACACACACACACACACACACACACACACACACACACACACACACACACACACACACACACACACACACACACACACACACACACACACACTCTCTCTCTCCTTTGCACTATTTTCGTATCCCTCTCTCAACTTTACCATGCCTCCCCCCTCATCTTTTCCTGCCCTCCTCCCCTCCCCGTCTCTTTTCCCCTTGCTCACTTTTCCTTAATTGATTCTCCTTGAGCCCAGTGTTTCTCTCTCTACCTACCTTATACTGTACATTTTTCTCTCCCTATTCCATGTTCCCCTCTCCCTCCCTCACGTCCATTTCCCCTCAGCTGTTTCTCTCTCTCACCCCTTTCCCTCTTTCATATATTCTCCTTATAACTTCTTCCCTCTCCCTTCCCCTCCCACTTACAGTCTCCCTTTCCGTCCCTTTTATAACCTCCCTCTCTCTCTTTAGCTGTTTCTTCTCACAACCCTCCTGTTCCATACATTACCTGTGTGTCTCTTTCACTCCCTCCCCCTCTTACTGTCTGCCTTCTCCCTCTCAGATCTCTCTCCCCTTCTCCTTCATGTTCCTTCCTTACCCTTCCCTTTCCCTCCCCTCTTTCTCCCTCACTCTCTCACACTTTCCTCCCATTTCTCCTTTCCTCTTCATTACTCCCTCGCCTCACAGGGTCCCTCCTAAACTCAGTATAACCTTTCCTCTCTCCTGCCTCTTTCTCTTTTCCTTCTGTTCCTCCCTCCATCTTTTCCATTTCTCCTACGCTGCTCCTTCCCCTCCCTATCCCCTGTTCCCCCCTCCTCAACTCACCTCCCCCCACTCAATATTTTCTTCATTCTTGGCTCACTTTCATCATCTTTGGAAATTTTTGAGCGCTTGAATCGTTATGAATGTGTGTGTGTGTGTGTGTGTGTGTGTGTGTGTGTGTGTGTGTGTGTGTGTGTGTGTGTGTGTGTGTGTGTGTGTGTGTGTGTGTGCGTAAGTGCATATGCGACAGCGCGCCTGTGTAAGCGAAAGTGTATGTCAGAGTGCCTGGTATGTTGATGCGTGTTTCGTGTGTATGTATGTGTGTGTGCGTGTTTGTATGTATGTATGTATGTGTGGGTGTGGGTGTGTGTGTATGGGTGAGAGAGAGAGAGAGAGAGAGAGAGAGACACACACACACACACACACACACACACACACACACACACACACACACACACACACACACACACACACACACACACACACACACACACACACACACACACACACACACACACACACACACACACACACACACACACACACACACACACACACACACACACACACACACACACACACACACACACACACACACACACACACACACACACACACACACACACACACACACACACACACACACACACACACACACACACACAGACAGAGAGAGATGGGTAGAACAGACAAACATAGATACTCGTACAAGCCGAACGACACACACACACACACGCACACACACACACACACACAGGGAGGGAGAGAGGAAGACAGAAACAGACGGAGAGACAGAGAGAAGAGAGGGATGTACAAAAGGCCTGGGTGGTAATGAAGGGTAATTACACAGTCGCTGGTGGCACGTGTAATGGCTGAGAGAGAGAGAGAGAGAGAGAGAGAGAGAGAGAGAGAGAGAGAGAGAGAGAATAGTGACCAAGGTTGTGGTGGAGATGGTGGAGTTAGCAGGGGTGATGGAGATAGTTTTGGCAGGGGTAGTGATGGTTGTGGTTTTGGTGGTGATAGTGGTGGTGCTACTGGTGAATGTGGTGGTGGTGAAAATATTGGTGGTGATGGGGATGGTGATGGTGAAAATGCTGGTGATGACGGGGATGGTGATGGTGAAAATGTTGGTGGTGATGGGGATGGTGATGGTGAAAATGTTGGTGGTGATGGGGATGGTGATGGTAAAAATGCTGGTGATGACGGGGATGGTGATGGTGAAAATGTTGGTGGTGATGGGGATGGTGATGGTGAAAATATTGGTGGTGATGGGGATGGTGATGGTGAAAATGTTGGTGGTGATGGGGATGGTGATGGTGAAAATGTTGGTGGTGATGGGGATGGTGATGGTAAAAATGCTGGTGGTGATGGGGATGGTGATGGTGGTAGGGATGGTGATAGTGGTGGGGGCAGTGGTTGTGGTAGTGTGGGTATTGGTGGTAGTGCTGGTTACGTTAGTGGTAGTGGTAGCGGTAATGGTGATAGGGATGGTAATGGTCTGAACGAAGCAGTGGTGGTAGTGGTAGGGGTAGCAGTAATGGAATGGTAGGGGTTGTAGTTGTGCTGGTGGTAGGGTAGTGATGGTAGCGGTCGGAGTGGTAATAGTGGCCAGAGTGGTAGTAGGGGTAGTGGTGGTGGTAGAGATGATGGTAGAGCTTCTGTACTAAGGGCCGTGCTCGCTCATGCATACTAGTCGTGGTATTTTCAAAGGGGTGGTAGCGAGGGTGAAAAATGATTGGAGAGAAGAGGGTACAGTGATTGGAGAGGGAGGGGAAGATGACTGGAGAGAGGAGTGGGAGATGATTGGAGAGAGAGTAGTAAAAGCCCTTCGTGCCGTTTTGTGTCGATGCACAGGCCAGTACATCTCCATTTCGTTACATATTAGAAAGCTATTTCTATGCTGCAGGAGTCGTTGATGAAGAGAGAGAGAGAGAGAGAGAGAGTGAGAGAGAGTAAAAGCAACTTCCTCATTATTTACTCTCTCTCTGTCAGGCAATTTATCTCATCCTATTGTTGCTTGAGGGATCTGCTCTGTATTCACTATATATATATATATATATATATATATATATATATATATATATATATATATATATATATATATATATATATATGATTTTTTTTTACATGTGCGCTATAGATGCCGGGTGTAAAAAGAACAGGCGTGCTTACTTTCTTGCTCTTTTTGTTCTGTTTGGAAAAATTAAATCACTGACACGCATATATCGGTCAGACCTCTCAGCAACTTTCTTTGGCTGTTGTTTTGTAATTTTCTAAAGTAATTACTTTCTACATCAGCTTGTTATAAAGGAATACCTGTCTCTCCATTTTTGTTCCTCAGTGCGAGTAAATTTTTTCCAGAACCCCCTTGCGCTACTCTTATGCCGTTTTCTGTCACACTTAACCAATTTATCTCCGTCTCGTTTTGTTTTAGAGGCCTGGTTGCATCTCATCTTGATTTTCCTCTATTTTTCTTTCATTTTTGCCTGGATATTCAATGACTGTCTAGGAGTAAATTTCTTAACACCCCCCTGGCATTATTCTCACGCCGTTTTCTGTCACACGGTAGGCCAATATATCTCCATCTCGTTTGCTCCTAGAGGCCTGGTTGAATCTCGCCCTCCCCCCCCCTTTTTTTTTTAGTCTTGTTTGGATGTTCAGTAACAGGGGAGTAGAGAGCATGCTTGTTCAGACATCTTGGCCAGTTTCTCATGCCGTTTTCTGTCGCGTTTAATACAATTTGTCTGCACCTCATTATGAGTTACAGGTTTGGTTGTATTTCATTTTTTTTTTTTTATCATTTAGTAGGCATATAAAGGAACGAGATATGCAACGGTAGGAGGCGCCTCTGGTTCAATTGCTATCTCATCGTATATCTCAAGTGCATTAGAGTGGTGCTTCTTGCTATACGGTCATGAGCCAGAGTTCCCCGACTGTCCTCTGCCAGCTTCGTGTCCTCCTGCCTTCCATATCTCTCCTTCCTCCCCAAAACGACAGAGAGTATCCTTCCTTCTCAAACCCCTTTTTTTTATGCGCTTTTTATTAGTCATAAAAATAGTTCTAGCATCCCTTTGCATTGCCACAGCCGGCTGAGAGGTGTCGGCGAACTTTTGGTCCTGGCTGTAACTCCCATTCTGTGTGAGTTCAATGACTGATCTTAACATTTTTGGATTTTTTTTTTAATAACAGAGGCGGAGTAAAGTGAGAGCCTCGAAAGAATCACCACACACTGCGCTGCATCCACTTTCAAAATATATGTATAGCATTAGATTTCATTGTTAGAAGAAAAAAAGGAAAATATACAGAGGAAACTGATGATTTTCACTTCGGGATGGAGGCGCTTGTGCTATTACGGTGGTGGTGTGGACGGTCGTGCTTCCAATAGTGGCCAAAATTGTAGGTTAGAAATATTGCTGGGGGCGTCAGTCTTTTTACGGTGATATTCGATACTGGGAAACACGGAAACTGCATTGAACCCTTAGGCGATTTTATTATCATTATTGTTTCTGCTTCATTTATCAGAACAGCTATTCTCCATGTGGCTTTGTTAGTTTGTCCATTCTTTATTTCGTTTTCTTTACTCTTGGTTTAGTTTAGTCTCCCAGTTCATTTACTAGAGAAAGGACTTAGCTTCTCTCATGCCAGCTTTCTCTTGCAATTCCCAGTCTCTGTTTAAGGCTTTTCTCCATCTGGCTTTGTTGTAGAGGTTGGTTGGTTTTTCGCCATGGGATTTCTGTTCGTGCTGATGTGTTAGACAGCATTAGGAGAAGCACCTTGAGGTAATTTGGTCATGCGTGGAGAATGGAGGATGGGAGACTGACTAGGAGAGCGTATGTGAGAGTGGTGGAGGGGAGGAGAGAGAGAGAGAGAGAGAGAGAGAGAGAGAGAGAGAGAGAGAGAATTCTAATTTAGATTTGTCTTGCTATTTAATTATCACAGAAGGAAGCAAACCTCTTCTGTCCCCATCGCAACTTTTTCATGATAAATCCAGTCACGAAACATAGTGGGTCGTCTCCATCTGGCTTGGTCTTCGAGAAATGCCCTTTATTCCCCTGTTTTATTTTCCCTTTCATGTCTTGTTTTATATCTGTTGTTTACCCGTTTGTCATATATTTTTATTATTATTATTATTATTATTGTTATTATTATTATTATTATTATTATTATCATTATTATCGCTGAATCTTGCTTCTGCTGTTACTGGAGATTGGAGTAAGGGTTTTGTGTTTCCATGGCAACTCCGTATTATACCCAGTTACGTATTTATGTTTCATTCCGGCTTATTATTATTATTATTATTATTATTATTATTACTTTGTTTTCTGAATCATTGGTAATTTGTTCATGCTATTCCGTCCATAAATTAGTTGATGTCCATCTTCATTTTTTCTTTATTTTTTGACAGAGAGAGAGAGAGAGAGAGAGAGAGAAGAGGTAGGAGCAGTAAATAATAGCTTACTGTAAGAAATCGAGGAGAGAAATTGTGTGTGTGTGTGTGTGTGTGTGTGTGTGTGAGAGAGAGAGAGAGAGAGAGAGAGGAGCAGTAAATAAAAGCTTACTGCAAGAAATCGAGGAGAGAAACTGTGTGTGTGTGTGTGTGTGTGTGTGTGTGTGTGTGTGTGTGTGTGTGTGTGTGTGTGTGTCACACACACACACACACACACACACACACACACATGAAATGTAATGGCCATTTTTTTTTTTTTTTTTTTTTTTTTAACGGGACAAGTTTGGGATTGGGAAAGAGGCTAGAATTACAAAGGTGAGCTGTGGAGGCGTTACAAAGAGCAGTATATTAGTTTTGTAACATGGGTATCTCTGTAACGCATCACAGTACAGTATATTAATGTTATATACAGTTACTTACAACTGTATTCGCTGAAGCAGTATTTTGTAACGCTGGGAAAGAGCCCAGTGGTAAACAGGTTCGTAGGGCAGGCGTTACAAAGACTTGACTGTCCTGTTTCATAAATATGCCAGGAACGCATCACAAAAATACAAATATAATTATAATTGTGTTTTTTATCTACCTAATCCTTTTTGTATTTTTAGGCGAGAGATGAAGTTAAATGTTGCTGTAATTCTGAGTAGTGGTGGTGTTACAAAACCCTGTTCGTCACGTTACATGAATATCTCTGTAACACACAAAAAAACTGAAGCTAACATTGGAACTACCTACTGTAATTGTACCTCGATAGCGTTACAAAATCCTGCTTGTCTAGTTAAGTATCTGAATAACACATTACAAAAATAAGCTAATAAAAGAACTACTGACTGAATCTTCTGAAATGGCTGTATTTGGGGGGATTGGCTGAAGACTGGTTACAAAATTTTTAATAATGATGTTACAGTGTCTCATGTCCTTTTGGTAATCTCGCTTTCTCTCTTCCGTCTCTTCTCCATTCTCTCTCTCTCTCTCTCTCTCTCTCTCTCTCTCTCTCTCTCTCTCTCTCTCTCTCTCTCCAAAATACAGTTGCATAGTGTGATTTACTGACACTCCTTCCTGTGAGTGGGCAGAGAAGATGAGGACTGTTGAAAGTTGAGAGGTGGAAACGTTACAGAGAGCGATATTTTGGGTCTTGCAACGTCGGTATTTGCAACTTCTCACTCTTTTCACAAGCATTTTTTTGCAACACATCACAGCACACCACAACATATCACAACTCATCACAACATATTTAACCACATCACAACACATCGCAACACAAAAACATGTCACAACACATCACAACATATCCAGCACATCACATCACAGCACGTCACAATACATCACAACACATCACAGCACATCACAACATATCACATCACAACACATCACAACATATTACAACATATCACATCACAGCACATCACAATGCATCACAACACATCACAACATATCACATCACAGAACATCACAACATATCATAGCACATCATAACACATCACAACATATCCAACACATCACAACACATCACAACACATCACGACTGTATACCTCTACTTTTCTCTCTTTTAAAGGCAAGTGTTGTATGTCAAGCCTTTAGGTGTATTTGTGTGGAAGCAAGTGAGAGAGAGAGAAAGAGAGTGAGTCATTTGGAAATAACAGAGAAGAGAGTGTGCTTGAGGGAAGAAAGAGAGAAAAAGGAGGTCGTGAGGAGAGAGAGGGATAATGAAGTGGTGAGGAGAGGCAAGATAAAGGTTAAGCGAGGAAGGAAGGAAGGTGGACCGATGAGGAGGGAAGATGAGAAGGCAGAGAGAGAGAGAGAGAGAGAGTCGATCTACGTTAAAACAAAATGGATGCAAGAAAAGAATATATTTGACCCAACTTCTGCACATGAAATTCTAGGGGATGTTCACATACACGATCGGTAGAATTGTTGTTGTTGTTGTTGCTGTTACTATTGTTGTTATTGTTCTTCATTTTCTTTTTCTTCTCCTCATCTCCTCCCCTCCATTTCTTTTCATCATCTTTTTCTCCTCTTCCTTCTTTGGTTTTCATTTCTATGCTTCGTTGCCTCATTCTTATTCCGTTCCCTCTTACTCCTCTTTCTCTTCTTTCTCCTTCTCCTCCTTCTACGGTATATTCCTTTTCCTCCTCTCTCTCTTCCCTTCCCCTGGTTACTTATTTGCCGTCTCTTATCTATGGTGTCCTATCCCCCTCTCCTATATCAAGCTAACCCCCTCCTCACACACACACACACACACACACACACACACACACACACACACACACACACACACACACACACACACACACACACACACACACACACACACACACACACACACACACACACACACACACACACACACACACACACACACACACACTCGCATCCTTTTGGTAGTCTGGCTTTCTCTCTCCTCATACTGTATATCCAATATGATGGGAGTTGTAGCACATTCTCTCTCTCTCTCTCTCTCTCTCTCTCTCTCTCTCTCTCTCTCTCTCTCTCTCTCTCTCTCTCTCTCTCTCTCTCTCAGGGGAGCCATTAGCAGAGGGGTAGTGCTTAGCGAGGCCAGCGCCGGTGAAACAAGATACTCGAGCCGGGCGTCGCCCGAGACAAATGACGTTGTTGTTCCTGAGCTACGACGCCCGCACGGCAAGAGGGGTCTGATGCCGCGGCCAGATTAGAGAAAGAAAGAGAGAGAAAGAGTGAGAGAGGGAGAGAGAGAGAGAGAGAGGGGGGGGACGTAATATCTCCAAGCACTAACCCTCTGCTAATTTGTACGAAAAAAAAAAAAGTGCTAAATCTCTCTCTGTGCTAAATGTCCTGGAATAAAAAGTTCTCTCTCTCTCTCTCTCTCTCTCTCTCTCTCTCTCTCTCTCTCTCTCTCTCTCTCTCTCTCTCTCTCTCCATCAAGTACTATAGTCTGTTAATTTAGACTGCCCATATTTTTTATCCTTTTGCAGCTTATTTACCAAACCTCAATGGGTGAATACGACATCCTTTCCACGGCACTTCTTCGTGACTAGCTTCAACCTTTTATGTTAATCTCCTGCCATAGCTCATCACTGAAGATAAAAGGATGTCAGTTTTAGACCATCTTAAAATGAACAGGGTATAGCCATTATTTTCTTTACCCTTTTTTCCTATACCTCTGCTACTTGAGAATCATGACTTCCAAGGTCTGTGTATCTATGTAACCATCTCTGTAACACCCTCCATATACTCTAGTGATGAATGGATCTTTTTTTTTATCTGTTGGTAATAAGTTTGGTAGTATCTTATTTTAGTATCTTTTTCATAAATTACTCTGACTTAAGAGTTAGTTTCTCTATCAAAAATGGCCGTTGTGTCTGACCGACACCCACCCTCTCTCCTCCGCCCTGTTTGTGATGCAAGGGAATGTGAGGGTTTGGTGATGAGGGAGCGGGTTCGTGATTGACGCTGTACACCACGCACCTTCACCACCACCGTGCACCACATTAACCACACCAAATCTTATTCATCACACTATGTCCGTAATAAGGCTTTAAGATTTGCTCTCTCTCTCTCTCTCTCTCTCTCTCTCTCTCTCGTTAAGTGAAGCGTGCCTCTAAATTTTATGCATCTCCTCCCCTTAATGAGTTATGCATTCCTAAACAGCTCATGCCCCAGACCAAGTACTTGAGCGAGATGGATGTGCCCACTCTCCAGCCCTGCTCTTTGTCTCTATATACATAAAGAAATTGTTAGACTAGTTCCTCAGCACAGGTGGCTTGGTTTCGATTAATGGAATGGAGGACACCTGTAATCTGATGTATGGAATTTTGATTAATTTGTTTTTCCTTACTTTGTTTATCTTGTCAAGAGAGAGAGAGAGAGAGAGAGAGAGAGAGAGAGAGAGAGAGAGAGAGAGATGCAGAAGCTTCAGGGTCCTAGCTTTTGGATTCATTAAAGTCGATAAGTCTATGGGAATCAAGCACCTCGTTTCAGGGAAAAAAAAAAAAAAAAAAAACTTTAATGAGTGACAGACGGACATGGCCTTTCCTAGACTTGCTTCCCTATTTAAAAAAATGTATCTAATGCTTTTTCTTTTGCTTTCCCTTACTTTCCTTTTTTCATTTTTTTCATTCTTTTTTGGTTATAACACGAAAAGCTTAAGCCATTCAGTACGAGGAGTCTTGGCTGTGAAAGGGTTAATATATACACTGATTTTAATGCTGTATATCAAAAGGTTATTGCCAAACTAATTTCGATGTCTGGTGGTAGGGAAAATATATGGTAAAAAAAAGGTGTAATCTTGTTTAGGTACATTCTCTCTCTCTCTCTCATCAGAAAATTAGCGAGATGTCTACACTCCTGCTCGTTAAAATCTCTGACTCTCTCTCTCTCTCTCTCTCTCTCTCTCTCTCTCTCTCTCTCTCTCTCTCTCTCTCTCTCTCTCTTATTGTTACATTGGTTGGCACATCCACCTTGCTAATAGAACCAGAGATTGATTCCCGGCCGGTCAGACTGGTGGACAAAGCCTGTTTTCTCCCCTGACCTTGTCCATCCTTCAGTATAACTAGGGACGTAGATACAGTGCAAGTAAAATGGGTCGTCTTCTAGGGTGAAATTCTGACCTACAAAAAATAATTACTCGTATTTACCCTAATGACCTTTGTTCAGTCGATAGCCATTATTTTAACTTTTCTTCGTCACACACACACACACACACACACACACACACACACACACACACACACACACACACACACACACACACACACACACACACACACACACACACACACACACACACACACACTACCATTTATTATTACATTGCAACGGCGTAATGTCAGTTGCATAAATCCTGAAATTTGACCATAGATAGGATAATAATGATAATGATGATGATGATGATGATGATGAAGATAATAATATATATGAAGATACTGACAATCCCAATATGCCATCACCTGTATTTCTATCAATATTCCGTATTTTATCATATATGGTTTTGAAATAATATCAACTTTTTGTTTATTAATTGCACTGAATCACCAGAAACTATGTATATATTGGACATAATTACGTGAACAGTATATATATGAATCTAGTGTTGGGAAAATTGTGCTATGGAGGTTGATATGGAGAAATTATTGCCCTCAGTACCAAGACGCCTATTGTATTTTGTCTCATCTACTGCCAGACGATTTTATTCAGCCTGTGAGAGATTATTTGTACTAGAAAGATTGGATTCGTCTTTCTCTAATGCTATTTTTACTGTGGGGCTTTTATAAACTTAGCATTATAATTTGGGAATGGAAATATTGTACAGCAAAAAGTAAGTTATAGTATGGAAAGAATTTAAAAAAAAAGGCGAAACATACACTGAACGCTGTTAATATTTTGTGAGTACCCCCCTCTCATCGCCAAAAAAATAAATACTTCGTGGAAACTACTCTCATTACTAGAAAATTACTCTTAAGTATTAATGAAACACACCAAATGCTAATAATAATAATAAAAAAAACAAAAAACGGTGAATCCAAAAAGCCACTTCAAAGACTAACTATAAAAAAATGAGAGAGAAAAAGGGGGGCTCTTAATGCTTAACAAACTCCCTCGGCAAACTAGCACAAATGGCTGTACTCTTCTCTCGGTCGTAGATGTTTTTTCAGTAACTAAATACTCGAGGTCAGTGATGGTGTTTGGTCTCGCTTTCTCTCTGTCCATCTCGTTGGTCTCGCGTTAGTCTTTAGTTTCTCGTTGGCTTCGTTTTCTCGTTGCTATCGTGCATTTTGTCGTTGGTCTCGCATTTTCTCGTTGGCAGTCGCGTGTTTTCTCGTTGTCCTCATATTGGCTCTTGGTCATGTGCTAGAAAGTCGTATCCCATGATCCAATGGTATTATAAGAGAGGGTTGATCGCTTCGCACAGGACTTCAGCACCAATGCCCACTGTCCACACTGATAGCTAGGGATAATACATGATTTTGGAATTAATAGAGCTGATTTTCAAGCGTAAATGAGGCCATAATGGAAGTGCAGGGAACATGGACGATATCAGCTTCACATCCACCAACCCCGCAACAGCCAGGATCGAACCCAAGACCAAACAGATCCCATCCGACAGCTCTCCCCACCCCACCACCGTCCCTATGAGGTTCTTTTTCCTTAATAATCACCCATTGTTTCCCCGCCCCTGCACCATACCCTTTTTAAAACTGCTCTTAAAAATGTATATATATCCAAAATCATGTTAGATCCTCCCTCCCCCCGTTTATAAAAATCACGCTTTGTTCCCAGAGTTCATTAATGTTCTTCCCCCTTCCCTCTCCCCCTCACCTTCTCCCCCCTTCCCCCATCCCCCGCCCCTTCTCCACCTCTCCTCCTCCACCCTTTCTGAACCTTACCCCCTTTTTATACTACTTAACCCCTTCAGTCCGATAACCTCTGCTGTGAATTTATTCCTCCTAATATCTGGCTATTTTTATTCAGTTTAGGAAAGCCCTCTCGTAGTGAAGTGGTTAATGAAGGCTACAGGTAACCCCTCCCCTTCGAAAAATCGTCTGGAAATAAGAATTAAAAAAAAAAAAAAACACGTGCTGGGAGTGGAGTTTAATGTTATTCAAATCTCTCTCTCTCTCTCTCTCTCTCTCTTTACCCACAGGTCCCACCAACTTTCCCAGAGGCGAGTAAAATCACCTGACATTAACTAGAGTGAAAAATATAAGTCGCTTCCAGAGGTACAAAGGTTAAGTTCCCTTTGTTTCCATACTCATGCACGAGACTCTATTATTTTTTTAACACTGCTCTTTATAAGCCCAAAATTTCTGCATTGTCTCGTATTTCTTCATGCAGTTCTGTTCTCCTGCATCCGCCCTGCCCTTCCCGACCCCTCCCTGCCCTCCTCACGCCCTTTCTCTCCCTGCTTCCTCCTCATGCGCCTCTCTCGCCCCTGGTCTTTTTCCCTTCCCTTTCTCCTCGCCCTCTCTCCACTCTGTTTTCTCCCGTCTTCCCCCCTGTCCTCTCTTCCTCCCCCTGCCCTCTCTCTCTTTCTCTCCCCTTCTCCCTGGTCCTCCCTGCCCTATCTCCAGTTTCTCCCTTTGCCGCTCTTCACCCTTCTCCCCCTGCCTTTCCCTCAGACCCTAACCCTCTCTTTCCACCTCTTTCCATGACCATCTTCCCTTATTCTCCCTTTCCTGCTGCTCTTCCTATGCATCCACCTTTACCTCCACTTGCCCTTACCCTTCCCTCCACCCTCCCCTTTCTCTCCCTTCTCCCTCCATCCCTCCCCTTTCCCTCCTCCCTCCACGCCCTGCCTCTTTCAGTAAGTGCCCACGCAGCTCTCATTGACCCCGCCCACCCTTGAGATAAAAAGGCGCTGGAATTGCTCTACTGTCAGCCAACTCCTCCCGTAATATGCAGGGGTTTAAGAGAGCTAAAAAAAAAAAACGAATAATATATGGCTGGGGCAGGTTAAGGGTCCATTGTGGCGCTCATTTATGCTTTTCCTTTGTTATATTCAGTGCTTGGCCTCCCGGATATCGTGATGCTTTGCCTGTTAAGGAGATTAGACGTGAGATGCTGGTGGGCCGGGGGTCTGAGCAGTGCAGAAGGTGACGGTATCGTATCGGATCTGTCTACCTATCTGTCTATCTGTCTTTCTCTATATATACTTATCTGTTTCCATTAGTCTGTCCATCTTTATGTCCGTATTTATGTCTATATATCTGTCATCTACCTTTATTTGTCTATATCTATCTACCTACCTATATATTTCTCTATTTATCTACATATATCTGTCTTTCTGTCTGTCTGTCTGTCTACTTTTATCGGTTTACACTTCTGCATTATAAACTCCATTCTCCAGTAGGGACTCATGAGGCTCTGCGGGTAGGCTAGTAAAACCCAATTCAGTTACGAGTCTACCTTACGTCCCTGGCAGCGTCTTATACGATAGAAAAATGCCCACCTTCCTCTTGGATTCGAACCACGGTACTCTAGAACACCGATACCACACAGACATCTCGCATCTGTCCTCGCTGATTAAAAAAAAAAAAAAAGAAAGACGAAAAATGCCTAGTGTTATTAATTTATCTGGTATTTTCAATTTATTTAGGCTGAGGTAAGAGACCACTGTATTTTTATTTATTTATTTTTTTTTTTTACCATGGCAATTAGCTGTGAGTCAACTTTCGAAATTCTCGTCAGTTGAGGAAGCTCCCTAACACCTTTTCCTGATCTGTTTATTTTGCTTATAACACGGCACTGTCTTATTCAATGGTATACAGATCTTTCAACATCGCCATACTCTGCAGAAATAACGTACTGTACATGAGGACATCAACTGTCCTTATCCAAAAATAAGTCGCTAAGGAAGAGGTGCTAGGGAGCCTCCTTACCCGACGAGAATACGGGCCAAAGGGTTAGAATATCTTAATTTTTTCACTGGCAAAGGCACTCTTAGGTAACCATCGAGCCTCAGGGATCGGATTAGCTAGTCTGTGTCAAAACGGATGCATAAAAACCTTCAAGAAAAACTGCTGATTATAGACCTACTTAACCAGTTCCGTGACGTCTTCTCTTCAGCGATTTTATTCTATTTTGGCGGCACCTCTCGTAGTGAAAGGGTTAATGAAGGTTATATCTAGTCTCAGCAATTCGGGAAAAAAAATCTCACCCTGAATAAAAAATCTGCAGATGAGGAGAAGCAATAAAAATATAATTATTATGTTGGTTTAACTTCCTGCTCTGCCTTGCCTGCCTCTCTCTGTGTGCCTGCCTCTCTCTCTGCTTTCCGCTTGGTGTGTGAGGGTGGGTCGGGCTGGGTCACTGTGATGCTAATCCTGTGCAGACTTTATTAATAACACTCACACACTCTCCTTTCAAGCCAGGCATAAAAGTAAAATTTCATTCTGTACACTCTTCTTGTCTTAAGGCCTAATTTTATTTTTACATTCTCCTTGTCTTAAAACTTTAATATCATCGTTGCTCACTTTCTTTATTTAACTAAGGTCATAGGTTACGCCGATCATTATTTGTGACTCTGCTTAGGTCAGTATTTTATAAGGAAAGAACCCAAGGCTGAGGGTCCGCAAAACTTGTCCCCATCTAAAGAATATTGAATAAAAATGAAACACAAATCAAGATACCTTCATTTTAAGCTCGCGAGAGAGAGAGAGAGAGAGAGAGAGAGAGAGAGAGAGAGAGAGAGAGAGAGAAAGGGGGAGGAAGAAAGCTCCGTAATTAACCAGCTGCATAAATGAAAGGCTGAGCGCTCCGGGTGAACTTATGCATTAGAGAGTCGGTAAGAAAAAATCTTGGGGATGAAGTGTATTTCTAGCAAGCAAAATTCTCGAACTTATTTGCTGTGACGTGTGACTTGGTACTGTGTCTCCTAATTATTGCCAGAGAGAGAGAGAGAGAGAGAGAGAGAGTTTTATCTTAATCTTTCACATCGACGTCCAAGCTAACCCCACTCCAGCCCAGCCGATCAAGGTAGAGGGATGACTGACTACATATGAGTTTGTTCTCTTAACTTTTAATAATTTCATACACAGGGTTACTTGGACTACTGGAGGGATATACAGGATTTAAATATAAGGGAAAAAGGTGTGCTCTCTGTAGTAGGAATTTTTTTTCAGGAAGGGCTATGTAGTTTGTGAGAAAAAAAAAAAGTCATGATTTTTATGGTTGCCTGTAAAAAGAAATGTTCATGGTTTACAATGACGAGCTGTGTAGTTTGTAAAAAGATGTTCATGTTTTTTATGGCTGGTTGTGCTGTCTAAGTAATGTTTATGGTTTTTCAGGATTTTTACGACGGTTTGCGCCATAAGAGCAATGAATGTTATTTACGGAGGTCTGTGTAAATGTTCATAATATTTACAAAGTGTGACAGTCTGAAAGAGGAAAATCTATGCAAGTGATTTTTTTTATGTGATTATCTCATTTCTACATTATTTTTTCACAGCTACCAGATTGTACAGGGTGGTCCGTTAATAGCTCCCCACTAGAAACCCACTTCGCGGTATCTTACATGCTCCGGAGACGACTCAAGCTGCTGGTATGGGCGTGGGGCGATGGGAGAAGGAAATGAATTATGATGCAGGGTAGAACGCTCGAGCGAGGTGGAAGCCGTGTTATAAGTGGCCCAGCCTTTGTTGTATTTTAGCTCGGGGAATAGCTCGTGATGGTGGGCATACGAAAAAAAAAAAAAAATCCACGAACACCATTAGTATCAGGAGGCGTTTTCTGTTTTTATTTTCGTTCCCATTTTCTCCCTCAAGTTAATTAAGGGAGACCTCTTGTAACGGAGGGATTAAGCTTATTCCAAATCCTGAACATTTCCAATTCATCATTATCATCATCATTATCTTTATCATCGTCATCATCATCATCATCATCATCATTATCTTTATCATCATCATCATCATCATCATTATCTTTATCATCATCATCATCATCATCATCATCATCACATTTACCTTCTGTACCATCACCTCGGCCATCACATCAGCCATCACATCATCATCATCATCATCATCCACCAACACCGACCCTACCACCACCACCCCCACTCACCACCAACACCCATCCTACCACCACCACCACCACCACCAACACCCATCCAACCACCATCCAACCACCACCACCCACACTCACCTCCACCCACTCCCTCACCACCACCACCACTAAGATCAGCGTAAGACATAATTTCAACAGACATGCAAATGAGCCAACAAGGAGTCAACAGAAGTAACACATTCACCAAACCTTCTGGGAATCGAACCCACCAGGCTCTGAAATACTCCTCCAAGCCCTCACCCTCACCACGACCCTTGTAACTCGCGTCAAAATGATCCGTAATTGGGGCCCTGTGTCTGCCTCAAGCCCTCGTTGGTTTATTTTTGCCTTGGTTTACCCAGCGGAGGCCTTAACACACAACCCAAGGACGCGGAGGAGAGAATGTTGCCTAGTTACCTGGATACACAAACCAGATACACCTTACGGTCCTGTGTAGGTGGTCCGGACTTGGTATTTATAGAGTTGTTGTCTAATTTACAGAGGTTTTAAAATAGGGTAGTAGACGTGGCCCCCCCTTACCTTTCAGATTTTCCGGCATTCACTTGCACATAACATAGAAGTTACACAATGCAAGGCAAATTTTGTTGGAATGACACAGTATACTACAAATAATCAAGCAACTGATCGTGAAGCATAAGTTGAAATCTATAATCATGCATTATATTTGCACACACACACACACACACACACACACACACACACACACACACACACACACACACACACACCTATTTATGTACGTAGATTGTATGTGCACTTATGAAGCCTTGGAGTAACCTAACAACTTATTTATGTATTCATTGCCTAGAAGTAGAACCTCTCCGTCCTCTACCATCCTTCTTCCCTCTCCCTCTCTCTACCACCCTCTATTTCTCTTCCTCTCTCTCTCTCTACCACCCTCTATCTCTCTTTCTCTCTCTCTCAACCACCCTCCATCTCTCTTTCTCTACCACCCTCTGTCTCTCTACAAAAACCCAGGGAGGAAGAAAGAGAGATATAACGAGCAGGGAGGAATGTAGGGGCCTCGTAGCTAAGTAGATAGGTCGGGTGGGTGGGTGGGATGGGTGGGGTTGCGAGAGAGAGAGAGAGAGAGAGAGTCCGGCGCACAGCTTCATGTCGGCTCACCTCCCTTGTCGGATTACTGTCGAGCCGAACCGAGTAAGACGTCCACTCTGACCACACCGGAAATAAATACACCCGCCAGTCACCCTTTCCCTTCCACCTTGATATAGCTCACCTGGACCTCATATAACCTTGATTTACGTGAACGATTAAGTGAACGCGAGTAAAATGGTGCAGGTGTATGAAACTATCAAAGGTAAACGTGACCAAAATAAACCTGAAATAAGTAGCCTTCATACACCCTTTGCCTTCTCCTTGATCGCTCTTTACTAGACTTTATTTTGGCCTTGATTAAAGTGAATTATAAACGCAGCTGTGGCGAAAGGACGTAATGATATAAGGTCGTTAAAATCAGATATGAAAAATGCTGCCATCCACCTCTCCCCTTCCCTTAATGTTTCTTAATAGGACTACATTTTAATTTTGATATGATGTGAATATTTACTCAGCTCTACCAAGGAGGTTCTTAATTATATGGTGGTTAAAATTAAATGAAAAACTGATAATGATAAGCAACAATAATTCTCAGTTCATTATTCCTTTTCTCTTAATATATCTTAAGTGGACTACATATTTGGCTTTGACTGAGCAGAATATCTGACTGAATAACTAACCACGACAAGAATATGAAGTTGATAATGATAAATGAAAAAATGAAGATCAGTGTAAATAAAATCTCAGTTAATTTCTCTCTCCTCTTGATATCCTTTATCTCGACTCAGTTTTAACTTCATGTATCTGAGTAATTAAGGGTAAGAAGAAAAGCAGCATTTTATCCAGATTTACAAGACTATGCAACTGCAAGACTTTACCTCTTCAGTACCATAATATGTTGAGATACTTATTTTTGCTTTCTCCAGTCTATTTTACTCAGCTTAGGAGGGGCTTGTCGAAACAGAGGAACAATCACAGCCTTCATTAACCCCTTCACCAGCAAGACATTCTCCTAAAATCGGTAAAATAATCTTGGCATAGCATGAATTAAAAAAAAAAAAAGTGTCATCTGATTGAAAGAGTTAAGAAGCTGGCTATTTATGAGACTCAGTTTGTCCACTAAGCTTTACTTTCCTCTAAATTCCCGTAACCTGATTCTCTTCCCAATGTGCACGAGGAGACGGCGCCTCCAATGCAGTTGCAACTTCAGCGTGTATCTAAGGAATTTTGTAGGATGCGTCTCTCGTTGCAATGCCCGGTATGACGTGTCCTTCAATTACACTGGCTGGAAACGTCAGTAGAAATCACTTAACATGTTCATTGCCGATTAGCTGATAAGATAAAGAGGACGGGGTCAGTGGAGGGGGAAGGAAATTCTTGAAACTATTGCTACATGTTTTAGAAATATAGCTGTCATATCTATTTACTAAAACACACACACACACACACACACACACACACACACACACACACACACACACACACACACACACACACACACACACACACACACACACACACACACACACACACACACACACACACACACACACACACACTAAAATTGAAAGCTAGCAATAAGTGCCGCCTCCAGTTAACTGTAACAAAAAGATAATACGCTAAAACATGAGATTGCCGTAACTGGATGCGAAATCAGTTACCGTATATATATGGAAAAAAAATCCCCTCACGCGTCCTTCCACTGATGTGCACCCATGATCAAAAGTTCATCGACACTCCCCTGCCAGTTTTGTGTCTTGCCTTCCATATTATTCATTCGTCCTGACACGACCGAGAGAATCCTTCCTGCTCGTCCTCTTTTGTTTACGTCATATTGCAGTCACATAAAAACCGTTCATGTAACACCCTTCAGCGACACAGCAGGCAAAGAAGTCTAGGGGAACTTTACCTTGTGGTGTTTTAGTTTCGGATATATTTGTTGTTGAAGAATCTTGGTCTGTCTGACCGAGCAGACCCATCAACCGCTGGCATGCAATCACCCGTGCACTGACCTGATACTCCCTTGCAACAGATAGCGCCTCGCCACAGCGAGGCGCGGGAAGGAGTGTGGAGATTTGCTTCCTGGATGGACGCTGCATTTATCTCCACTTATTTAATAAGGGCATCATTGTATGCTGCGCATTTCCCCATTATTTGGCTATATGGTTACCACCCAGAGGTGAAAATGGTTTCCTTTGTTACAGGACATCATTAGGTTTGTCTCAGTGTAGAGCTACATGAAGCGGAAAGAACAGTAATAAAGGATGACAGGAGGAATGAGAGAAAATAGGAAGAGAGAAGTGCGGACACAGAAAAAAGAATGACAGAGGTGAAAGAAGAGGTGGATAGCACTACGCCAAGCGAGGGGATGATGGACGCCCCCACCCACCACTAAGATATACTGATCCGCCATTACGGCAGATAATGAGACAGTAAACAATGACTCTCAAAACGCTTTGGCGAGTTTTTTAGAGCTAGTAAATTCTATGAAAAATATATACTAGTTTTATACCTACTCACCCAAAAAGTGGAGCGATAATTTTGTCCACAACTGTACGCTAAATTGCCTCCACTTTAGTTATAATTTACGTGAATAGTTAACTCAGCTGGAGGAGGTGGACACAGAAAAAAATATATAGTATCGCCAGAACTGAGTGTAAAAATGATACGCTTATTTAGAAGTAATTATAAGTCTCCATTCTCCATTTTTTATTTATATTTTTAGCCCGGCTCTATTTTGGTGTGATTTAAGCTCTATAATTGACTGGACTCTAATATTAAAGACGATGCCGTTATGAAGTCACCAGGGCCACCTGTAAAAATAATGATCAGGTAATATCATTTCCATTCGCTTTTTCTTCCATATGTTTTTTTTCTTTAACCTGACTCATTTTGACCTAATTTAAGCTTTTTAATGTGACTTTCAAGCTTATTTTTATTTTCATTAACCCCGGACGATATTAAACAGAAAATTATTAACCCTCTGTACTAGCATTTTGACTGGGATGGTGATATTTTTGTATTCTCTTTAATTCATGGCGGTGACATTTTTGCAGAGAAACCACACCCATTAGGGAGAGAGAGAGAGAGAGAGAGAGAGAGAGAGAATCTAACATAAACCCTCCCTGTGTAGTAGTAGTTAATGTTTTTTTTTTTCTCCCCTTCTTTGTGCTTGATACGGCATCTAAAATTTCCTTATTCTCCGCAGTTTTCATAGTAGGTTTAGTTTGCCTTTTTTTTTTTATTTAAGGGGGGGGGGCAACGTATGAGGAAAAAGCAAGATCGAAAGAAAACCATTAACATCATACTGTCTCAGGGTCTCAGTTGCGTATTTTTTTTCTTTTTTTCCCCCTACTTTATAAACTCATTTCTCGCAGTTTAATCTCGTCCATTTTTTAGGTGGGGATGTGGGCAGTGTGCAAAAAGATAGACCTAAACGCGAACTATACTTGTCACACTAGCTTATAATTAGTTTTTTAAAATTATTCTCCATATTAACCGCGAGCTGAGTCGGCATCTACATCTTCCAATTTCATGCTGCTTGATTTGATTTTTTTTTGGGGGGGTCTGGGAGGATGAGAAAAAAAATGATCTCCGTTTTCCTCTCTCTCTCTCTCTCTCTCTCTCTCTCTCTCTCTCTCTCTAGCAAGGTCGGCAATTATATTTCCATAATTCCTTGGACCCCGGATCAGGTTTGATTATTTTCATTATTACTAATATTATCGTTATCACTGTTCTTATTGTTCTTATTGTTATTGTTATTATTATTATTATTATTATTATTATTATTATTATTATTAGTTATTATTATTATTATTATTATTGTTATTATTATTATTATTATTATTATTATTATTATTATTATTATTATGGGTAGGAAACAAAACAAGAGCCTAACCAGATCTTTCAATGTCATTCTCTCTGCTCCTCTATTTTTTTCCCTCTTAATCTGGGCTGAGTGAGCCTTTGCTACTAACCCACAGTCCATGTTTCTTCCCGTCTGTTAAACTCTCTCTCTTGTTAGGCATCTGCTTCTTTTAATTTATCTCGGTGTGTATCGAGATCCATTTTTTTTCTTCTGGGGATGTGAGGCGTAGGAGAGGATAGTGAGAGCTGAATGTTTCTCTCTCTCTTTCTCTCTTTCTCTCTCTCTCTAGGTCGACTTCTACATGTTTCAGTTCCTTTAAATTCTGGCCAATTTTTTTTTTTTTCCCCGCGTCTTGCGCGCCAAAAAAAAAGTCTTAGATCAAACGTAAACCATCCTCATGTCACACTTGTTCATGGTCCCAGCTCTTTTCTCATTTTTATTCCGCCTGTAAAACTCTATGAAGGTCGACATCATAGTACAGCTCAGTTTTTGCCGTTTTAATCGAGCTTATTTTTTAACGGGGTGATGTGGGCAGCGTGGAGGAAAATAGCAAGACCTACCCTGAGATATCCCAGTGTCGTGTTAATTCTTGGACCTAGTTCGCAGCTCTCTCTTCTCTTTCTCTCTCTCTCTCTCTCTCTCTCTCTCTCTCTCTCTCTCTCTCTCTCTCTCTCTCTCTCTCTCACACACACACACACACACACACACACACACACACACACACACACACACACACACACACACACACACACACACACACACACTAAACTCTAGCAAGGGCGGCCTCTACCTCTGCTAATTCCCCCCACTTTTAATCCATCCCATTTTTTGCTGGTTGGTGTGGGCAGTGTGGGGGAAGGGAGCAGCCCACGTACAAAGGGTGACCCGGGATAGTGTCATGTTGGCTTGGGATGGGGAGGAAAAGATGGGAGGGAGGGGGTGTAGGGGAGGGTGGAGGGGTGGAGGGAAGGAGAGAGGGTGTAAAGGGAGTGAAGAGGGAGAGAGGGAGGGAGGTAGAGGTGGAGGATGTAGGTAATGAGAGGATACAAAGGTGGTTGGGTGAGGGATGTTTGGGAGAGATTGAGGGGGAGGTGTGTATGGAGAGGAGAGAAGAGACACAGAGAATGAATGTAAAAGCAAAGAGAGAGAGAGAAAGAGAGAGAGAGAGAGAGAATGGATAGGATGGAAGGGTGGTGGAGGTCGTGGGATCGACAAGGGACGGTTGGACGGATGGAGGGGAGGAATTAGAGGATGGAGAGAAGAGAAACGGTATATGAAACGGAGATAAGGTTGTGGGGAGAAGCATGGAGTATGGAAGGAAAGGAAGAGCAGAGAGGAGAGAAAAAGGGGAGAAGAGAGGAAGTATATGGACAGGAAGAGTGTATTTAAGGAGAAGAGGGGGATATAGAAGAAAAGAAGGAGGAGAAGGAGATAAAAGATATATGGGAAGGAAAGAAAGGCTTGAATGGGGAGAGAGGAGGAGGTATAGAAGATGAAAGAAGAAGCAGAGGAGAGAAGAGAGATGTTTAGAGATGGGGCAAGGGTATAGGAGAGAGAGAGAGAGAGAGAGAGGAAGGGAGAGAGGCTATATATATGGAAAGGAGAGAAAAGCTGTGTGGAGTGGGAGAGAAGGGGTATATAGTGCACGAAGGGAGGGATAGAGGAAAGGAGAGAAAAGGACAGTGAAACGACGCTGATTTACTTGGAGCGGGGCTGGAAGGGGTGTTTGATCATCCCCCTACTGCTACTTAATATTTTGTGTCTCAGGAACAGAAGAGAAAATGTAGTTGTCCTTCACACCTTGTCTTGGATCCAAAGATATGAGTCCATTCCTGACCTAACCTCAAGTAATCAATAATCGGGTCAGTAAAAGATAACATAAGGTTTTAAAAGAAACTATTACAAGAAATCTGGATCAGTGAAACAGGTCATAATTTAGCGTTGTCTTGCTGTTGATCAGGGTTGTGTCAGGGTCCCCTCCCCCTCCTATAATTAACAAGGGGCTGTGGTGAGACGCTGCCCATTCTCCTACAATTAATAAGAGTCTAAGGTGAGATGGCAAGGCGATGTGGCACGAGACATAGCCCAACAGGTGGCGAGAAAGGGTGTGTAGACAGGGAGAGGTGGGAGGAAGGGTGTGTATAAGGAGCGGGGTGAGAAAGGGTATGTGTAGAGGGAAGGATGTGTAGAGGGAAGAGTGTGTTGAGAGAGGGGTGGTAAGAAAGGCCAACTCACGCGACAAAAGGGGTGGTGAGAAGAAGAGGGAGAGGAGGAAGGAAGGTAAGGGGGAAAACAGAATAAACGGAAGAGAAGAGGAGCTAGACAGGGAGAAAGTAGGTGACTGATTGAGGAGGTAGAAGGAAGAGGACAAAGTGATGGAGAGAAGGAACTGGAGGAAGGAGGAGGGAGGAGGGAAAAGAAGCATGGGTGGAGAGTGGGGGAGATGGAAGGATTAGGCTACAGGCTGTGGACGAAAAGAGAGAGAGGATGAAGAAGGGCAAAAGGCTACGGGAAAAATTCAGTGTGGGGGAAATATTCTCACAAATTTTGAGGGAAGAATAGACCTTGGAGGAGGAGGGGGGGGAGGGGGATGAAGATAAGGAGAGGGAAGATGCAGGACTTGAGGAGAAATAGTGAGAGGGATTTTTTTTCAGCCTAAGAGAAGGATAGACAAACAGGGAGAGTTGCCGGGGATAGTCAGGATGGAGAGGGGGCATAAGGTGAGGGAAAATACAGTTCTAGAGGGAATTCTTCACTTCCTTCTCTCAGGGAATAGACCTTAATAGACAAATGGGAAGAAAGGGAGGGTAAGGGTTTCAAAGGAGAGAGAGGTAGAGGGGAAAATGGCGAGGAGAAATTCATATCTCTTCAAGTGGAGAGGCAGACCAGGAGAGGAGGAGAGAGGAAGAGAGGAAGGAAGGAAAATCGAACAGGGAAAGCAGGGTAGGATGGTCGTGGAGGGAGGGGAGGGGGAGCCTGTAATGAAAGAGATAGAATGAGTAGACAGCGATGCAGAACGAGGCAAGGGAAGCAAGAGCATTTATTTAGTCGGTGATGGAAAGATTGTAGAGCAGGGAGGCTGTGATTACATAGGCTCATTATCATACCAAGCGACGTTAAGCCGTGAAAAAGTTCCCTCACCGAGATAAGGAGCGGGACCTGTGGCGGCTGACAGCAATCAATTAACGTGTCGGCGTGAGGGCAGGTAACCAACACCTGTTCGGGGCTAATTAGTGAGTAGGGGCACGACAGGACCTTGAGGTAAGGCTGGGGTTAAACTGCTGGGGGAGGAAGCTTAAACATCCTCCCTCTTTTTTTTTTTTCCCCTTTCCCTACAAAGCCGCCCTTCACCATAGGCACAGAACGCCAAACTCTACAACGCTAAGCTGAATGAAAACGCCTGCCGTAAGCTAGAATAAAATGACATTACGGAGTTGAATGAATTAACCTTTCATTAAGATGACATTATTAGTCTTGCTTTTTCACCCAACTGTTGCTACAGCATCAGTTTGTCCCATATACACAGAAGATTTAAAGGGAAAATGTGTAAAGGAGAAGAACTGTGTCCATCATCCCACAGCACAGCCAAACTACTCGGAATTCTATGGGGGACATATTGGTAGCATTTTGTTTACACAAAAAACTGACATTTATATAGATCCCTAAATTCCTACAGTCTTGGTCTCCTCAGTATACAGACGATATATATATATATATATATATATATATATATATACACGAGCCCCATGAACCTTTTATATCGCATTCCTGGAAACTCATAAATATAAAAGAAAAAATTATCCTTTTTGTAATGCCGGGTGCATCAATTAATTTACATAAAATTGCCTTTATAATAAGTGGTGTAGGTGATTAGGGAGGCAAGTAGCTCATGGAAGCGAGGTGTTTTTAATTTTAATAAGCGCTTTGAAGATTTGCGATTTTATGCATGACTTGGCTCCTGTGGAACACTAATAATAAAATTAATATTAAGGTTGTTGCTAAGAATAAAATTGATAATATTACGCATATTTTAAATGATCGTATCAATACCGGGAAAATAATGGCAGAGCAATTATATCGAATTTTGCTGTGGTATCCTGGAACATAAAATCTGTCCAGTGAGAAAAAAAAAAGATACAGCAGATCTCATAATACTTTTCCTACTTCCTTTCTGGTTGTTTTAGTGTTTGTATTACGATGTGTGTGGTGTATGGGTCCTAGGGAGCGTGGGTCTTGTGCTGTATGGGTGTGTAGGTATATAGTTGTGTTTGTTTTAGCAAGTGTGTGGTGTGTGCATCTTAGTGTGTGTATCTTGTGATGTGTGTGTGTGTGTGTGTGTGTGTGTGTGTGTGTGTTTGTGTGTGTTTATTGTGTGTGTGTGTGTGTTTGTGTGTGTTTATTGTGTGTGTGTGTGTGTGTGTGTGTGTGTGTGTGTGTGTGTGTGTGTGTGTGTGTGTGTGTGTGTGTGTGTGTGTGTGTGTGTGTGTGTGTGTGTGTGTGTGTGTGTGTGTGTGTGTGTGTGTGTGTGTGTGTGTGTGTGTGTGGATCTTGTGGTGTGTGGGTGTCTGGGTATTTATTAGCTATTGCTTTATCAAGGGTGTGTTGGTGGGTCTTTGAATGTGTAGGTGTGTACTGATGTTTGTTTTGGCAAGTGCGTGGTCTTGTGGTGTGTGTGGTTCTCTTGTGCGTGGTTTTGATGGTGTGTGGCTCAGCGGTGTGTGGTTTTGATGGTGTGTGGTTCTTTTGATGTGTGGTGCGTGGAACCATTGGCGTGTGTGTTGTGTGGTATATGGTGTGTGGTTCTTGTTGTGTATGGTTCTGTGGTGTCAGGTCCCTTTGAAGTGGGTGTGTGGATGTGATAAGTGAATTCTAGAATGTATCAGTTCAACCAGCCATCTTTTCATTCTAACTTGGCTTAAAATTGCCGTCTCTCCATCTTCAGTGCCGAGCAAGAGAGCAACACTAGAATATGATGCTAGTCACAAAGAAGTGTTATGAAATGGATGTAGAGCCTCCGTATTATCGTATCCTACCCTGGGCTGTAACAATTATATGGCACTACAATATGGTCATAGTTACAGTGACCTACCGTGGAAAAAAAAAAAATAATGTAGGGCCGAAATACTGTATCATTCTGCCATGAGTTGTAAGAGTGATGCTAGTCATGAAGAAGCGTTATGGATGCAGGATATTGAATCGTCGTATTGTCTTCTGCCACTGAGCTGTAGGAAATAATGTGGAAATTCACGAAAATCTCTGCCAGGTTAAGATGAACGGCGTATAGCATCTCACATCTCGTTAATTATCAAGAGTGCATCCCCCACCCCCCTAAACCACACACACACACACACACACACACACACACACACACACACACACACACACACACACACACACACACACACACACACACACACACACACACACACACACACACACACACACAGAAAAGAAAAGAGAAAAACGACATCAAAAATATGCTTAAAAATTTGAAAGGCAAAGCTATAACATGAATTTTCTCCCCTACTCTCCGAAGAAACACACACACACACACACACACACACACACACACACACACCATAATGGAAAACAGAAAAAACGGCGTGAGTTCATCAAAAGTCGGGCACCATTAAAGGGGACGGCGACATGGAAAGACCTGGTTGGAAAATGGGCAAAAAAATGAAAAAAAAAAAAAAAATGCGGCGGGTCGTTTAGGGAAATGAGGCGAAATAGGAGACAGGGGTTGTATTTATGAAGAAGCTTTACCTCTTCATATTTATCAAGGTTCTTTACCCTTTCAGCCAAATGACGTGTTTTACCACTTTATTCTTGCTACTGACAAGCAATTTTACTTTACTTTGGGGAGACAGTTTTCTTTTTCTCTTGCTTCCTTTTGTTCTTTTCTCTTTTTTCTTTTCTTTTTTTCTCTTTCTTTTTTACCGGGAGGAGTTTTGTATAGCCTTCATTATCGCCTCCACTACAGGGTCACTCTCCCAGAAATATTTTAAGGTATCTCCAGCAATGCATGAAGGACGACATAGGGTTGAAAAAATTAAAATGTCTGCAGGATAAACAAACCTTCTCTTATCAGTATTCGTTTTATTTGTCATTCATTTTAGCCTTCATTATTCACTCTTACTTGGTTGTATAGTGTATTGTGCATAGTGTATGATGGCCATGTGAATGAAGATAAGAGTATACATAAACTGTCTCTTACATCACTCAGGCTCAAGGAAGTATGGCTGTTATATGAGTGAAAATAGAAGTATACATAAACTTTCTTAAATACAGCTTAAGCTTGAGAAGGTTTGTAAATGTGAAAACTGGTTACAAAAGTGGAGCGTGTCCCCTTTGGCGGCCCTACACATGAAGCGTGAGAGGTGAGGGGGTGTAGGGTGTAGGGAGGGGATGAGGAGGTGTAAGGGAGGTGAAAGGGAGCAGGGAAAGAGGAAGAGAGGGGTGACACGGTGAGAGAAAGGTATAGGGAGGGGTGAGGGGGTGTAGGGAGTGTATGGGTGGCGTGAGAGGATGAAGGTGTGTTGGGGGTGTAAGGGTAGGGGGAGGGGTTGAAGGAGATATTTGAAGGTTTGAGGGAGGGGTAAGCATGTAGGGTGGGTGAAAGGTGTGGGATGGTGTTAGGGATAATGACGTGAAGGATATAAAACGGGGTGAGGGAAGGGGAATAGGAGGGGTGAAGGTTGTGTAGGGCGGGGTGAAGGGTGTGTAGGGTGGGGTGAGGGGTGTAGGGAGGGGAGAGAGGGAAGGTGTAGGGAAAGTGCATGGGTGTGGTCAACTCCAGAAATGTTTAGCATCAGTTCATGGACTGAAAATAACCTCTTAAGTATGAGTAGGGAAATAAAGTAATCAGGTGGCACTTAGAATGAAAGAAAAAAATTGCCTAGTAGTTTCCAGAATAATGCAGAAATCGTTTGGTGGACGTCTAAAAAAAAATAGTATAAGCATAATGAATAGAAGGAAATTATTTAGCGTGTGTCAGGAAAAAAAATACTGAGAGGATTTTGTAGTCATAAGAAAGTAAAAAATTGAAAAAGTTTGGTGATAGTTAAAATAAAATACAAAATCACCATCGCAGTAAAGAGTTAAAAATACAACAGTAATTACCACGTGGCTTTTTTCCTTCATAATTTTCAAGGGTGAACGAAAATTACAATAATTAAAGGTTACTGGGCTTGGAATATTAGAGTCTTGCCTTTGTTGCTTGTATGTGTGTGTGTGGGGGGGGTTTGCGCGCGCGTGTGCGTTGCGTGTGTGTGTGAATACTTTGTCTGAAGCCGTAGAAGATAACACCCACCTAATTTAATGTAATAAGAACAAGAATTCTAATGATGATGATGATGAAGATAATAATGATGATGATGCACAATAAATCACACTAACCTCATGAATAGCCTAGATGTAGTTAAAGGGGTAAGTGAATAAGAAAAAAGATGAGAAAAGACGCATTTGACTTGGAAACAATGCTGTGAAAAGAGGCGTTAGATTAAAGGATTGAAAGGGAATAAATAGAATATGAAATAACTCCCCCCAAAAAAAGAAAAAAAAAAAAGGAATATGAGTTAGAAACTGAGTTGGAAAAGGGGAGAATTAGGCAGCAGAAATTGGGTTTGAAAGGCCCTGTTTGAATTAGAGAAAAATAGAAATGGAGAGAACTAGAATTTGAAATTGATCTAGAAAGGGAGGATGGTTTTGAGACATACAAACTTCTAAAATACAAAAGATCTTTATCAAACTCAGAGAAATTAGCTTGTGGTAGCCAAAGAGATAAATAAATAAATAAAAATGATAGCGTCGTAGTCAAGAGGCAAAAGAATGTCCATGTAGCCAAGGGAATTCGACTCCGGGATGATGGGGCGGGTGTGGGGTGCGTTCGAGGACCTATCCATACACCTTCTTTGGCCTGAATTATACAGGGTGGTGCCTAAGTCTGGACGCATAGGAGGTTCATAATGGAAACAGGGATTAGTATAAAGTGAATCTTGATCAACCATACACCAACGACTAATTTTTTTTTTTTTAATCAGTGTTCCACTTCAATATTTACAATAAGTGTTCGTATCGACGTCCATCTACTTCTAAACACTTTTGTACTCAGTTTACACAAGGCCAATGGGTCCAGACTTTTGCACCACCCTGTATATAAAAATGCATTCTCATATTTATTTATTTACTTATTTTTATCCATGGAACCCCCATCCTACCACAAACAAATTCGAGTTAATACGAAAATTAAAAAAAAAAGTCAAAATGATTCATGGGAGTTTATATATATATATATATATATATATATATATATATATATATATATATATATATATATATATATATATA
>NC_136977.1:4309657-4414657 GCF_032717465.1 Coenobita brevimanus | reverse complement strand
TTATATTCCGCTTATAAGATAGTTTTCCAGTTAAATGAGATAGATATAACATTCATTAATTCCTTCACTACGATGACGTCTCTAAGTTTATTTTTGCCAGGGAAGGTATTTCAAACTAGACGGGATATATCTGAAGCCTTCATTACCCCCTTTACTACTAGAAAGCTCTCCTACGTTGACGATAATGGTTAGGAGAGAACAAGGTTAAGAAAAAATCTGCTTAGGCTAACCCGCTTAATCCCGCAAAGCATCTCGGTTGAATGAAATCGTCTGGCGTAAAGTCTCTCTCCGCAGCTAAATAAAATCGTCTAGCGTTAGTAAAGTCTCTCCCCAACTAAATAAAATCGTCTGGCATTATCAAAAATTCTCTCCCTAGCTGGCATTAACAAAGTCTCTCTCCCCAGCTAAATAAAATCCTCTGGCGTTTTCAAAGTCTCTCTCCCCTGCTGAGTAAAACCATCTGAGGGGGTTGATAGCCAAATCCCGCGCCTACAACACGCAGGTAATTATAACGAGACATTGGTACTTACGATGGCGGTACCGCAAAACGCAATTTCCTCCCTCGTAGCCGATATTTCACTCAGCGCATGTGATTCCCGTAATTGCCAGGTGTAAATGTGTCTCGTATTTTTTCGTGTTCTTTTTTTCCGATGGGTGTGGAGGGGAGTAATTTCGGGTTTCTCTTTCTCCGGCTCTCTTTTCTGGTTTCTGTGTCTTCTTTTTCTGTCTTTTCTCTTTTTTTTCTGTCTTTTTCTTCTTTTTCTGTCTTTTTCTTCTTTTTCCGTCTTTTCGCTTTCTTCGTTTTCTGTCTTTTCTCATTCTTCTTTTTCTCTCCTTTCTCTTTCTTCTTTTTCTCTTTTCTCTTTCTTCGTTGTCTCTCTTTTTCTTTTTTGGTTATCTTTTATTCCCTCGTCCTCTTGGTTTTCGCTCTTTCCTTTTTCCCTTTATTTTTATTTCCTTTCTTTTTCTTTCATTCTTTTCTCGTTTTCTTTCATGAGTCACTGCCATTTCTAATTCCATTCCTGGTCTTCTGTAGTTTTCTTTCTTTTTTGACTATTCTTTTCCCAGTTTCTCTCTCTCTCTCTCTCTCTCTCTCTCTCTCTCTCTCTCTCTCTCTCTCTCTCTCTCTCTCAATCTCAATCTTACCAGAGTTTTTCATTCTCATTCTTTTCCAGCTCTCCTTTTTATCCTCTATCTCATTTTCTTTATCTTTCATTCTGTTTCTTCTCCCTCTCTCATTCTTCCTTGAGTCATTCCCTTTCCTCACTAGCCCTCATTCTTAAGCCTTTCATTCTCCTCATTCTCTCCTGCACGCTTCTCCTCGCTTTATTTTTCCCTCTCTCGCGGCCAAATTACCTGTCCGTGGGGTTGCGTCCGGCTCAGGTAGTGGGGCGTACTGAACAGGTCTCTGGTGGTGGGAGAAGCAAGCAGAGCCGAGCAACTGGGGCGACACAGAAGAACCCTTTGCATTTTTTTTTAACTCTCTCTCTCTCTCTCTCTCTCTCTCTCTCTCTCTCTTCACCATCCTCTTTACTCCAACTAGACACACAATAAACAGCAATTGCAAACTTAAAATTATAAACAGCGTCGTTGTACTGAAGGGGTTAAGACCACGGGTGCCACACAGCAGGGGCTTCGAAGCAGGTTTTCCCTCTCTCTTTCTCCCTCCCTGGCGACGCTCGAAGGGGGAAGGAAGGGATAAGCGGAGGTCGTAGCCAGGGTGAATGATGATGAATGTCCCACTGGTGTCAGAGGTCAGGCAGATCTCACACAAGACGGATGGACTGGCTAATGGTCGTCTGGGGGGAGGGGAGGGTGACAGGATGGACCGAGAATGGGAGAGGAATGACCATGAAGGGAGCTGGAAGTAAAGGGAGGGTATGTGACAGACCCTTTTATTATTGCTACCATCAGATTTCTTTATTTAACTTGATACCCCATTTTCTTCATCCTGCAGCCAGATGATTTAATTCGCCTTAATGGAGACTTAAATAATGGGGGGATGGATGGGGGATGGGGTGACAGGACGGGGCGAGGATGGGAGAGAGGAATCGTCGTCAAAGGAGGTGGATGTAAAAGGCTGGGAATGTGATAGACCCTTTTTTGTATTCTTGCTGCCTCCAGACGATTTTATTCAGCTTAGGGGAGACCTCGGTTTGTGAAAAGAATATTGACGGCTATATTTAACTCCTCCAACCCTTGAAGTAATAGTAGCAGAATATAGAATACGACCTCGAGGTGAAGGTGTTAAGAGACTGCGCCGAGTTGAAAAGGTTAGAAACGACCTTCAGTAGCTCGTTCAGTACCACGACGACTTTTGTGACGACCCTTGTGGGGGTGATGGTGGAATGGGTGCGGTGGGGGGAATGAGGGCTCTGTAGTGGCAGTTTCTGTTCTGGCTGTTGTGGGTGGATATGTGGATATGTCTGTGGATTTGTCTGTGGATTTGAGTTGTCAGTATCGCCTTATTTACTATTTCTGCTATGCCGCCGAAATTACTAAAACAGCAGATCTGAATGTGATGGCCATGACGGTGGGGGTCGGTGTCCAAACTCCAGGTTACGTGGGAGGGCTGCTGGGGATCAGACCTCTGTTGGTGTGTCGTAGGTAGACTGTTGGACCTTAGGAACGATTTTGCCAGCCTGTTTCTGGAATCTAATGGATAAAGTAAAGACACTGCACAAACACACACTCATACTGGATATCTGTTTACCTATCCGCCTATCCATCCATCTGTCCATATCTATGTGTGTATGTCTGTCTATGTACGTATTTATGTATGTGTAAACTCCTTGCTTGTACCTGACATTGATACTCAGTTTAACGATGACCTCTCGCAGCGAAGGCGTTAGAAAGGAGATCGCGAAGAGGAAGGCCACTCCAATTTTGTACACCGTTAATGGAATACTTGATGAGAGCACAGAGCAGCCTGGCCTCTATGCCCTTGTTGATTGCAGTAGGGAACTTGGCATGTAGTGTGTGTGTGTGTGTGTGTGTGTGTGTGTGTGTGGTTCATTCCTCAAGGTGTTCTGAAATGTGAGTTGAAGAACATATCGGATGTCGTTCCTTTGCAATTTCAGGTTTTATCAAATTAGTATTTTTTTTTTTTCTGCTTGATTTTTCACGTTACCTCCTGACGATTATAATACTTTTACCTCCAGAAGGTTTTACTCTTGGTAGTATCTTTTTTTTTTTTTTTTATGTGACCGACTCTGGACATAAGCTTCACAGCCTGCTTTCAAGGCCCAGTAGTCCTCCTACGTACCGCACACCTCTACATGTCACCACTTCGGCGCTAACACCCACCGTCCATATTGAATACATGCTAGGGCTGTCTCATACAGGACTGGTGTATTGGTATTAGCGGGGGTATTTTTACGACATGTCGGCGGGCCTTCTGGTAGATCAGTAAAGTCTGATTTTATGAAATTCAAATCCTTAAACTGTTCCCTGCCTCAGCGGGATTTGAACCCGGGTCCGTCAGGACTGCAGGCCAACTCTCTACCAATTGAGCCACCCGGCTGTCTGTTTATGCCTGTTTATGTCCTTTTATTCTTTCTCTTCCCCCCCCCCCTCTCTCTCTCTCTCTCTCTCTCATCATTCTCACCTTATCTTCAACCCTTCAACCTTCACGTCCCCCACGCCCTGCCTGCTACTTGATACGTCTCCTGTGAGTGACCTGCATCTTCCTGAAATGCGTTTCTTCTCTTCTCTCCTCTTCTCCTCTCTCCTCTCCTCTTTATTCTCTCTTCTTCTGTCCTTATCTCCTTCTTATCTCTCTCCCCTTATCTCTAGTCCTTCAGCCTTCGCCTCACAAACACCCCTGACTGGTCTCGAGATGTTTTGTATGAGTGACTTGCCTCCTACTGAAGTGTGTTTGTTATTGTTGGCATGAGTGATGTGGATAGGCTGTGTACATATGGGAAAATCTCTCTCTCTCTCTCTCTCTCTCTCTCTCTCTCTCTCTCTCTCATTATATTCTCTTTTCATCTTTCCTCCCCTGTTCTGTTTTGTTTTCTTATCTGCCCTCCTTCCCCTCCCTCCCTCCAGTCCTTCACCCCTTCCATGATATGTCAGGTGTGAGTGACGTGCCTGCTGCTGAGGTGTGTTTATTATTGAAGGCAGGGGTGATCTTGACAGCTTGTATATAACGGGTTTCAGGTATACCCAGTCCAGACCAACATTTCCTTCACACCCTCTCTCATGCACCTGTGTCTTGCGAAAACAGAAAGGTGAAAATTTTGCGCAGTCCCATCGACAACTTTTTTTTTAAATCACTACGATGACAAATTTCTTTCTGTTTCATCTTTAGTTTGTAAATATATGTTTATCTATTCATTTATTGGGCCCTTAGACTAGCATGACGATTACTATATTTCATGCTACCGTCGGGTGATTTCATGACAATCCCTCCCCCTCCTTTTTTTCCCCACTACGATCATGATATTTTGGCTTCATTCTTACCACTGCCAGGCTGTTTTACTCACTCAGGTAGGAACTGCTAGCCTTGACTGTACTTAGCTCCTGTAGGACGAGAGGCTGTCTGCTGTATTGACTATCGCCTGGCTGTAACATTTTCATCCTCCTCCTCCTCCTCATCATCATCATCATCATCAATTCATCCCACCTCTAACTCTCACCAAACAAACGGGACGAGATTGGGTCAGGAAACAAGGGGAGTGAAAGTATCAGAGAGGGAGGGCCATCAAACAGCATGCCTGGTGAAATGGTTTGCACAATCATTTACACGTCATTCAGCCCTTTGGAATCCTGGCTTAGTCTCACAAACAAATCATCTGCACATTTTCTTTCTTGCTCTCTCTCTCTCTCTCTCTCTCTCTCTCTCTCTCTCTCTCTCTCTCTCTCTCTCTCTCTCTCTCTCTCTCTCTCTCTCTCTCTCTCTCTCTCTCATTATCATCATCATCATCATCATCTCAACTCAGCTTTGCACCTTTTCCCTTGGGTGTATCGGGTTCAGAAATCGGAAAAGGAAGACACAAAAGTAGGAAACACAATTAACAGACTATTCAGTAAAATGAACAAACCTCCATTCTTTAATAATTCAGTCATTTTCAAGTCTTACACATAAAATAGTAATTCAGCGATGATTTAAAAGGTTAAAGGTTAAGACTGAAACAAAGAGGCGTACAAAAATCTATCATATTTTTTATTATTTTCAGATAAAGGCAACAATATAAATTAATCTCATAATATTAATAACATTATAATAATTTCCCCTCTTATAAATATTCTTACCACAGCTACCTGACCTCATCCACTCTACAGCCCGGGTCTGTGAGTTCATTCCATTTAAGAACTAGAGAGCTATTATCAGAATCGAAAATATTATAATCTGATCCATCTTATATTCAAAACTATTATTCTAAACTATAATCAAGTAAAATTCTCAAGCAGTGATATCAAAAATAAGAATTCCATGTTTTTCTATTAATGAGCATAATATTAACCCCTTCAGTACGATGACCTCTAATTCTGGCCGCCTTAAGACGATTTCATTCAGCTTAGGAGTGTCTAGGCTTTGTAGTGAAGGGGTTAAGTAAAAAAAAGCTTACTGATTTCTTTAGGTATGATTTTTTTGGGGGGTATATTAAATGGAGTGACCCAACATGACTTAATCTACGAACTGGCGTCTCCTTGGACTACCTACACGGGGGCTGTGTAGGAGGAGAGAGAGCGAGTGGGGGAAGGGAGGGGAGGGGAGAGAGGATTCTTATCGCCCTCTCCCCCACTCCTCACCCTTCCATCTTTCTCACTCTCCCTCCCTGTCGCCCCCTGACTAGAAAGAGCAGCTGGGAATGGAGACACACACACACACAACACACTCAATGGACACTGGCGATTTCATTCATGGATTACGGTGCTTCTCATTGCTGTCTGAGTGTGTTGACTTCCCAGCTGCTTTGCATAATGGAACTAAACATTTTCTTGGCACAGATCAACCCCCGCTGAGAAGGTTTACACACATCATTCTCAATGGACACGGGTGATTTCATTCATGGGTTTGGGTGTGTGGGTGTTATATTTATGTGTCTCGCCTTCCAAGCTGCTTTGTATACTGGAACTAAAATCATCCTTGGCACACTTCATATGCTTCATTCTCCCTCAGCTGAAACTGTTCACACACAACACACACACACGCACTGGATAAGGGTGATTTTGTTCATGAATTAGGGTGTGTCATGTTTGTGTGTCTTGCCTTCCCACCTGCCTTTACGTATTGACACTCGTTTTGCTCCACAGCCACTCTCATCTACCGTATACTCATGATAAAAAATATTCTCCTTTACAGAATGTACAGAAGTTAACACTATTGTAGAGGATGTGCAGGAAATAAATCTTGTTGTTAGAAATATATATGAAATTACCCCTGCTGTTGGAAATACAGAGGATATTACTCCTGTTGATGGAAATACACATGAAATTACCCCTATTGTTGGAAATATACGTGAAATTACTCCTGCTGTTGGAAATATACATGAAACTACTCCTGTTGTTGGAAATATGCATGAAATTACTCCTGCTGTTGGAGATATATATGAAATTTCTCCTGTTGTTGGAATAAACATGAAATTACTCCTATTGTTGGAAGTATACATGAACCTACTACCTCAGTCTAAAATGTACGTGAAATATTCTTGTTGTGGAAAATATGCATAAACTAATTCCATTCATGAAACATACATACTAATTCAATTCTGTTCTCAAAAGTATACATAAAAATAATCCCTGTAATTGGGAATATACATAGATATAGTATACAGTAATGCACCAGTGGGATTTTAGGATTTTGGAGACTCCATGAACTATATTGAAGAAAATGCATAATATGAACATAATACTGTAATATTTAACTTCTTCTCTAACGTTTTTTATATATTACTATTTTATCCTCTAGACGATTTTCCTCAACTTAAGTAATGATTTTTGGACTGGGGATTTTAAATATAGGCTTCATTGACTCCTGCGTTACTAGACATCGTTGTTAAACTGAATAAAATTGTCTGTAATCAGCAAGAATTAAGTTAAAAAAAGGTGAAACAGTAGTGAAGGGATTGAGAGAGAGAGAGTTTCAGAGCTCATTAATTTTTTTCTTTTTGCTACCACACTGTTATATCCAGCCAAAGAAAAAAAGAAGCTTCTGTTCTGGAGGGGAGGTAATGATAACTGGATCTAACCTATCTACCTGGAAAAAATCTCTCCTAAGCCGAAAATTATCCCCTGGAAGTAGCAAAAAAGGGGAAAAAAGAAAGAAAAAATAGAAAGAAAATACCCCATCGCACTGATTTAGAGAAACCTGCATAGAGAGACCTAATTAAAGAAAAAGGAAGAAAAAAGAGAGAAAAAAGACCCCACTTGCCCTGATACAGAGACTTGCATAGAGAGATTCGTCAAAAAGTTAATCCTCACCGCCAAACAGGCGCCCGATACACTATAATTGAAAATCACAGAGGGGAGCAAAAAGAGACAGGGGATTAGCTACATAATTAACAGCTGCTCGTGAAGTTTTCCTGGTCGTGGGGCCCCTCCCTGTAAGAGACCCTGGTATGAGAGGTCCTTGTCTCATTCTCTACGCGACTTAGGAGGGGTCTTGGCGTCTGTTTCTTAGCGATTTGTTCAGTATTATGTGTACTGGATCTTACTGTTACTTGTGTCTTTAACCCTCTCATGATTCAGACAGCTCTAGTATTTATGCCGTCTTAGGAGCCTGGTGTTAATATTCGTACTTTCACATTAAATGTCTCGGAACATCTTAAGAATGCTCTCCTAACCTGAATAAGACGATTTGTGGCAGCAAGATTAAAAGAAAAGGAAAGGACGAAGTGTGGCGTGCAGAGTGACCACATCTCATGCTTGCAGGTGTTGCCTAAATAACCCTCAGAAAGTGGGGGTTGGCATATACCTTCTCTCTCTCTCTCTCTCTCTCTCTCTCTCTCTCTCTCTCTCTCCTTCAGTACGATGACCCATTTCCCTTTTGCTACCTACAGAGGGATTTTTATTACCATCTTAGTGAAGAGGTTAGAAAACACCCCCACTAACACTCCCAACACGAAAGCGTCTTCTTATTTCATGCATGGTACCGACAGACGATTTTATTCATCTCTGGTTAGGCCCATCTTACTGCAGAGGCTAGACGCTGCCTCCAGTAAGACTGCTATAGATTTATCACAGGAAAAACATACAGCACTTCTCCCCTGCAAGTGTACAGATAGTGTGCTTATGGTGCTTTTAAAATTTCTACTACAGACAGACGGTTCAATTCAGCCCTGGAGACGATCCCGCTTCAGAACGCAGCCGTAAATCATCATCATCATAATCCCAAAATCTTTTCCCACGAAGAGATGGGGTCGGTTCGTTAAAATCAAAATGCAATAGATACTTTCACCCCTGCAAACTGTACAGGTGGGTTAGGTCAGCGAAGCCAAAACGTCATATATAAATTTTTTTTTCTTGGGGTGCGAGTTCATTAACATCAAGGCTTTTTCACCCCCAAATTGAAATAAATAGGGGGGGTTGGTCAAAATCGAAACCTTAACCACCTTTTCCCCTTTCTAATTGGACAGGTGGGGTGAGGTCATCAAAATTAAAGGGTCATAAGTAATTTTTGGCCATATAAGGTGTACAGATGGCCGACCTGGTACTCTCTAGCGTGACCTTTACAACAGCAGGGCCAGTCAGCCAGCGTTTCTCCCACCGCGCACACGTACACGCACACACGCACGCACACACATTGACAAATACACGCGCGCGCACACACACACATATGTTTACACACACACACACGGCCTGGCACCCACCGAGTCATTGTGTTGGGCTGACGTGATAGCGAGCAGGACAGCTTAACTTACTAACCCCTTCAGCACGAGGACGACTTTAAGATGCTAAAAAAAAAACTTGAAGATTTCGCAACACTTCTTCCTTAGCGATTTATTCTGCATATTACACTTCAGTATCCCCTTGTAACTGATGCAGACTGTGTCGATGTTAATTATACATGACGTAGAAGAGAAAGTCAGGTACGTAATAGAAAATAAATCGCTAAAGAAGTGGCCCTAAGAAGGTTCCCATGCACTTTTGGTACTGGCAGATTGTCTCTTGTTCAGGGGGGACTTGAGACCTTTAACTAAACATGAAGACCAAGATCCACATTCTTTTTTATATCATTGTTAAAGTATATGGTGGAAAATATAAGAAGTTTGATGTACCTTGCTGCTGATTGCTTGATGTAAAGTGGAATGAACCTAACCATAATTTACCTTCAAGCCTCAAGACAGGTGTCACAAGTCAGGTGTTACAAATCAGGTGTTACAGAATTGACCGTCATACATTAGAGACTTGATTACATATTCGGGCACTCAGTTTTAATGACAAGGCTTTTATACTATTTTGTGGTTGATTTTTGCCCCGACAATGAAAATATTTTGATAATTTTACGTTGTTGAGGCAAGATTTTTCTCGAATTGGAAGGGTTAAGTATAGTTTTCATTATTTTTTTTAGCACAAGGATGGCTTTACTACCACAGTGACCGTTTTAATTTTGTTTTTGGATGATATTTTTTGAACTGGGGGGGAGGGGTTAGATACAGCCTTCATTGACCTTCTCAAAATACTCCTTTCACCTTAACTTGGCCTCAATTATCATAGTTTTGCCTAATATATCACAGAGACCAATGGATTATAAAGACAGTACTGTGGCTCCACGTACTTTCCTTAGCACTTCTTCGTGACTGGCATCATATTTTAGTGTTAATCTATTGTTACAACTCAGCATTCGGCATGGAGAGTTGGCAGATTTAGGCCAGTTTAGAGTGAAAGTAGTATAGTGATGTTTTCCCAAAGATGAATAAAATCGTCTGGAGGCACTAAACCAAAATCAAGGACCAAAATAAATCCTCATCCTACTGAAGAAATTAACCCCTTCAGTACGATAACACCTTTCATATTACCTGTACATTCATATTATTACCTGGGGCTGCATTTATAAACTTTCCTAAGCTTAAGATGTGTGAGAGAATCTTTATACATACGATTGCCCTCACTCCTATAGGTATACCAAACACATGATAAGCAAATTTGTGAATACTGAAGTGAACACATGATAAGCAAATTTGTGAATACTGAAGTGAACACATGATAAGCAAATTTGTGAAACATATGATAAAGCTATTCATGATGACAGTTTGCGGGTATGGAGGCATTTATCATAGTAATTGGTTAGGATCTTTTATAAATGCTGCCCCAGGTGGTTATATTGGTCCCATGCCCCTCGCAGTGAAGGGGTTAGGGTCAGTCTACAGTAGCTGAGACGTGACTGTGGCTTTGTATATAGGAATCATCATCATCATCATCATCATCATCATCATCATCATCATTGTGCTTATGTAGGAATCATCATCATCATCATCATCATCACCGTGCTTAATTAGGAATCATCATCAGCATCATCATTATTGTGCTTATATAGGAAACACCATCATCATCATCATCATCATCATCATCATTATCATCATTATCGTGCTTATATAGGAATCATCATCATCATTATCGTGCTTATATGGGAAACATCATCATCATCATCATCATCATCCTGTAATAAATGGGATAAATAGGGCATAATTATTTAGCATACACCTTAACAATGGTTGCACAGGAGTCCCCAAGGCCTCAGAACTAAATTACAGTACTGTGCATTTTGTTCATTCTGCACATTTCTTGTACATCTATAGCACAGTACAGTTCAGATTTATGTACCACTGCTGCCTCCACTATGGCCCTATTCTCGTCAGTTAAGGTAGCTCCCTATCACCTCTTCTTCAGCGATTTATTTTGCTTATACCTTGCCGTCCTCTTCAGTGTTACTTATATCATTCTAATATCACCATACCCTGCATACATAACGTGCAAAGCGATATCCAAAAAATAAGTTGGTGAGGAAAAGGTGTTAGGGAGTCTCCTTCACCGCCAAGAATAAGAGTCTGTGACGAGCTAAACGAGTCTTGTGTTAACCCTTTCACTGCTGTTGGTTCACCGTGATATCCTAGCACCACAAGAGTTAGTTCAGCTTAGAGAAATTCTGGGAGTTTAAGGCTCGTACATTTAGGAATTTTTGTAAAGGTCAATACCCGACGATTTCCTTCAGTCGGGAGAAAGCCTAATGGTCATGGGATTAAGCCTGCCTTTCACAATATTCTTATAAGGCGGGTTTGATCACTAACTGTCAGTAAGTTTGTGGTTTGATGGCACGAGTTGGTCCCCGGATTGTGTCAGTAAGGATGAGGGTGAGGGGTAAGGGTGAGGGCAGGGGGCTCACAACACTGGCGAGGTAAGGGTAAGGGTGTGCAGGGAGAATCACAACACTGAGGGGTAAGGGTAAGGATGAGGGGGGGGCGTCACGATGTTGGGATAGGAAGGCTCACGACACGGGGGTTAAGGGTGAGGGTGGGAGTGAGAATGAGGATGAGGGCGGTGGGACTCACGACACTGGGGGTGTGTGCTGCGCCTCGCCCCAGCACCGCGGCGGGTCGGCCCCCAGCAGCAGCAGAGTCACCGTGTCCTGATCTGATTCACCACCGCCTAGGTACGGGGAGGACTCGAATCCATCGTGCAGCACCGTGGCCTCCTCAGCGCCATACAGCAGCGTGAGAAGGTCTGTGTCCTGAGCGATATCTGGTTGCTGCTCTGGCTGCATCTTGCTGGGGACGCCGTCAGCACCGACTGGGGTGACCTCTGGCGTCTGGGGCTCAGGTTCCTCACCAAAGACGCCGGAGAGGACCCAGGCACAGGTGTCCTGGGGTGCATTGCCGTCAAGCATGTCCTGCAGGGATCTGATGTAGGCAGAGGCCAACCTCAGGGTGGCGATCTTGGTCATGTCGGCTGCCGCCCGGCGCCGGCATACCCACGAAGGCAACACTCCTCGCAGGCTCTCGAAGGCATTGTTGATCTGCCGCATGCGGCACCTCTCGCGGGCGTTGGCGGTCTTCCTGCGGTACCTGGACAGCGGGGGAGCGCGCGGCTTGTGGTCCATGGCGTCCTGAAGGTTCCAGTCGGGGTCACAGCGACGCCGAGCCCTGAGTGACCTGGGCCGCAGCTGGTATTTGCCGCAGTTGGCATCTGCGGCATCGCCAGAACACTTGTTGTTATTGTTGTCCACTGAAACTGTCACTCGCTCCTCCACCCGCACTTGGCTCTCTGTCTTGGCCATTTTGACGTTGTTAATCATACTGTTCGGCAGTAAGCAGTCCACCATAGCAGCTTTTTCTGTTATACCTCGCTTTCAAATCACCGTTTTGCTACTGTTATAGCTAGAGTTTATAGGCAATGTTGGAGCACCTGCAGACGTGAGTAGTGTTGCAGGCGGGGATCGAGGAGCTAGCTCACTGTACCCCGTGTATGAGGAGCAAGAGAGCTGGCGCCGCGCGTTGTCTCACTACGACCTCCTCCCTGCCACTGACTCCTCCCGGTCGCCTCTCCCGCACCCTCCCTGCCACTCACTCCAACTCCATTCCCCTCCCCTCACCTCCCTCCCTGCCTCTCTCGTACCCACCCACCCACCTCCTCGTGCCTCCCTAACTCCCTTCCAGGCTCTCCTCCCATCCTCCTGCCCTCCTCTCCCTTTCGAACCCCCCGTCGTGCCCTCCTCGCCTCCTTTTGCTCCCTCCCTCCATCCATCTATCTACTCCATCCTCCCTCCATCCATCCCTCTCTCCCTCCTGAAGCTACACTATGCCCATTCCATTCTTTCCTCTGCCTCCGTCTCCCTATCATGCCCTCCTACCTCCATCTATTTACTATTTCCATCCCATTTTTCCATACTGTCTCTCCTGCTCTAAACCCCTCAAACTCCCTTTCACGTCGTCCTCCCTCCTTGAGTCTCATCCTCCCTTCAGCTATCTCTCTACATTCCTGCTTCCTTCCTCCATTCCCATCTCCCTCCCAGTCAAAGTAATTCTGTCTTCCCTCAGCTTCCCCCTGCATCCCTTTCTAAGTACCAGGTTCTTCTCCCTCTTTCAATCCACCTTTCTACCCTTTCCTTCCCCCCATCCTCAGTCTTCAAGTCAAAGTCAGTGCCTGTCTTTTGCCCCACTCTCTCTCCTGCCCTTTGCCCCTCTATCTCACTACCATACCCCCACCTCCCTCCTTCAGTCACTCTACTCTCTCCTCCTCACGATCCCTCCTTCCCTCACACTCCCTCCTGCCGTCTGCTTCTCTCCCTCCTTCCATCCCATCATCCCTCCATCAACTGTCTCCTCTTTCAATCTCTATATCCCTTTCAGAAGTATAGCTAAGTTCTCCCTCCCTCCTCTACAACGCCCTCCCAAATTCTCTTCCCTTTGGCATCATATCTCCCTCTGTACATTCTTCTGCCTCTTCTATCCTCATCTCCTGAGCGATATCCATTTCTCTATCCAGCCATCTATATCTTTTCTACCCCGTCTTTCCTCCATCCATTCTCTCTACTCTCTCTCCATTCACCCACCTATTCACTTCATTCATCTATCTGGTCCCTCCCTCTTTCTTTCTTTCCAGCCATCCATCCATCCATCTACTCTCTCCCTCTTTCACTCCATCCATCCATCTGTTCCCTCCCTCCTTCTTCCCATCCCTACCACCCTTCTATCCACCCCTCCCTCCCTCCTCCTCCCCCTCCCTACTACTCTCCTCCCCTCCCCTCCCTCCCCCTCCTATGCCCTCTGCCCCTTGCCCTCCGCCTCTTACTGCAATGTACTTTACCTTTCTCTCTCTCTATCTCTTTTTTTTTTTCTCTCTCTCTACTGCAGGGTCCATTTATCTTCCTTTTTGTGCATTAATTTTCTCGTTTTCTCTAACCTCCTCTCTCTCTCTCTCTCTCTCTCTCTCTCTCTCTCTCTCTCTCTCTCTCTCTCTCTCCTACAGCCACAATGCCCCTTTATCTCCCTTTTTGTGCCCTGTTTATCTCTCTTCTCTCCTCTTTCCTCCCTTTTCTCTCCTTTTCTCTCCCTTCACGTCAGATGGCTATTTTTTTTTCCTCTGCCTTTATCTCTGAACTTTGCTCTTCCAACTCCTTATTGTGCCTCTTAATTCGTACAGCCATTTGAACCTTCACCTCCTTACATGTACTCTCTCTCTCTCTCTCTCTCTCTCTCTCTCTCTCTCTCTCTCATTATTTTCCCTGCTTTCTCCCATGTACAGTATAATATTTTCTTTCCATTATTCATCTCCATTCATTTTCATTCCCATTCCTTCTTTCTCTCCCTTGTTTATCACCTTTTTACACCTGTCTCTCTTTTTTTCTCTTCTCAGCCTCTCTTTTCTCCCTATTACTCTTTTTCTTCTCCAATTCCTCTTCTCCTCACAGTATTTCTCTCCAACACCTGCTACTCTTGCCTTTCCCTTGTCTGTGATGCATTTTTTTTCCTATTCAGCTCTGTTCACTTTCTTCCCTCCATCTCCCCCCTCCCCCTCCCCCCCGTGTAGCTTGCCTGTGTACTCCCTTCCCCTCCCAACCACCCTTCACTCCCCAGCCTCTCCTTTCCTTACCTTTCCTCCATCTTTTCCTTTCTCTCTTACTGTCCTGTCCTTGTCGCTTCTCCCCCTCATCTTGTCATCCTTCTTGTACTCTTTCTCCATCGTTCTCTCTCCCCCATCCTCTTCATTCTCAGGTTTTAACCCCCCCTTCCCCCTCCGTGGCACCTTGCTCCTCCCCCACCCCCTTCTGTCTCCCTTCCCCCTTCCCCTAGTTCCACGACTGCCAGAGATTCCTACCGCTCTCCACTTCCCACAATTTATATCCCCCAATTCCCCTCCTTCCACTCGCTCTTTTTACATGTCAAGGGTCATTCAAGTGGATATGAACCATCCAGTGAGGTCAGATCACCGGAAGAGTCGCCCATTGACCCGCTAATGGGTGGGTTTGGTCACAGATTTGACCTGGCACGGGGAGAGGGGTGGGAGGGAGGGGGAGTCGCAGCCTTGACTCCCCGGGCCGGATGAAAGCTCCAGCCAAAGACGCTCGCTCGGTCTCCTCGCTATTACAACGGATTATCAGAACTGGGGTTGTAGCTGCGATTGTGAAAGGCGCCAAAAAATGTGGAATTAATCTTATAGTCTTTTCTGATAATTAGCCATGAGTAACCCCCCCCTCCCCCACCTCCACAATTTAGACATATACCTCCTTTTGCGGCTGTCGGTGATTCGCCATAAATAGGCTGGGCAATTATCGAGCCGTGATTGTCGGAGATGGCAGAAAATTTCCCCGCAAACTGCCACACGGCGATAATTGAGAGGCAGCGCACCTGGCAATCTCCGTCTCGTTTCCAGCGTTGAAAATGTCGTCCTTACTTTACTGGATACGATATTTTTCCCCCCTGGCTTTTGTCGATTTGAGGAGCGATTAAGGCACCATCTCCTCCTTCTCCTCCCTCTTTTTCTCCTCCTTCTCCTCCTCTTCTTTCTCTCTCCTCGTCACGACCTTGAGCTGATCTCAGGCTGACTATTTCTTGGGCGACGGGAAAGCAAAGGGCACCTGTGATAATATTCTGGAGGTAGGGGAAAGGCGAACTCGTTTCACTATCATTTCAGGTTAAATTTTTCTGGTAAAGGTGTTCCCTCAGAGCAGTGTGTATGGAAGTACGTACAAACATACATATCTATCAGTTCACCTGTCTGTCTGTCTATCTGTCAGTTTACCTATCTGTCTGTCTGTCTGCCTGCTGTCATTTATTGTCTCTTTCTATATCTGTGTATCAGCCAGCTGTCAAACATCAAGTCACTGCATAACGAAAGACCTCTCCAGTTTGGTCTTCTCTAACCTGTTGTATGTTAGACTGTATATTACCATCATGCAGATTCCAGTGTTCATCCAGAGTGACTGCGACCAAAGCACCCCCAGTCATCTCTATCACCACTCCTTCTCACCACCCCAAGTCTCTATTATCACCCCTTATCACCACTTTCTCCCATCCCTGCAAGCCTCTCTATCACCACTCCTTCCCACCACTCCAAGTCTATTATCACTATCACCACTCTCTCACCGCTGCAAGCCTCTCTTTCACCACTTTCTCCCATCACTCCAAGCATATCACCACCTCCACCACTACAGTCTTCTCCATCATTATTCTTCCACTACCTCAAGCCTGTCTATCATTACTCTTTCCCGTCACTTCAGGCCTTTCCCACCACTCTGTCCCACCACTCCAAGCTTATCTTCGCTCTTCCATAAGTACAAGTTTCTATCACTACTCATCACTCTCTTACATCACTTCAAACCCCACTAACACCACTCGTTCACACCATTCCAGGTCTGTTTATTACTACTTATCACTTTCCCTTTCCAATCTCTCTCTCTCTCTCTCTCTCTCTCTCTCTCTCTCTCTCTCTCTCTCTCTCTCTCTCTCTCTCTCTCTCTCTCTCTCTCCCTCTCTCTCGCCATACATTATTAGTTTATTTACTCCCACCTCTCGTAGTTTCTGTATCACCACACATCACTTTCCTCTCACCACTCAAAACCTTCCTCTCACTAATCAGCATCACCCTCTCCCACCACTCAGATCCTCTCTTTCACCATGCATCACCATTCCAAGCCTCTATCACCACTCTATCCTACCACTCCAGACCTCTCAGTCAACATTTCTCATCACCACTTTGTAACCACACATATTCATTCCTTTCACCACTCCTATCACCACTCCTTCCACTCCCTTCCATCACTCCTAGCTTATCACCACCACCTCCTACCACTCCGAGCCTCTGTATCACCATTCCCTCCCACCACTCCAAGCCTCTGTATCACCAGTCCATCATTCCAAGCGATTATATCACCACTTTAGAGCTCTCTGTCACCACTCTAAGCATCTTTGACACCACTTTCTCACCACTCCCTCTATCACCACGCCCTTCCATAACTCAAAGCCCCTCCATCACCATTCCTTCCCACCGCTCCAAGCCTCTATTTCTCTCCCAATCACCCCCCCAAAAAAAAAAAAAAAAAAAAAATGACATACAGATCACGCTCACCTCAACAATTAACGGCGAAAATAAGAGCATGAGTGAACAACAAGAAGGGTGGAGTGAGTGAGGTGAAGGCCAGGCAGGTGGAGGGGTGGATCAGGTGGAGGGGTGGATCAGGTGGAGGGGTGGATCAGATGGAAGGGTGGATCAGGTGGAAGGGTAGATCGGGTGGAAGGGTGGATTAGGTGATGGTCAGTCAAGTGGGTGGGTGGATGAGATGGAGGGGTGGATCAGGTGGAGGGGTGGATGTGGTGGAGGGGTAGATCAGGTAGAGAAGTGGATTAGGTGGAGGGTTGGATCATGTGGGTGGGTGGATCAGGTGTAGGAGTGGTTCATGTGGAAGTTCAAGCAAGTGGAGAGTGAATCAGGGCGGGAGTTGGATCAGGTGGTAAGTAGTCAGGGAAACCAGAGTCAGGTAAGTCTGGCAAAACAGTGAATCAGAACGAAATAAACCGAGTAAGAAAGTGAGTCAGAACCGAATGAATCAAGCGAAACAGTGAATCATGAATCAAGTGAAGAAGTAAATCAAAACAAAATAGAACAGCGAATTGGAACTGAATGAATCAAGTGAAACTGAATCATGGGGCTCAAGTGAAAGAGTGAATCATGAATCAAGTGAAACAGTGAATCATGAATCAGGTGAAACAGTGGCTCAGAACCATATTAACTGGTAAAGCGGTGGATAAGGTAAAGGAGTAATCAGGTAAAATAAGTGGACAGGTAAATCAAGTGGAACAGTGAACCGGGGTACAGAGAGTGGAGGAGGTGGAGGCAAACACGTCTCCGGATTAAGATGGATGGGAACTGGCCATCTGGGGCGAGAGAGGGCCGTACTGGGGCGCCCTTTGTCCTGTTGGGCCACGGGGATTTGATGGCCATTGTCGTGGAGGTGAATAAGGCAAGGTGGTGGCTGCGGGTGTCGAATATTTTGCACACATTAGCACGCTGGTTATTTATAAGGAAATGGCTAATCTGAATATACCAGTCGAAAGTTACAAGTCACTTTCGTCTTTTTTTTTTTTTTTAGTGGGACGTGTAAGGTTGCTAATGATGAACAGGACTTTCATGAATATTTAAAGGAGAATGGTTAACACTCAGCCTCCTATGACTCACTCTCAGGTGACTAAAATAGTAGACTTGTTCTGACCCTGAGACTGTCAGTTTGGGAGTAACGTTCAAAATTTACAAGTTTATGTTAGGAGAAAATATAAGATTGATAGTTATAAACGTAGACTTACAAGATTATTTAAGGAGAAAGTATAAACATGTAAATAGTAAGAGAACTTTCAAGATAATTTTAAGCAAAGGACAAGCTTCAAAATGATAAATATGACGTCCGAGAATATACTGCACAAAAGGTAAACATATATTTACTTAACTATCACTGACTACCATCTTTACATTACTAGAGAGAGAGAGAGAGAGAGAGAGAGAGAGAGAGAGAGAGACGAATTTACCATACCACACTTTTCCCAGGTAGGATTTCCAAGATTACTTAATATTATCATTCTTCTGTAACTCACTCTCAGCTGAATAAAATCGTCTATCTGGAATATAACACTAAATATTTTCCGACAATTTGAGGTTTAGAAGCATGAGATACTTAAGAATATCCCGCAAGAATACTCAAGGAATATTCAGAAGGAGGTGCGTGTAGTTAAATGTCGCCAAGAATCGTTTACAAGAATTTAAAAGAAAAGCCAGACCTTACCCACACTTAAATACTTTCAACCATTGATTTAAGTGATAGGTACGATTATGCTTAACTGTTTCCAGGTACACTTAGCGTTTAAAAGGAAAGTGCAATATAATGTAACAATTCATATATATTTCTAGACAAAAGAATACTTCAGAATAAGGCATGAGTTTACATACCTGTTCATAGAAGTGATTAGAATTCCCAGTACTTATTTTCCTTGAGATTTGAGGTTGACTTTTGATTTTTTTATTAAGTTTGTGAGTGACGTTATTTACCGCAGACGATAGATAACGAAAAGAAAAAAGAATAAATAAATGAAGACAATGGATGTAGAACAGGGGAGAGCTAATAAAAGAATGAGATAAAATTTACCAGATGAAGTGAGAAACCCATAACGCAATCGGTAATAGATAAAAGAGTGACTTTTAAGTAAATGTTAAGCATAATGATAAGAGGTAAAAGCCAGTAACGTGTGCTGTGTGAGCGCGTGACGAGCGAGCGAGAGTTTGTATTAACTCCTGTTATCATAATTTCATCTTGGTGTAAACTTTCAACATTACTGGTGAGGCAGTTGAACAATAACGGAAGAATAGTAAATGAGCTAAACTATTTACTTTTTTAAGTTTTTTTTTTTTTCTCTCTCTCTCTCACACACACACACACACACACACACACACACACACACACACACACACACACACACACACACACACACACACACACACACACACACACACACACACACACACACACACACAGAGGCGCGCGCGCGCGCGCGTAATATCCGATATTTAATTGTAAGAATTCATTCAAGAAAATATAGTGTTACAACAGTAAATCATTTTTAAATCTACTTCATAGTGGAGTGTCAGTTGAAGCCCTTGGTACATTCCCATGGAAAGCTGAGAATCCGAGGGCTTCATTTGGGCTCATGAGTAAATATATAGCTAAAAACTAAATTTATTGAATGTATCTACGACTGCTGAAATAACCTCTTCTCTGTCTCACAAAGTAGAAAAGTTATTAGCCTCTGAAAACCATTGCGGTCGGGCCGTGTCGTGTCGTGTCGGGCCGGGCAGGGTCTTGTCGGGCCGCTCAATTCTCAGCTGAAGGTAAACATCGCTTCGCTACGCCTGCTTGTAATATATAAGAGAATCAAAAGGCATGAGAAGAGATAAAAAAAAACAATGTACACATGAGAAATGAAGGAAAGGGAGTACAAAAATGGAATTAGAGAGACGTTGCACAAATGGCACACAAAAGGGAAAAAAATGCGAAGAGAGGAAAACTGAGAGGCACGAGACACAGCACGTTTCCTTGGGCCTAGGTACGCTACGGCATTATGGTGGAGGGTAGTCATTAACACCTTCAGCCCGAGGATAGCGTTTTTGGTGTACTGTAGCTATTTCCAGACGACTTTCTCTCTCTCTCTCTCTCTCTCTCTCTCTCTCTCTCTCTCTCTCTCTCTCTCTCTCTCTCTCTCTCATAGCTTAAGAGATTTTTCAAGCTGGAGGAATTATATGAGGCATCACTTACTTCCTTTATTAATAGAAGTCCATCCTTAAATAAAATCGTTCGGAGTAAGCAAAAAAGAAACAGAATTAACTGATGTCAGGATAAAGGGAATAATCTAAGAAAGCAAGTGAAACTATAAGGATCTAACATATGATTATTTCCGTGTCCTGTAAGTTAAAAGAAATTTGTAAGCGAGAGAAGACAAGAAAATTAAAAAAAAGATATGTTACAAGCGAGATCATTAAAACAAGCGGTAAATAAAAATGTATAAACAAAGCGAGGAAAAATTAAATGGACACGGAAGAAAGAAAAACAGATAGAGCGAAAGAGAGGCGTGTGAGAAAGGTACGACAAATATATTTAAAAAAAAATGATAAAATGAAAGAAAGCTACCAAAAATGAGAAAGGCATGAAAGTGTAGCAGGAGAAATATAACAAGAGGCACAGGAAAAAATAAAAAAATAAGTAAGAAAGAAAACGAGAAAATAAGACGACACAAGATATATATAAGTTAATTAAGACAAAAGTTAAATGAAGGAATTGCTGAAAAAAACAGTAAAGGTAGAAGAAAGCGAGGAGAAATGAGAAAGGCAACGAGAAATACGACGCTGCCCGGGGCCTACTAACGGCATAATGGTGGAGGGCAGTAATTAGGCGTTGCGTCATGCCCCTTATTGGTCCCAGCCACAGACACCAACAGAAGCACGTGCCGCCTTCTTTACGCAAATCCTCCATCCAGTCTCCATACACGCATTCTCTATATACGCAAAGTTGGCCAAGGGTTTGCGTAAGAATGTTTTTCCTTTTTTTTTTTTTCTTTTTTTTTTTTTTTTTAACGGTGAAAGTAGGATACAGTGGTTGTGAGCATTTAAAGTTTTTCCTTATCATCATGGTTATTATCACTGTTATGCCTCTGCCCACCTATGATGGAGGAGGGATTAAGTGATAGGTCTGTCCGTCCGTGCATTCGAGGGTCCGTGAGTCCGTAACACTGTTGTGGGCGCGATATCTCCTGAACCCATCTACGAATTTCCACCAAACTTCAATCATTGATGCAGTATAAGGAGATAATGAACTGATTAGGTCAGCTAAGTCAAGAGATCAAAGGTCAAGGTCATATAGGGTCAGCTTAGTTTTTCTTTGTGTGCGCGATATCTCCTGAACCCCTCGACGGATTTCGACCAAACATTTATCGGTAATACAGTCTGAAGGGACGATGAATTGATTAGGTCAGCAAGGTCATGGAGGTTGTATGGCGAGTTCGTGTGCAAGGCTTAGCGGAGGCATACCCAGTGACTCTTTGCGTTGACAGCTCGGGGCCCAGGCTCTCTGCGTTTCATATTGTCACTGTCTGTCATTATCATCGTCTTCACCTACAATACTCGAAAATCAGTCATCATCATTATCATCATCATCGTCGCCGTCGTGGTCGTGGTCGTCTTGGTCGTCGTGGTCGTCGTCGTTAATTAATTGTCCTTATTCAAACAGGAAAGAAAATTTAAAATAAACTTCGCAAGATGGCAACGCGAATAGGAGGTAAATGAACACTATGTTAGACAGACAGACAGATAGATAGATACATACATGAATAGAAGTAAAAATAGATAAACAAATAGATATGTAGAATATAGACAGGCAAACAGACAGGTAGATAAATAGGTAGACAGTCAGATACAAAAAACATTTACATAGCCAAACTGGTTCACCCCTCTCTCTGCCTCCTTATAATTGGCCGTGATGTGGTTTGTGGTCAGGTTCTCTCTCTCTCTCTCTCTCTCTCTCTCTTTGCTTGTTTTTTTCTGTATCTGTTTTGTTGTCTGTCACCCATTGTTTTCCTGCATACTCCCTTCCGCTTCTCTTTGCAGTTTTCATTGTATACTCTCTCTCTCTCTCTCTCTCTCTCTCTCTCTCTCTCACCCTGACACAATAAGATCTATATCCCCATAGCTCTTCCGTGTCAGCTCCTCTCTGCACCTACGCCCTTAATTCTTATCTTTCATCTCTCTCACCTCGTATCTTTAATCGAGATCCAGGCTAGTAATTCTCTTTCTCTCTCTCTCTCTCTCTCTCTCTCTCTCATTTCTTCATTTTTCTGCCTCACGCCGTGGATTGACGGAGGTTATGTCTGTCCGTCTGTCTGTCTTTGTGTTTATCTCTTCACCTAAATATAAACAAACTAAACACAAAATGGTAAGGCAGAGTTGTAGGGAAATATATGTTTATAAATGGATGACGTGCTTTTATTTTTAAGTAATCGTACAAGGATACAGTCGTTCTCTCAAGACAGTAGAAGGTATACGAAGGTTTAAGGCGACTCTGGAAATATGGTGAGTGGAGGGGATTTTCCTACAGCTGAATAAAATCGTCTTGAGGCAGGTAGAATATAATGAAGATATGTGTGATTGGGATGTGGAGATTCACCCCCGTAGAGTTTCTTGCAAGGTCGACATGACTACAGTACTTAATATTGTGGGTGGGAGGAGGTATGCGCATTTATTAGTGGTCTATGGTCTCTCTCTCTCTCTCTCTCTCTCTCTCTCTCTCTCTCGTTTATTTTGCCGTTTTCTCTCTTTAATCTTTTATTTTCATTGTAACCATAAAAATTCCAGTTACGGCTGCCCAGTTTTCCTACTTCATTTTCTTTTTTAATTCATATCAATTCTTGTTTTCATCTCATAGTCTTCCACTCATCTCACTCCCTCATCTCTTCTACTCATCTCTTCTACTCATCTCACCCTCTCATCTCAACCCCTCATCCTTCCCCTTTATCTCACTCCCTCATCTCTCCCTCATCTCACGCCCTCATCTTCCCCCCTCATCTTATTCCTGATCCCTGGGCTCACGATCACTCACCCTTTATCACATCCTCATCTCACTCCCACATACAGCATCCTCATCTCACTCTTATTCAGCTCCTTTCATCTCACCTCATTATCTCTTTCCTTCTCTCATCTCATCTCATATCTCTCTTGATTCTGTAAACGATCGATCACTGTTTTCTCTCTCGTTTTATCTCACTCCCTCATCTCGTCCCCTCATCTCATCTCATCTCTCCTGGGCTCACGATCTATCACCATTCATCTCTGGCTCCTCATGTGTTCTGACAAGTGGCTCTATACATCAAACCCCATCTCTCTCAATCTCTCTCTCTCTCTCTCTCTCTTTCATTTTTATTCACTTTCACACCTTCCTTGTCTGTTTTGGTTTGTGTCTTTCCCTATTCTGATCTTTGGCATCACTTTTTTCTTTCTTTTCATTCATTTTCTGTTTTTTTTCCGTACACGTTCAGCCGTTCACCCCCTCATCCATCACGCCGATAGTCCACAACTTGAACGTAGACAGGAAGAGAGAGAGAGAGAGAGAGAGAGAGAGAGAGAGAGAGAGAGAGAGAGAGCGGAGGAAAGGAGAGGAAAATGGGAGGCAGAGAAGGAAAGAAGAAGGACAGGGGGGAAGAGAAAATGAGAAGAGATCTGGAAGAGAAAGGAAAGGAGGAGAAGGAGGGTGAAAGGAGGAGAATGGCAGAAGTGGGAGAGGCAGAATAAGTGGAAAGAGGAAGGGAGAGGGAAGGAGAGTGGGAAAGAAAGGGAGTTTGAGGATAATAGGACTGGAAGGGAGGAACAGAAGAGAGGGAAGAATGGGAGGAAAGGGAGAGGAAGAAAAAAGGAGTGAGGGAGAAAAGGAGTGAGATGAAAGGCATGGAATGGGAGGGAGAGGGAAAAAAGAGAGGAGTGTACGAGTGAAACTGAAGGAAAAAAATAAAGATGTTTGGAGAGAAAATGATGGAGAAAGAGTGGCAGGATTACGATATAGTGAACAAGAGAGGAAGAAAGAGAAACAATTTGTGTGTGTGTGTGTGTGTGTGTGTGTGTGTGTGTGTGTGTGTGTGTGTGTGATGGAAAATAAGTATACACAAACATCCATATTTCTTCCACATTTCCTACCCTGAAAGTTGTAGCAAATCATTAACACTCATTTCCTCTCTCTTTCTAAGGTAAGCCAAGAAGCAGCCCAGAATCGCCTCCTTCCAACCATTTCACTTGAAGGGGAGAGGGGAATGAAGACGACGCCCCCAGCAAGAGCAACATTTTCTCCACTTTCACAGGTAAACTACGAAAAAGCGCTCAGCATTCCCATGATCACGAACTGCAAGTATTTTTCACCCTATTTCAGCCCCGGAAACCCTATCTGCTCCATCGTAATCTTCACACCAGACAACAAAATCTTCTAACGTATAATTTTGACACTATTTCATGCTGTTTCGCACATTTAACACTCGTTTCATGCCAATTTCACCCTATTCATAACCGTTTCACTTTATTACTCCCCAAGAATCCCTTCCAAATATAATGAGCTCACGACTGTATATATCACCCAACGTCAGACGTATTTCACCTTATATTTTACGTATTTCACCTGATTATGGCCCAAGATTCCCCTCCAATCATCATGAGGTTCACACTTATATCACCTTATTTCACCCTATTTTCAGCCCGAAATCCCCCACCTGAACTTCACACCTATTTTACACACCACCAGTTTCAGCCTCACCATCATGAACTACAAACCAACATCACCCAATTTCATCCTAATTCACACATAGTTATGCACCTATTTCACACATGTTAACATCTATTTAACGCATATTGAACCCCATTTCACCCTGTTTCAACCCCACCACCTTGAACTCCACCCCCATTTCACGTGCAGGTAAGAAGGGGAAAGGCACGTGGACAGGAGGACGGGGTTATGATAATAGTCACGGCGGGGCGTCTGAAGGCCTTAGCGGAACGACTGGTTAGTTTGCCGTAGCCTGACCCATATCTCCACAGAGGGTCTGATGAGGGGCGAGGAGGTGATGGGTGAAGGGGAGATAAGTTGGTGTGGGTGTGGGTGAGGGTGCAGGTGAGAGGGTTTAGAGTGGGTGTTGATGTGGGTAGGAGTAAGGGCGAGAAGGTGATGGGTGAGGGGGAGATAAGTGGGTGTGGGTGTAGATGGGTGGAATTTTGTGGGAGTAAGTGGGAGGATGTTTTTAGTGGGTGTTAGTGTCGGTAGGAGTAAGAGCGAGGACGTGATGGGTGAGGGGGAGGTAAATAAATGTACAGTAGGTGTGGCGGTGGGAGGGTGTTTGTATAGGTGGGAGGGTGTTTTTAGTGGGTGCCGTTGTGGGTAGGAATAGGGGTGTAACATTGATGTGGTACTGGCTGAGGGTGATGGTTTGGGTTGTGGGTGTGTATGGGTGTGGTGTATGTGAGAGGACTGTCTTTGTGAGAGTGGGTGTGAATGGGTGTGGATATAGATGGGAGGTTATTTTTAGCTGGTGTAGGTGTAGATGGGAAAGTGTTATGGAGGGTACGGGTGGGGCCTTGGATGTGGATGGTTGTGGTTGTGAGTTATGGAGGTGGGAAGAAGCTAAATGATGAGAAATATTTAACTTTCCCATAGTCTGACTCTTATTGCCAAAGGGGTCTGGTAAGGGTGAGGAGGTGACGGGTGTGGGTTAGTGGGTGTGGATATGGGTGCGGGTGTGGAAGTGGATGAAGAAATGGGTAGGGGACGACTGGGTGGCTTAGGTGTTCTAGTGGATGTGGGTGAATGTTGGTGAGTGGATTTGGGTATGGGTGTAGGTGAGAGGATGTACTAAGATGAAGGTCTGAATGTGGGGTATGGATGTGGGGAGTTTTTAGGTGATGAGAAATTTTAGTCAGTTTAGCCATAATCTGACTCATATTGTCGGAGTGGGGGTCAGGTTGGGGACGAGGCGATGGGTGAGGGTGAAATAATGGACGTAGGTGTGGGAGTGTGTGGGTGTAGAGGCTTGGGGGTGTTTGGTGTAGGTGTGGTCGTGTGGTTGTGAGTGTGAAAGTGAGTGTGTGATTGTGAGATGAATATGAAGGTAGTTGAGGGTGTGAGGGTGATGTGTGAATAGAGATACGAGTTATGGAAGGTGTTTGGGTGTGGGTGTGTGTGTTTAGGTGTGGGAAGCAGAGTGGGATATGGGAAGGAGCGAGATGATGGAAGACTTTTAGTGTGTGTAACGACAGGCTAGTTAACCATATTCTGACCCGTATCACCAAGGGGGGTCTGGTAAGGGGCCGGGTGATAAGGGAGGGGTGGACGGTGTGAGTGTTGGGGTGGGTGTAATGGGAGGGAGTTTTTTGTGGGTGTGAGGAGGGATGGGGATGTAGGTAGTGGGTGATGAGTGTAGCCGTGGTAGTAGGAGTGCAGGTGTAAGGTTTTGGTTGTGCTGTAAGTGGGGGTGTGTAGGTGAGGGTGTAAAGGGGTGGGAAAAGGGTTGTGTGGTGAGAAGAGATGATGAGGGAGGTTTGAGAAAAGACTAGATGAGTAGTGGGTGTGGGTGTGGGAAGTGGAGTAAGATGAAGGGAGATTTTTTATAGTGAATGTGTAACGACCTGTAATTTAGCCGTAATCAGATTCTTATCGCGGAGAGGAGTTTTGTGCGTGAGGAGCAAGGAGGTGATTTGGGAGGGAGGGAGAGGTCTGTGGGTGTGTTGGTGGTGGAAGGGTGCTTTCAGTGGGTGTGTAGGTGAAAGAAGTGGGGATAGTGTGAGTAGTAGACGTGAAGTGAAGGTATGGTAGTGGGTGTATGGTGTAGAGGTATGGGTGTGTGTGGGTGGGGTGGTGGGAGACGTCGTGAGAGGGGTGGGAAACAGGGTGGGTTGTGCTGAGGGATGAGGTGTTGGGGGAGGGTTCATAGTGGGTGGGGGTGTAGCGGGAGGGTGGTTTTAGTGGGTGTGGGCGTGGGTAGTTGGGAAGGCCGTACGGAGACTCGATCCGATGGGAGATTTTTAGTGGGTGTGTAACGACAGGTTAGTTAGCCATATTCTGATCTACTTCACCGAGGGGGGTCAGGTAAGGGTCGACGTGATGGGGAAGTAATGGGGGAGATGGGGTGGGTGGGGAGGAGGAGGGCTGTTGGTGAGGGGTGGGTGATGAGAGGGTGTTTGTGTGGGTGTTGGTGTGGGCGTTTTTGTGGGTGTTGGTGTAGGAGGTGGAGTAAGTGTGGCGATAGGCAAGATGATGGAGGAGAGGGTTTTTAATGGTTGTGAATGTGAGTTGTGTTGTGGGTAAGGTTTGGTTGTGGTGTAGGTCGTGTTGTAAGTTGTGGCTTTGGATGTATGTGTGTGAAACTGAAGGTGTGTTATGGGTTCAGGTTGTGGATGTGGGTGTGTTTATGGGTGTAGTTGTAAGTGGGGTTGTCAGTGTGAGTATAAGTGTCGCGTATGGGTGATGTATGTGGCTGTATATTGGATGTAGGGCTTAGACGTGTAGAAATGGGTGTGGATGTGGGTGTGGGCTCACAGGTAGTGTGGGTAGCGGGAAGGATCCGGGAAGAGCTTTTTGTGGGTGAGGCTGTGAACTGTGAAGAAAGTTGGGTGCAGAGAGAAGGCATAAATGTGGGAAGGTAGGGTGGGAAGTCGTGTGGGTTGTGGGAATAACGAATGATGAGAGATTTTGTGGTGAGCCTGGGTGTGAGTTGTAGGTGTAATGTGTGGGTGTAGGTGTGGAAGCGGGTTTAGAGTAGTGTTAGGTATGGGAAGAGGGATGGGATACGGGAAGTGGGCGAGGAAGGGTGACAATTATCTTACTGCACTGCCTGGGTAAGTGGTTTGGGTAGGCCTGAAGATATGGAACGTTCGTATTGTTAGCATGTTTTGGTGTGTTTTAATTTAACCCATTAACTGCGTACAGATTAAGCTACTTAAAAAAAATCTTTTGTGGATAGAGAGAATAAAGCTCCAACTCAGTCATCGCCGTGAAAGGGTTACAGAGTTGGATTTTAACTATAGCAGGGATTTTCTCAGCTGAATAAAATCGTCTGTAGGTATTCAGAATAAGGGATACTCTCGTCGCATGTTGCAGCTAAAGGGTTGAGGCGTGGGCAGTCGTGGGTGAACTTCAAGACTGTGTGTGTTGACATAAATTGTGGGGTGACTTAAGTGGTTGACGAAAGGGGCAATGAACACGCACGAAAGCTGTAGGTGGAAATTTATATCAGGTGTCAAGAGGGGAGGTGCAAACAGAGTGTGTGGGAGGAGTGTGTGTGTCGACGAGAAATGTGCAGTGTGTGTGTGTGTGTGTGTGTGTGTGTGTGTGTGTGTGTGTGTGTGTGTGTGTGTGTGTGTGTGTGTGTGTGTGTGTGTGTGTGTGTGTGTGTGTGTGTGTGTGTGTGTGTGTGTGTGTGTGTGTGTGTGTGTGTGTGTGTGTGTGTGTGTGTGTGTGTGTGTGTGTGTGTGTGTGTGTGTGTGTGTGTGTGTGTGTGTGTGTGTGTGTGTGTGTGTGTGTGTGTGTGTGTGTGTGTGTGTGTGTGTGTGTGTGTGTGTGTGTGTGTGTGTGTGTGTGTGTGTGTGTGTGTGTGTGTGTGTGTGTGTGTGTGTGTGTGTGTGTGTGTGTGTGTGTGTGTGTGTGTGTGTGTGTGTGTGTGTGTGTGTGTGTGTGTGTGTGTGTGTGTGTGTGTGTGTGTGTGTGTGTGTGTGTGTGTGTGTGTGTGTGTGTGTGTGTGTGTGTGTGTGAGAGAGAGAGAGAGAGAGAGAGAGAGAGAGAGAGAGAGAGAGAAGAGTGTGAAATTAGGATGTGAGTGGAAAATGTTGGCATGGAAGGGAGGGAACTGAGACAGCGTACTTAAATTTGTACGTAGAAAGTGTTGGTAAAAGTAGGAGTGAAGACTATGAATATGAAATAAGCAAGGAGGTTTATAAGCTAAGTTGAGAATTATGTATGTACTGTATCGAGAGGGTGTTGGAAGAGAATGGAAATTGTAGAGTTGGAGCAGAGGTGTAAGATTTTAGTTATGAAGTATTACTAGAGAGTGTCGATAGCGAGAGAGGGCGAAAAATGCGGATAAGAAGAAGGGATGAATGGAACTGTGTAGTGTGTATAGAGGGTGTTGACACTGGAGGGTGTGGATATAAGGTAAGGATGGAAGGTTTAGTCGTGGGGTGAGCAGACGATGTTGCCAGAGGAATGGGGAAGTGGGTATGGATAGTAAGGAGTGGGGATGAGTGGAATATTTTAAATAGTGTGTGTGGTAGGGGGGCCGGCCACCATTGCCACACGATGTACATTAAGCAACAATAATCGTGTCGTGAAATTTGGTGAAAACATAAGCTAACGGGCTAAGCGTCTGGTACATTCCGCCGTCTGTCATACGGACGGTTCATAATGTTTCACGAGTTACATTTAATCTTCGAACAAAACCGCGACACGACTACTGTTGCTCACTGTACTTGTAGTGCTGCTTCCAAGTAACTGTACTGTGTGACAGTAGATGGCTTCTTGGACTCCAGTAAACCATTAATTACGCTGGGTGGTAACCATATTGCCAGCAAAAGCACATCTGACAGTATAGTGGATTAAGGCGTTCCAGCCAGCTCATTAGGGTTCAATTACAAGTTAGGAGTTTGATCCTCACGTAATGCCGCTCAGGTGTAGGTGACTGATATCTCTTACCTTAATTATCTGGACAACCTAGCTTAGCCTCAGGTTCCTACGATCCTACTGAGGCAATAGAGGGGAAGGTAATGGACAGATAGATGGGGTAGGGGTAGAAAGTGCTAGCAGCGAAGCAGGGCAGCAGGCGTGGATATGGAGCAAGAATGGAAGGTTATGAGTGGTCAGTGTGGTCAGAGGGTGTGGGCAGTTCGTATGGGCCGAGGGTATGGGTGGTTATTATGGGTGATGGAAGTGAGCAAGAAGTTTGAGTGGGCTGGTTAAGTATGGGGTTTAGGCGAGAGCTGCTGTTGCCGCCAGTTAGAGAAATGTGCCACAGTTAGATAAATGTGATAGGTAGATAAATGATATAGTTAATGCGTCAGTATTAGATGAATGTGTTGGTGTTAGATGAATGTGCTACTCTTAGATAAAAGTGCTACTCTTAGATAAATGTACTACAGTTAGATTAGAGAAGTGCTGCGTCCGGTTAGATAAGTGTTGTGGCCCTATAGATGAGTGTTGTATCCAACCAGATGAGTGTTGTGTTCAGTTAGACGGGTGCTGCGTCTAGAGAGATAAACGTGCTGTGTCTAGATAAAGCTTTCGCCTCAGCTAGAGAAAAATAGAGCGTCAGGTTAGATAAAAAGCCTGCGTCTAGGTAAATGAAAATGTTGTGTTCAGCTCGCCAAAAATGTCTCTCAAGTTAAATATATGTTCTAAAAGTGTCTCAGGTTAAATAAGTGTTCCGTCCAGCTAACTAAGTGCTCCGTCATGTTAAATATGTGTTCCAGCCCGAGCAGTAAAAGTGTGGCGTTCAGAAAAGGGAAAGGGTCGAGCGGAGTGTGAGAACCAGCATGCCCGTAGTGACGAAACAGGAAACGCACTCCTAACAGTCTTTTTTAGATATTTTGTTTATACTTTTACCTTCACTCGAACAACGACCAGACGCCTAACAGTCAAACTTGAGTGAAAAATAATGCCAAAAAATACGCAGAACAAAATAGTCCACGTTAATATTTCACTGCCACGGAGGAGACTGACTTTAAGGTAAAAAAATAAGTTAAAACCCTTTCTGAACGCGGCCCCAGACTCCTCTCTCGTGCGCCCCGGTAGCTCTGTCACTGCCGCCCCTCTAATTGTGGTGCCACCGTCCCGCCCACCGGTCCACCTCGGTAATTTTTAGGGCGTTTTAGCGGTCTCACTTTCGCCACGCCGCTTCCACGCTAACCTGACAGGGCGCGGACGGATTGCCACGGAATTGGTTACGGATGACAGTCTGCCGGTACCCTGACCCCTCCAGCCGTAGGGATTACACCTGAACTGGCGAAAATCTTTTAGTGATACCCGGAATAATATAAAAACAAGATGTTCTCGGATCGGAAGGGGTTAATGGATTTTTTCTAACCCTCCTGCCCGAACGATCTTATCTACTCTGAGTAATAGTTCTCGATGGCTAGAGAAGATAATTTGGTCTCCTGGGGAAAATACTAGATAACAATATAACCCCAGTTTTATTCTCAGTGTCTTCGGTTGCGAAAATTAAGACTCGCTTTATTTGGGTGGTTTCCTCGTCAGATTCGCTTAGGAAGGGATGACTGGAATGGAACAGACTGTTACTCTAACTTTCTCTCTCTCCCTCTCCCTCTCTCTCTCTCTCATTTTCTCTCCCTCTCTCTCTTTTCCTTGTGCCATGTGGACTGTTTTAGTACCCTGTAGCGAGGCGGGTCATCCATCTAACCGGAGTGCACCCTACATCACCCGGACGGCCCCCATCACACCCACCCGCTCCCTGATACCATTTATTTGATATTCATGGGGCACAGAGAGAGAGAGAGAGAGAGAGAGAGAGTCCTTGCAAAGTCTCGTTCTTTGGTATGGTGAGATCGTGGAAGCTTCTTGGCACATTTTCCTTGAGGTTAGAAGCTCCTTTACTGCTTTATTTTGCGTATATGCCATGATAATACTCCCATGTATGATGTTTATGTGATTAGGGGAAGACATTAATAATCCTGTAGACTTCACTGCTTCAGCACTATGACGACTTTCACGTTTTAGTCTCGCTATCACTAGACAATTTTATTCCGTTCGGGGATGACCTCTCGTAGTGAATGGTTTAGAGATCCCAGTTGCTTACCTCCTTCACTTCGAGGGGTCGTACCTAAGTTGAGGGAAGTCGTGCGGTGGTAGTAAGGACAAAACACAAATGTCGTCATAATAATAAAGGAGTAAAGAGGTTCGCTGGTTCCTCTTCCTTGATGACTTGGTTCTGCGCTGAACACGATGATGTTCTTTTGGTCCTTATTCTCTAGATGCTCCCTAACGCCTCCTCCTCAGCGACTTACTTTGCTTCATAACCCTTACTGTCGTCTTCTAGGTTGCTTAAATCATTCTGATATCACCATACTCGGCATATATAACGCACAAAGTGATATTAGCCTTCCTTATCCAGAAATAAATCGCTGAGAAATGTGTGTTAGGGAGCTTCAACAAGAGAGTATTCCCTTCAGTCCGGGAGCGTCGCATTGATTTTATTTTATTATTTGCGTTATTTTATTTTCAAAAGCTGTATTCATCATTTGGGGGGTGTCTTGAAGTGAAGGGGTGAATAGAGATTGTCCCACACTCTTTCACAGCCAACCACCTCCCCTAACCTGGCTAAAATCGTTGAATGATAGGGAGAACGAAAAGACGTCATCATATTTAAGGGGTTAAGATCACCCTGTTATCTGGCTATATGGTTACCACCCAGCGTTGAAAATGGTTTCCTAGGTTACAGGAAACCACTTGGCTAGTCACTCAGTGTAGATCCACCTGAAGATGAAAGAAGAGTAATAAATAGTGACAGTGAGGATGGGAGAAATGGGAAGAGAGGAGAACAGACACAGATAAAGAATGATAGATATGATGCAAGAAGTAGACAGCACTACATCAAGTGAGTGGATGATGGGCGCCCCACCTACAAGCAAATGATAGGTGTAGATGGGCAAAATAAATCGCTGCCGAGGAAGATAGGAATGGGTGAGGGGTACCAGGGAGCCTACTAAGTCCACACACATACACATCTACTAAGGAGGGGGGGATGGGCACACCAGGGAGCCTCCAAAGCCCACGAGAATACATGCCTACTAAAGGACGAGGAGTGGTGGTGTCAGGGAGCCTCCTAAGCCCACGAGAGGAAAGGTAATAAAGAAGAGATGGGTGAAGCCTGTCAGGGAGCCTCCAGAGCCCACAGAAATACATAGCAACTAAAGGAAGAGAGGGCGGTGGTGTCAGGGAGCCCCCAAAGCCCCAAAAGACCATTAGGCTACTAAGGGACGGGGGGTGGTGGTGGTGCCAAGGAGCCTCCAAAGACCAGAAGAACATGTCTTTCTCCTCCTATTCCTCCTCCTGCTCCTCCTCTCCCTTTTAATCATCTCCCCCCCTCCTCCTCCTCCTCCTCCTCCTCCTCCTCCTCCTCCTCCTACCTGTCCTCTTTTTCCTTCTCTACTCCTCGTCGTACTCCTCCTTCCTTCTCCCCCTCCCTCTTAGATTCCTCCATTTTTTTTCTCCTAATGTTTCCCCTGTCTGTCATTTTTTCCTCCTCCTCCTCCTCCTTTTCCTCCTCCTCCTCCTACTTTTCCTCCTCCTTTTCCTCCTTCTCCTCCTCTTCCTCCTCCTGGTCCTCCTAGTGTGATGGCCTGCGTTGGTGCTTATCAGATGTGGATCGCCAGGTGGAAAGGCCCTCCCGAGTGCCGGCCACCTCGGTAATTGATCATGAAGGGTATCGGCGCGGGGATCTGAGCGGCTAAATGACCGGCGATAACGGTAATGATAGGGATCCGGGCCGGCCTAGTGGACCCGGTGCAGCGTTGCCATCTCGTCAGGGCCATCACCTTGAAGGGCAGATTGATGCTGGGCGAATCAGATGTGCCTCATAACCCCTAAAAGCTTACAAGAATTATTCCTCAATGATCCAACTCACACCCACTCTTTTATTTACAGGGCTGAAGAGTTTGTTTTAACTTCTTCAGGGAGATAATTTCCAATGTGTGGATTTTTATTTATTTATTTATTTATTTAATTTTTGAGGGGAAGAGGAGGCGTTCGTTAATGCAAGGCAAAAACGACGTTATTAAAAAGATTATTCAAGACTGCTTCTGGTTCCTTTATTGAGGACGATATTACGGACTAAAAATAATATTGTGTGAGATGGATAGTTCAGAACTAAATAAAAACATCTTAGGCAAGGGATCAAAGAGGTTGGGTCACATTCCTTTAGTTAGAGGAGTTTTATATAATCTAAAGGAGATCATTTATTGTCAGTGTGAATGATATTAAAAGGTCATTCCATTCTAGTGTGGGTCACGTCAACTTTCTCTTTCAACAGCGAACTGATAATGAGTTTCTGTATAATCAGTGTTATTCAGTAATTACGCGGCTGTTGGGAACTGTACGGGTCATTGAAAAAACCTGTGGAATTTTGTTACAGTTGTGCATGGGAGCGTAACGTTGATGAGTGACGCGTGACGGGATAAAGCGATCTACGGGCACGTCACACACACAAAAGGGGAGCAGAGACTGGAGCCGAATTTTGCTTAGAGGAGACTATTGAAATGGAGGAGTTCTGTACCAAATATTTTACAGTGATATGAGTGACTGTTAAGTGAGAATATATGAGTGAGGTGGAGGGGGAGAGGGGAAAGCGGAGACCAAGGATGAAATGGAGGATGGAGCGAAGAGGTCAGTGGGAGAAAGGGAGTGTGAGTTTGAGGGAAGGTTGACAGATGGTAGAGGATGGAGTGACTTGGAGGCGATTTGTTTGTGGCCACTCCTTACTAAATTAAGGAGTCTGACAATAAATAGACAGATAATTAGAAAATATACGAAAAGCAAGACTATTTCTGATAACAATGTACTGCCATAAAGATATTTTTTGCGTTAAGGAGTTCACAGAATGTATAAAGATTTTCCCTGATAACTGGGCAGGGGTCCCGTACCACAGGCCCTCCCTTTATCTTCCCCCATCCCTTTGTCTCTGTCTCTCTTTCTTCCCCCCCTGTTTGTTTATCTTCCCTTTGTGGTCTCCGTCTGGCCCCGTTTATCTCCTCCACGCCCCTTTTGTCTGTGGGAGCGTACGCAGAAGTGACTGTGGCTTGAGTAAGCTATCAGATGCTCGGTATACTCTTGCTATATCCATCTATCTATGTATTGTCTATCTATGTATCCTTCTGTCTATTTATCTATCAATCAATATCAGTCTTTGTCTATCTGTTTATCTGTCTATCTCTCAGTCAATTTATCTATCTATCCATCTGTCTCTCTCATATTTAGAATTCGTTCACCTTAACATGTCGGAGATTTTCGTCCTCCAGCAGCCCATTTCCCGTTGCTCAGTGTCAGATAAAGGCACTGCTATGGCTCTGCATCCTTTATATAAAATCTCTCTGTGACTATAGTTCTTTCACCTTAGCTTGGCCCAGGTTTTCGTCCTTTTGTAGCCTATTTCCATGGCTTAGTTGCAGAGTAAAGCAATACTACGGCTCTGCATCCTTTCCAGAGCACTTCTTCGCAACTAGCATCACATTCTAGTGTTAATCCACCGTTGGAACTCAGTATTTAAGATGGGGGGCTGGTAGTTTTAGGCCAGGTTAAGGTGAAATGAGTATATCAGATGCACGGTACACTCGCGACTGACGGGGTGCCATTTTGTTCCTTGGTTTGCGCGCGCAGTCCCGTAAATTGGACGGTAATACAGGTCGCGGCGAACTTCCCGATGCATTATGTGACGGCCTTACGTACTAGCAGATGGTCGCGTCGTAACCAGCCAGACACGCAGGGAATGTGGTACGATAAGGCATGCTTTTGGGGGAGGCACAGAAGAATGTTGAGGTTGTGGAAAAATGTGGGGAGAGAGAGAGAGAGAGAGAGCGTATTATAAAAAGTATGACCAAGTTTCCAGAGAATGTGTAAAAATACAGAAAGTGTACAGGATTAGCCAAAATGATGGAGAAACAGAGGAAGGTTTTTAAAATATGTCCTTCTTTGGTGGGGCCTTCTATAACTGCCATTGTCCCAAAAAACTACTCAACACAACAAGCAAACTAACACTCAAAAGCGGTGTGTGTGTGTGTGTGTGTGTGTGTGTGTGTGTGTGTGTGTGTGTGTGTGTGTGTGTGTGTGTGTGTGTGAAGAGAGATATACACACAAACTTTAACAATAGTGCCTTAAAACTGATGAATGTAATCTTCGTGCGCATGCTCCACAGATGGTGCTCTGATATATGCAATCTATGAGTGAAGGCTGAAAGGAGGCTGCCCTAAACCTGATAAATGTAATCAAAGTACGCAGGCTGTAAGGATGCTGCCCTTAAAAGTGAAAAATGTGATATCTGCGTACAAGCGATAATGATGTGTCTGTACAGCTGATATGTGAAATTCTTGTGTGTAGGCTTTAACTAATTCAAGGTAGTGATTTAAGTGATTGTACTATTTCAGACGATTTTATTAAGCTCAATAGCGTCCTGTAGCTGTAAAAATGATGATGGAATGAATATCTAACTCCCCGCCAGCCCGAAAAATCTCTCCCATACCAAATAAAGTTGTCAGATAGCGATAAGAAACATGAAATATGTAACCGGACTGAAAGGGTTACAGATGGTACCCTAAAAATGTCTTTTTTTTTTTTTTTGCATTGTCTGGTTTCGCATTTTGTAAGACGTGATGTCAAAAGCTAAAACAGATAAATGTAATATCTCTCTGCGGTTTATAAGGTTGCTGGGTTTAAATTTGTATACTTTATCTCCGTGTCGTGTTGTTGTGGGTGGAGGGAGGTTATCACTTGCCTTATTCAGCTCACGTTGATGGCTCAGGTCTCATGTTCCACGATTTTGTGTAACTGGGCTTTGTTTTCCTCTGGTAATGATGTAAATTTAGAGTATTATCACCGCTTAAACTATCTGATGACAAAAGTAGATACTGAAAAAGGCGACGTGCATCCATTAACCTTTTGACTAGCACGTTTTTCCCTCGGCTGACCTAAATCGTCTTACTGCAGTGCGTGCAAAGCAACGAAAGTGTTTCTGTAGATAGTGTTAGCTCGCTGACTAATGGCATATATCTCTCTTAGCTAAGCCGTCTGTTTTGTCTTAATTGAATCTCTGGGTGCGTTCAGAGCATTGAAAATGTTAAACTTTATGTTTATGTGAAAAGTCATGAACCTTCGTATCTCTAATGTTTGCATTTAGGTTTTCCGTTTATAGCCGGCCAGGCAGAACAGATTTGGCTCAGGTTTGGCACGTACTACCTTGGGATAAAAAAAAAAAAAAAAAAAGCTGATACACCTCACAAGTTAGTTTAAGCCCGACAAAGGCGTACCCAAGGGACGGGACAAGGGAGCAGAGCCCCCTCTCCTTTCTTCAGGCCACTCAATCCAGTGAATGGATTGGGCTAAAATTTAGCAGGTAAACACTTAGAGACAGTGGGATGCATTGAGAGTATATTGCGACCCCCAGCGGTGTGTTGAGGGAGGCGTCGCGTTTTTAAAACCTTATATTCTATTCTTGTCAAAAAATGGTCGATATATATTGAAATTTGGCAGGTAGAAGATTTTAGACATTGGACTGAATATAGGTTAGCCTATAACCTCTCTTGAGCGAGTGGCCTTGGAGTCAGTAGCTGCATCGGCCAAAAGGTCGTAGCTCAGCAAGTAATCTGATACCGAGAGAAAAGGCAATCAAGATACAGCAGCCTGGATAGACGTAATCAGCAGCGCTACCCTTGTGCCAGGCAATACGGAACAACAATATACATGCTTTGCCTTAGACTCATGGCCTCGTATTTTGTGGGCTGCGGAGGCCCCTTAGCACCCGTAACGAAGCGATTTAGTTTGCATATTACATCTTAATATTCTCTTGTGTGCTGTTCATCGTCTTCTAATACCGATGTACTTTGCATAGACAACATGGAAAAGAATTCTAATTTGCCTTGCGTACGAAGAAAGAAAGGAAGAAAAAAACAGTCGAAGGAAGAGGTAATTAGGATTCTAACGTGCATTCCTGGTATGAGATTACTTGGGTTAAAATGAGTATATCTATTACAACAAAACCTAGGAATACAGAGGCAGAAGCAAGATGTCATTTACCGTGTTCACTCGATGGAGGACGGCTTTCCACCCTGCATCCCGGATTCCAGTGCTGGTGAGGACAATAATAATCACGAAAACAGCTAGTCTTCCACTTTTACATCCACTGCTCTTACTCCAGACACATAAATAATACAACACTTTATACTTTCACGTGTACCACTTTCGATACTACCCTCTCTCTTCGTACTTGGCTAGTAAGGGGAAAGGTTAATTCCGGCTATTTCCCTCCCTCAGCGAAGTCATTGAGACATAGATACAAAATACTAATCTGATATGGAAACATGATGTACAGCGGATTGTTACCAAAATGAACTGCTTGCTCTATGGTCATTCTGGGACTAAGGTACGCTTTGGACATTAATATCGATCCACTTCATTACGGTAAACAATGCGACAGCGAGCGATTATTTTTGAAACCAAGGGATACTATTATGTGGTTTTGGTGTGGCCTGGCTAACTTTTCAGATTATTATGTTGGAGTTTCATTAATATCCGACTAAACTCTAGAATTAGATTACTGTCTACAACGTTATAGTCAACGAAAAACACATGGAAGTTCCCTCTGTATTCTTTGTTTTGAAAAGAAGTGTAAAGAACTTTGAAACAATCACGTAGGACCTGTTTCGAGTACCGTACATGATGTTTTACTGTCTTACTTGTTAATGTAAAATAATTCAGCATCATCCTGAACATTCATTTACTCGGGATTACCATACACATTGAAACATAAAGGAAAAATATCTTTGAGTTTCATTGTCGTTGATAAATTCTTGGTAGACTGGATATCCATCAGTTATAAAATATTGTGCACCAAAGAATCAGAGTATATTTTAGTTATATCCGATCACGCTGTGCATATCAATAAAAAAATATAACAGTAGGAAATTTGATTTAAGAAGCGCAGTAGGCAAAGCTGGTTAGACGAAGGGATAGCGAGACAGTGACTGAATTATGGGATCTGACTCCCATCCACAACACCTTATCGATGAGTGACAGCGCAGTCCATCCCAGCAGCACACGAGTATTATGCCCACGTCTGTTTATGGCGAGCTGCGTCACTGAGCTCGTCACAGTGAAGGATCTCGGCATGTAAATCACTGAGATGAAGGACGCGATGCTGCATAGTTCTAATACCTCACACAAATTTCACTTTACTCTTATCCCTTTACTACCAGCGGGCACCAGGAACGTCACCCAGAAGGGATCTTGACATGCAAAATCACTGAGATGAAAAGACCACCTCACATACCACGCACAATTATCACACTGTTTGCCCCATCATTAGCAGCTCTGTCAGTAAGTTCGTCGAAATAAAGGATGTCGGCAAAATGAATAACTGAGATGAAGGCCGGGTGCAAGACACACTTCTGCAACGCCTCAAAAATAAGGTAAGAAGGAAAGAAAAGAAAGAATAATAAAATAGAAAAAAGTCATCATAAAAATCAAATAAAGACTTATCTTCACTAGGAGGGTTTTTTCCTAAGCTAAATAAAATCGTCTGGTGGCAGTAAGGTTAAGCCATTAAAGAAAATCACGAGATTCAGGGAGTGAGAGGATATTCGTGAATGTCCAGGAAGATTCATGTAAACTATAGTGCTTTTACTGTAACTTGGTTTAATCACAGGAATATTCTCTCACTCCCCTTTAATACACACCTCCACACCCCCACCTGACCTACACCCAGGCCACTCGACAGGTAGACGTGTGCGGAAAACTGATGCAGGTAAGAAATCGGGGGAGAGTCTTGGACGCCTGGTGCATCTTCAAGCAACACCTTAGTTTTTTTTTTTTTCTTTTATAAACCCCATAAAAAATAACTGAGTAAAAGCTGAAAAAAAAAAGAATGTTCCTTCCTGCTTGACTGTGCTTGCTCGTCTGTTCCTTGAGTCTGTACTTAATTTTACACTCTATTACTCTGTAGGAATATTTCGCTTAATGTAAGACTCTCTCTCGATAGATAGATAGATAGATAGATAGATAAAGCATGGAAAGACAAGACAGAGGAAAGTATGAAAGAGGGACGATAAGCAGAGTAAAAGTCTAATAAACTGTGAAGAAAGAAATATCAAGGAAAAAAAAAGTATGAAAAACTACAGCTGTGACAGAGAACAAATCCAGGCAGGGAAAATGAAAAAATAAAATCTAAAAACAAAGCACCTAATCAAGACGAGATATATGGGAGAAATTTGATGAATGACCAGAGAGTAATATCAGACTCGAGAATAATGTAAAATAATGGCAAATAATGGGAATGATGAGCTAAGATGGAATGATAGATAATTAAAGGAAGAGACTGATAAAAGATGAGACTAGAGGGCAGAAAATAAAAGTGATTATTTAGCCAGCACAATTATTCAGGGATGTGAACATGGTGAATAGACGCCATCTTTGATTTGAGGTGGTGCTGGAGGATGGGACGAGGGGGTGGGAGAGGGGATTAGGGACGGGGGTAAAGGGAGTGAGGGAGAAAGGGAGTGAGGGAGAGGGGGTTAGGGAGGGGGGTAAAGGGAGTGAGGGAGAGGGGGGAGGTGTATACATAATCGGACCTCTCTTATTACCTCCCTTACTCTCCCTTACTTCTTTCCTATCTTTTTTTTCTCTCCATCTTCTTTTTCTGTCTGTCCTGCTCACTCTCCCTTTTCTTCTCTTCTCGTACTGTGCCTTCTTTCCCTTTCTCTCCCTCTTGCTTCATTTTCACACTTTCTCTTCCTCTTTCTCTCCTTTTCTCCATTTCTTCCTTCTCATCCTTCTTTTACTCTCTCCACCCTGCTCGTCCCTTTCCTCTCTTCTTTCACTTTCAATTTCTCCTTCTGCCCTTCTTTCTCTTGCTTGTTTTTCACTCTCTTCCTTCTTCTTTCTCTTCTTTTCTCCATTTTTTCCGTCCCTTCCTCCTTTTTCTTTTTTCTCTCTTCGTTCCCACCATTATCTCTACCTATCTTCCCCACTTCTTTCCTCTTTCTTATCTTTATTTCTCTCCCTCTCCTTCATCTCCCTCTTTCCTCCCATCCTATCCCCTCATCTCCCTCCTTTCTCTTGAACTTGTATCTCTTTCCCCTCTCTTTCTCCCTCTTCCTTTCTCTCTCTTTCCCTCTTTCCCGTCACCCCCAGCCTTCTTCTTTCCTCCTCTCTATTTCCCTCGTTACGTTCCTTCTCTTCACTTATACCTCTTTCCTCTCTCTTTCTCTCTTCTCTTCCCTGCATCTCTCCCCTCATGTAGTCCTGCCTTCCTCTCTTCCCTCTCCTTCTTCTCTTCTCTCATCCTTTCTTCCCCTCTCCCCCCCACCTTCATCCCGCAGGCCTTCCCGTACCATTCCTGACGTATTTAATTCCCAAAGACACAGTCAATAGCCAATTAAGCTAATCCAGGCAGTTATTCTTGACGCGACGAGACCCAGTGGCTTTTCTCAGAACCAACACGCAGGAAGGGGGAAGGGGGAAGGGGGGCATGGGAGGGGGCAGGGGGGCAGGAGAAGGGGAAGAAAACATGAAGCAGCAGGAGTGTGAGGAAGGGGGCAGGAAGGGTGGCAGAGGGAGCAGGAGGAGCCAAAGGGGCAGGAGTGGGCATTGGTGGCTGGGAGATAGGGGAGGGGGCAGGGCAGGGGGCAGGGGTAGCAGGGTGGCAGGGGAGGGGGCAGAACTGATAAGAGAGGCATTCAGACGCTTATCACAGGTATATTCGTACTCCATCGGCAGTATATACGTTTAGGAGAGACACTGGCTGGAGAGAGAAGCATAGTGCAGTGAGTTAGTCGGGTGTATTCATGAAGGTTAGGTTTAGAGGAATTTAAAAGAATTTATTAGAAGTCTTTTCAGCCGTTGCACTTTTTACTAAAGAAATCTTGTGCTACTTATTTTTCTTACATCGTGTGCTACATGTTTATCTAAATTTAATACTTAATTTTGCAAGTATATTCATAAATGAAGAAGAAATATCAAGGATCATCATCATTTTCATGTTCCTCCCCTTCCCCCTCCTCCTCCTCCTCCTCCTCCATATCATCATCATCATCATCATCATCATCGATTTCTCATCTTCTGACTATATCAAAGCTGGGAGTGGTTATGGGAGAAAAGCCATCATGTCATACTGACCTTGCAAACTTCATTTTTACATTTACCCATCTCCTTTAATCACTTTTCATCCCAACGCTTCAGAGACCCAGGGTTTCATTCACCTTAACGAAATCATCTAATTAAAAACAGAATAAAATGCTTAGGTTGATGCCGGCCATCTAACTGGTTTATATCTCCTCCATTAGTATACTGCTGCAGCCGCCTTTCCCATACCATAAGCGGTCTCCCTCTCCCACAGCTGTCCGGCCCTTCACTTTCAGAAACTCTCCTCTGTACCCTTTCTTCATGCATTTTTTTTTTTTGGCATAATTTCAGCATATATTTTCTTTATCAATTCAGTCATATCACAGCGTACTCCTCTTCTTCTCGTATATATCTGGACACCTCACAGCTTATTCCGCTGTTTCTCCTTTCTATTGTAATATATTAAATCACAGTAGTTATACATTAAGGAGTGGTAGTGTTCATTTCTTGCATGATAATCAGAAATGAGAGTTCTTATCATTCATTTCCTGATTTATCATGCAATCTCCTTTCTGAGAATACCTTTCCCCTTTTCTCTCCTCCCCTCCTTTTCCCCCTCCCCTCCCCCCTGCTTGCGTCCGGGCGGGTGGTCAGGTCGGGTGTGTCAGAGATAAAATTCCACTCATATCACAAACATTACCCTCATCACACTGATATTGTTTTGTCTATGCATATCTGAGGAATATAGAGAGAAAAAGGGACCCCAATTCCAGGAAGCTTTATTTTGACTTCCTAGATAGTCTTAATACTTTCCAGACTACATCCATATCACAGCGGCTATCCTTGTCACATTAATGCTGCTCTGTCCGTGGATATCCAAGTACCGTGAAGAAAATAAATGAAAACTCCAATTCCTGACAACCATTTTTACAACTCGTGAGCTGAATGATATTGTCTGGTGGTAGAAAGAATTAATTAGTAAATCCAACATGTTAGTGAGCGAATTAAAAGTGAGTCTCAGTCGTAAAGAAGTGAGTTTTTTCTTAGTTCTTGTATCTGGTGTCTCTGAGGAAATGATGAATGTGACAGGAAGTTTGTTTTATAAGGGGAGGTAAAGCATCGTTAAGAGGACGAGACGCCTTTCATTAACGAGTAAAGGGTTTCCTGCAGCGAGCAGAATCTAACCTCGTATTGGATGAATTCACTATGCCTTTAGTGTACCTGTCTTTTCAATCAATCTGTCTGTCTGTCTGTCTCTCTCTCTCTATCTATCTCTGTCTCAGTAATTAAATAAGACAAAAGAAATTAACCATTGCCTAAAGTTTACGAGGCTGAAAATGAATATATCAGTGTTTGCATCTGCGGTTCCTTCTAGGTGAGATAATGGTGAGTGTTGAAGCAGAGGAGGGAATACACCCTGCAAAGACGGAAGTTGCATGAGAGGTGGTCTTGGTGGCGGGGGGAATAAAGTAAGAGTTTTCACCTAACAGCATGATGTGTGTGCGCGTGTATGAGGAGGTAGGGAAAGTGGTAAGAGGGCTGGGAAAAAAAAAAGTGGACAGAAGTAAGCAGCACGAGATAGAATGGTGGAAGAAGGTGGTGCAGAGCCGGCTAATATAACCTGTGTATTATAGATGGGTGGGTATGGGTAAAAGTGTAAAAAATAATAATAGTAATAATAAGGACAAGAACGATCACACAAACAGAAGGAAGGAAGCATTTGTTTTCATATGCGTGGGATGCCTCACTTCCTTGCATCTGAGGTCGCTTATGAAGCCCTGCCCACTTAGATACAGAACGAAATAAAATGAAATACACTGCCTCTCTTCCCTATTGCCGAAGGGTTAGTCTGTCAGGGTCTAATTAGAAAAAAAAAATCTTACCAAATTAAACAGTCTTACTTATTTACAACTGGGACTCACCGATAACCCTTTCCATTCTCAACTGCTAACCCTGACTATTCTCAGCTGCTCACCACCCATTGAGGCTGCTCTTCCTTCTAATCCCACATCTCAGCTTTGGCCCCCCAGCTATGCACCAGACAGCATCGGATTGCTTGACGTATTCATTAGTCACAATTACTAGCATTCAGTTGGAAGGCTTGGGAGCGGCGGGGGTCAGGAGTTCGGTGTGGAGGTGGGTGGGATGGGATTGGGTGTGGAGATGGATGGGTGGGAGGGTGGGTGGGTGGGATGGGAATGCTTGTGGAGGTGAGTGGGTGAAATGGAATGGTTAGGAGGTGTGAGGGTATATAGGAGGGGTAGGTGTGGGGGAGGTGGTTAGGGGCAGCATGGCGCTGGTGAGGGGAGGGGAGGAAGGGAAGGTTTGGGGAGGACCGGGTTGAGGTGTGGTGGGTAAGGAAGGCAAGTCTTATTACTGTGAACCCCAGACGATTTTACTCAGCCGAAAGAAACCCACCCCAACCAGTGAGTTAATTCCTGAAAAAAAAAAAGTCTCCCTATAATTTTGCCTTATTATTCCAACTAATGCCAGACGATTTTAGTGTTAACCATTTTCGTCTCTTATAGCCTCTTAAGAAAAGCCCTCTTCTTGTGGTTTTCGTGTTCCATTCCAGTTAATTCCAGACGATTTTTTTATATATCTTTTTCATGGCTTGGGGCAGTTCAATCCGCCAGGCATTTTCTTGGGTGATGGGGTAATTTGACGCTAATATGAGGCCGCATTAAGTACGATTGTCGCAGACCCGTTGTACGTGATTACAGGCTGAGAAACGTGTATTGATTTCCTTTCTCTCGTTCTCGATCTTGCTCTTGTTTTTGCTCTCTCTCTCTCTCTCTCTCTCTCTCTCTCTCTCTCTCTCTCTCTCTCTCTCTCTCTTTCTCTCTCTCTCTGTCTCTCTGTCTCTCTCTCTCTCTCTCTCTCTCTCTCATCTACCAAATGGTAGTGTATCGGCCTTGATTTCTTTCTTTTTTTTTTGAACGGATACAGCTTTATTTATCATTATCACCTAAAAAATAAATGGGGACAGCCTCATAAATCCACCAGGTCCCATAATCAAAATCCTTGCGCGTTCCCATTGAAAATCCCTTCTCAGATTAACCGTGGGAGTAACCTGAGGCCTGACCGACAAGGAACGTCACACCTGCTCTTAATATCCAGGTAGGTTACTAATATCAGTCATTAACCTGAGAGCGTTTAATCACGAGAGGCGCTACTTCTTCAATTTCGCGGCCCCGTCTTGGCTTCCATTCGGCTTTAGAGTACCTGGATTTGTGTATATCAAGGATCTTAAGAAATTTTTACTTGGCATTATCAGAAGTTTTCGTTTTTTTTCACGTTAATACTCACTCCAGTTTGGTTGTGAAGTGCTGGCAAAAAGTATAAGTGGGGATATACCGTAGGTGTAAACAAGAAATATTTTACATGCCCTAGTTACCTTGTATGATGCCTTTTTCAATGTCCTTTATCGCTGTTATTTCCGCGTTAAAATGTAGAAATATTGCTACTTGTACTTGTAGTTTAATTTTACCTTTCGAGCTGCCTGGCCACTTTCCCTCAAAACTCCAGTACGAGTTTTATGGAAGGAATTGCAAAGATTTAGAACACATCCTTGACACATGAGGATTTACTGGAAGGAAAGTTTGTAAATATGACGCCACTTGTTCACCACGGCATTGACGAAGAGTGATGGATCTCAGTGGCTTGTTATTGAGGTCGTTGTTAGGTCAAGTCAGGCTAGATTAGGTTAGGTTAGGATAAATTGGGTCAGCTTAGGTCAGGTTAAAGTAAGTTAGGTCAGGTTAGATTAGGCCAGGTCAGAAGAGGTTAGGTTATGCTAGGTTAAGTTAGATTAGGTTAAAGGTAAAGAAGGTTGTATGTAAGGCTCCACCAGGCCATTAGCAACGAGTGGTGGTTCTAAGATGCTCGTTAATAGGGACATTGTTCGGTGGAGGCGTGAGGCAGTTACCAGGAGACTCGTTATCATCTGATTTACGGGCACAAATTACAGGTTTTCAATGGCCTGAGGGGGGACTCATGCTAAAGTCGGTGGCTAGACTTTGGTTCACTGGTAGCACGTCATTCCCTGCCAGGCGATACGGTGTTAGATGTTAGGGTGTTACGTCGAAGGGTAGGGTCCGGCAAGAGGTCGTTCTTGCCCTGTTTATGTGGACTAAGTAACCTATCTTGCCTTCAGTAGTAATAGTAATGAAATAGTATTAGCATGGTGTTAGGGGGTATGCCATGAGGTGATATGGTGTTAGGTGGAGTGGTATTAGGTGGTATGGTATTGGTGTTATATTCGCTGGTCGTCTGGTAGGCCTAACCCAACGCACCATGAAATTGGTGTTATGGTACTGGATGGCAGTGTATCTGATGGTATGGTATTGAGTGGAATACTGTAGTGTCAGGTGCTACGGTATTAGGTAGTATAAACTAGGAGCTATTAGGCAGCATGATATAAGGTACGTTGGTATTAAATGGTATGGCATTATGTGGTATGGTATTAAAGTGTAAGGTAATAGGTTGTGTGGTATCAGATGGTATGGTATCAGGTGGTATTGCATCAGACACTAATATTAGGTGGCATAACATTAACATTCACTCCAACAGCGCCTCTCTCTCTCTCTCTCTCTCTCTCTCTCTCAGCATAATTAATCGCCTATACCATGTGTCCGAAACGAATTGCACTTCCACTAAAAAAAAAAAAAAAGGCCTTCCATGATTATACACATCTATGCATAAATTTCCACGAAGCGGGTACTTAAGGAATAATGCGTACCATGGGCTAAGTACTTTGGGATTTACGGTGCTACGGTGAATATTAAACCCCTTCAGTACAGGGTCGTCTTAAATCTTATCCTTGTTGCCCTCAGACGATTTTATTCATCCTTAAGGCGTCCTGTTTTAGTGAATATACAGGCTATAATTAACCTCTTCAGTTCGAAAAAGTCTTATAAAAGTCTAAATAAAAATTGTTTGGTGGTAGTGGAAATAAAATACATAAATACGTCATCGTAGTGAAGGGGTGCAAAGGAAAGTACAAAGGAAAGCAAACACTAACTGGCCTATCGTTCCTTTCGAGGCTGTTAATGTAACTATTCCGTCCGTTTAAGACAAGGATAGGCACACAGGGAAGAGAATATAGTCTCTGTGGGCCGTATTCTCACTGGCTCTAGAAATTTCGTAATACATCATCCTCAGCGATTTATTCTGCACATCTTACCTTAATAATCGTATAGTGTGTTACTGATACGCTTACGTCAATATTTAAAATTCTAAAGATAAAATGCAGGAAAATATTTACCTTCAGACGACAACAAGGAAGAGGCGTAACGAAATGTGTTATATAGATCAATGAGAGTATGATTGTGTGGTCCTAAGAGACTCCGTAGCATCCGTTTCGTAGCGATTAATTTTGCTTATTGCACCCTCTTATTCGCTTTCATTTTACTCATATAATTCTAGTACGACATAGTTTGCAAAAAAAACGTGGTGAGGTAACAATCCAGAGAATAAATCGCCAAGGAATATGTACTACGGAATCTCCAAAGGCACTTAGGATATAACTCTGCGTCTCGAGGTTCTGGGTGGAAATATGTTGTGCGAGCTTGATAAATATTGCTTGAAATATGACGAGTATTCTTCTTTGTCATCTTATCAGGGCGGATCCTCTTGCTCCTTCCCCACTGCTACTTTCTCCTTAACCCCCTTCAATACCAAGACTTTTTTTACTTTTTTTTTTTTAATAGGTTTAGGAAACTCCCAAACACCTCTTCCTTAGCGATTTACTTTTGGGTATGACTGGTTGATATAATTTTGTACGTTATTTATGAAGATAATGGTGATATCAGAATGATTTCAGTAACACAGAAGAGGACAGTAAGGAGTAACAAGCAAAATAAAACAGTTAGGAACAGGTGTTAGGGAGCATCCTTACAGAATACCGGCCCTAGTGTATGAGTTAAAAGAATCTAATTTTTTCCTTTCGCTACACATTGCCTCTTTTAAGTTAATTATTGCTTCTTCAGGACGCCTTTATCCACCCCAAGATCTCTCATACTGAAGAGGTTAGAAAAGTTAGAAGAATATCCATAAATTCTTTCACAACTAATTCTCTTTTTTTTTTTTTTTTCAGACGATTTTATTCAGCTTAGGAAAATTTCGGACTTGATGGTTTAAAAAAATATATACCCCACTAGCATTTTTTTTTTTTTTTCATGTGATGTCTTTTTCGTTTTTTCTCTAGCTACTGGGATATTTTTTTTTCTTTATCTCTACAGCGACTCCTCGTAGTGAAGGGGTTAACCAGTCTGACCGATCACCATTTTAATTTCTTTTTTGGTCTTGCTAAGGATGATCTTCAGGTTAGGAGAGGCTTTAGGTGTTCAAGAGCACACACACACACACACACACACACACACACACACACACACACACACACACACACACACACACACACACACACACACACACACACACACACGTCATGGGACTGAAATGGTTAAGGTTTCATAGAGTAGAAGACTTTAAGCTGTCCATAGGCTGATGGATACGCCCAGGACAGAATGTATACACAGCTGGACAGAGTTATGGACATTTTATTCATGGCTTCAAGATGTCTTCATGAATAAAATTATCTTTTTTTTTTTTTAATATATATATCCCTGGGTGTAAGAGAGAAAGTCTGCTACATACTCGTATATATTGACCGAATTATCTCAGAGGCAAACAAGGAAATATATTCACTCGCTCACTCAGGCACTCCCTCCCTCCCTCCCTCCCTCCCTCACTCAAAAATCGTAATACAAAACTTTAATTCACGTAAAACTATTATGGCTTCCCTTCCTTCGCAGTCTAAATCCATTCAAAATAATTCTGCAAAGGCTAATGAATGGCACGTCAAAACAGGTGCACCAGAATTCGCCAAATTTACCAAACAATAGGAATTCAAGACTTTCTGACCGGCCTTTTCCTCCCTCCTGTATGGTCTAAATTAACTAATCTGAATGTGGAAGTAATTGGCTGGCACTAAGTAGCAGTAGTAGTAGTAGTAGTAGTGGTGGAGGTGGTGATGGTGGTGGTGGTGGTGGTGGTGGTGGTGGTGGTGGTGGTGGTAGTTGCAGCGGTAGTGGTGGCTGTAGTTCTAGTAGTGGTAGTAGTAACAATAGTAGTAGTAGTAGCTGTAGTAGTGGAAGTAGTAGCAGTATTTGTAGTAGTGGTAGTAGTAACAATAGTAGTAGTAGTAGTTGTAATGGTAGTAGTAGTAGTGGTAGCTGAACGTACGCTCTTGGCCACCACCCTCCTTTCGGGGGTTAATGACAAATATGAAGATCAGGTGAGAAGCAGTAAGCAATTTTACTCAGTTTACGAGAGACCTTTCGAACTGGAGAGGTTAAACGGGGACCTCATTAACCCCGTCGCTATTATCAGCTGCCTCTCATAAACAAAAGTCACAGTTTTAATTACCGTCATCTTAAAGAAAAGGATAATATAGGGGTAGTTTACATAAATGGCATGCAAGAAAATTAGCCTTCCATACACAGAAATAGGCTGGAAAGGAAAGAGGTGTTGGACAGTGAAGTAACGCAGCAAAAATGCATCAGGGACGAAGTTGTAAGATGTCGCCGTGTAATGGTAACTGTTTCTCTCACCGGTTACTTATGCTGTGAAGTTGCATATATATTTTTACCACAGCGATTACTCTGTGTCCTACCTGGTAATTATGTAGATTTTGTTGAAGTGTTGCATGTCCAGGAATATGGATTTTGTTGCTCAAGTGGGTCATGGAAAGGGTATGAGAAAAGTCACCGTGCGGGAGAGACACGGCAACACCTCATACTGGCATATTACACACTGTCACACTTCACACTGCCACACCCAAAACCCATGCCCCATATTACTTTGCCGCACTCCACACTGTCACACATGAAATATCACACCTCACACTGTCGCACCACACACACTGCAACACCTTACACACTACTACTGTTCACACTGTCATATCTCGCACAGCCACACACAAACACCCCTAACACTGCCAAACTTTAAGCTGATGTAACACACACACACACACACACACACACACACACACACACACACACACACACACACACACACACACACACACACACACACACACACACACACACACACACACACACACACACACACACACACACACACACACACACACACACACACACACACACACACACACACACACACACACACACACACACACACACACACACACACACACACACACACACACACACACACACACACACACACACACACACACACACCTCTAGCCTCCTGCCTTACATACTTTCTAACATCTATTATCAGTTGCTTGTTATTTCACTTCCTAATGCAGCTGACATGACGATGATTATTTTTCTGGTAAGAGAGGTCAGGTCTTTACTTTCAGGGCCAGATCTGCAGTATTCATCATCATCATCATCATCATCATCATCATCATCGTTATCATCATCATTATCATCATCATCGTCAGTAAAAATACCACCACCACAACCACCACCACCACCACCACCACCATCATCATCATCATCATCATCATCATCATCATCATCATCATCATCATCATCACGTCTCACCTTCCTTGTTCTCCTTCTCCTCGTGTTCATGCTCATCACATAATCTTCAGCACTATTAATGTATCCAATCTACCAGCGAGTGTTCACGGCGGGTTCAGCACAGATAATTGTACCCTTTCAGAACCCCCCACGAATTATGGTACCCCAATCCGCCACTAGAACCCAGACCTAAATATTTTGAACCTCCCCCATTAGAACCCAGATCCTAAGCACAGTAGACTACATTTTGAACCCCTGTGAGACCCCTTTCTAGTCTAATATAATTGTGGAGTTTAAAGAAAAGAACCCTGTCATTTTAGTGGAAGGATGGATGGAAGTCTTTTGAACCCTCCTGTAAATTGGCTCTTTGGTAATTAAATAGAAAATTTAGAAGGGGTTCATGGGGACTATTGAACCTTTTCACTACGAGGGGTTCTGTTTCTTTCTAAGCTGATAAATCCGTCTGAGAGTAGCTACAGTGAAATTATTAAGATTCTCTCTCTCTCTCTCTCTCTCTCTCTCTCTCTCTCTCTCTCTCTCTCTCTCTCTCTCTCTCTCTCTCTCTCTCTCTCTCTCTCTCTCCTTTCACTGTCACAGGCCCATACTAGACTGAAACGAATCATCAAAGAAGCAAGGATCAGCCGACAAAAAGGAGAGAGAGAGAGAGAGAGAGAGAGAGAGGCCCGTAGTCAAAAAAAAAAAAAAAAAATCCGCCACATAAGGAAAAGATTGGATAGCTAAAAAGACTCCCCTGTATATAGAAAACGGATCTTGTCCCGGGGGAACATCAATATTCTAATGGTATGCTAATTCAGATGATGGTATACAGTAGCTGCTATCTCCAGGTGTATCTTATCGGTGGGATCTAGTAGCGGGGATCAGGGAAAGGAGTTTATATCTAGGATCAAGGGTCTGTGTTGCCGTGTGGTCAGCGATTTACATGGTACGGGATTTAGTTGAAGTAGAGAGAGAGAGAGAGAGAGAGAGGGGGGGGGGAGAGAGAGATCATATCCGTTATTTGGGAAAGCGTCTACCTAGATTTGTGTATTATTTTTTTTTTTATTCTCTCCGAAAAAAAAAAAATCCTCCTGCCGTAATTGAAAAAAAAAAAATGAAAGAAAATGAAAGAAATAAAAAAAAGAACATTCCAGGCTTGTCTGCCTCCTGGGAAAATGCTAAGAGAGGTAGTTGGCATCTTAATACCTACTACTGGATAGATTAAGGCCTCCGGCGATAGATAAAAAGGATGAAAAGTGCTAATCATCTCTGCTACCTGAGAAAGTGTTAACCTTATATTTGCTACTTAGTTCTCTCCTGATCAGTAACATCCCCAGCCGGTGGAAGAGGAGGAGAAGGAGGAGGAAGAAGAGGAAGAGGAGAAGAAAAGAAGAAGAAGAAGAAGAGGAGGAGGAGGAGCAGGAGGAGGAGGACGAGGAAGAGGACGAGGAGAAGAAAGAAGAAGAGGAAGATGAGAAGAAGGAGAAGAAGAAGATGATGATGATGATGATGATGATGATGATGAAGAAGATGATGATGATGATGATGATGATGATGACGATGATGATGACGATGATGATGGTGATGATGATGCTGATAATAAGGAGGAGGAGGAGAAGAAGAGGAAGAAGAAAAGAAGAAATGAAGAAGAAAAAAAAACCGTACGTCCTTGGCCAGGGAAAGTGCTACGCGAGATTTTTTCTCAAAAAAAAAAAAAAAAAAAAAAAAAAAAAAAAGAGGCCCCAGCTATGATTTGCATTTTGAAACAGTCCCGTTTTCTAAGTAGCACGGGAAACTTCGTAGTTCCTTTTTCTCGGCGATTTATTTTTGGTGTTACTCCTTCATTTTCTCTTTTGCTTTTTTTTATGTTTTTAGAATTGACGTAGTTTGCTTCCGTAAATACATGAAGACTAACAGATATAACAGGCAAAATAAATCGCTGAGAAATGGGGGTTACGTAATCTCCCGAAGCTACTTGAAATGCGGCCTTGTAACAGTGCGTTGAGCTTTTAACCCTTAAGTACGAGGACGGAATATCTCTTGAATTCGTGTTGCTACAATGATTTTTTTTTAATTTTTCTTAAGAGAAAACACTACCGTGAAAAAAAAAAATATTGACATGTACAAAACTCCTCCAGTCTCTCTCTCTCTCTCTCTCTCTCTCTCTCTCTCTCTCTCTGTCAATGCAAGGAAGAAGGAACCAAAAACCAGAAGCCCTCGAGGTTGCTCCCTCCAAGAAAAAAAAAAACAAGATAACAGAGAGTCAAATTCAAGATCCGTTCATTTATCTTCTCTGAGCTAAATAAATCGTGTGAAGATAGCAGGAATAAATTAAACATGGCGTCCTCAGGCTGAAGAAATTAGAATACTGTGCTCTGTTTTGCTATGCGTTGTATATCAGTAATTTTGTGATGAAAATACCATGTCTCAGTTAATATTCTAAGGTACCTATAACTCACTCAGGTAAATAAAATCACCCGGAGAGAGAGAGAGAGAGAGAGAGAGAGAGAGAGAGGTAAGTGTTGGTGTGAGGGCTGGTGTATGTGGGGTGAAAGGTGGTTTAAGAGGTGCGAAGGGTGGTATAAAGAGTGGTGTGAGAGTGAGTGGTGATGTGAGGGATGGTGTGGGAAGTGTGTGAGGGGGAGTGAGAGGCCATGACGGCAGAATAGCGGTCAGCCAGCCATGAGAGGGGGTGAGACCGTGAGGAGAGCAGGGAGGGTGGCGTGTACAGGGTGTGGCAAAAGTCCTGAGAAACCTCTAGATAAGTAACCCCCTAAGAAAGACAAAAAGAGGAAAAAAAGTACAACCCTGACGAAGTATTAAGTCTCCCTTAATCGCTCATCGTTTTCATTACCTTTGAGACGTGATGAGATCTAGTAAATTTGGAGTCAAAAGGTACTCACGCCTCCATCAACATTCTGAGTCACCCTGTAAACGAGATGTTTGATAGTCGACGGTCGAATCCAATAACAATATTCGTAATGTAGACGCAGGAAAATAACTGTGGTGTCGAAAGAAAGAAAGAAAGAAAGAAAGAGAAAAAGATACATTCCTGACGAGAGCCGAGACAAACCGGACAATGCGACACCGAGCCTGGTATTGTGTTCGGTTCAGAGGGGGATCAGGCACTAAGGAATTTTTTTATTGCCTCGTCTCGTATACTTCTCTCGTTTTAGAGGACCATGATGTGTGAAACCGTTATTGCGGATGCTGTGGAGGAGGGAATAACGGAAGAAGACGTTGTTATTGCAGATCCAACCGTTATTTAATGAAGAACGTAATAACTGAACGAGATTTCATATTTGCAAATCCATGCCTGAAAGAGTGGACATAAGGGTAAGCTAATCTTTTCCATTATTATATCATGGGAAATGTGGTTCTAATATTGTGAAGAATTAACAAACGCTAAGCTATATTCGTAAATCCAAGGTGAAAGAACGGATACTGAGGTAAAGTACGAGTATGTCTTGTCCATAACAGCTTGAAATGTTGTGTATTGAGGATGTAAAACCGAATAACTGGAAGAAAAAACATACTTCCCTCTCTGTGTTCAATATATTCTCCCGATAATGTCCCGGATTATTACTTACTGTCCTGTTGAAATCACTCTACAGGTGTTAAGGCAGAAATTCCGTAATACAATCTGTACCTGCTGAGGATTACTACTTCCTGTCCTGTCGAGATTTCTCTACAGGTCTTATAGGAGAAATTCCATATGCCTGCATAGGATCTTTATTTACTGTCCTGTTGAAGTCTCTGTACTCGTCTTAAGAGAAATTACAGATCTTTATAGAGACTCTCTCTCTCTCTCTCTCTCTCTCTCTCTCTCTCTCTCTCTTTCATCATATGTAAGATACGTGTGAGTGAAAGTAATTGCATGAAGTACAAATGATTAATATTTTCTGTTTGTAAGTCTTGAAAATAAGTAATTTTTGTGTTGCTGCCAGTTCTTCTTTTCCTATCCAACACACCTTCTCTTAGTGCTTAGTAAAATGCTTCGTTATTAGAACCAGCAGACTCGACACACAGCGAAACTCCTGGGGTCGTGGGGTAGTTGGATTGAATTGTCATTTTTTTTTTTTACGTTCCTTACATAACCATTTATTTGCACTGAACTCCATATCCCAGTCAGTACAAGGTATCCATCTTTGCATGTGGCCGCTTCTTACTCTTTCTCCACAAGGGGCTATTCCTACTCTGAATATTCTCATTTGTCGATTATACAGCTCAGACTCGAAATTCATCATTCTCTGTGACCTTGATCTCTTATATCTTATGCTGAGAATGCGTAGATTACGTTATGGGCTACCGCTGTGCACCTGCAGTAGATTTGGTTACTCTCATCATTCATTCCTACCCAGAAGGTGGCATGAGATGTAAATAACATAAGCGAGCCATGTGCAGGGAAACACAGGCAAGGGAGAGGTAGTAGAGAGGCTCCTTCACCCACAAGAATATTTCCCCTCCTTGTAGCACACCTGAAAAGAGTATAAATCGTCATCACACTAAACGTCAGGTGGGGTAACCTTAGGCACACCTCGGCCAGCGTAACCTGCAGGGGGAGGCTAATGGATTCCATGTTTTTGTTCGCAGATAAATGCCAGGACCATCATCGTATATTTATGAGGAGGGATGCTCAGGCCGGAGTGTGCTGTGCGGGGGTCCAGGTGGTAGCCAGCTGGTGTTAAGGTTTAGCCAGCTGGTGTTAAGATTTAGCCAGCTGGTGTTAAGGTTTAGCCACCTGGTGTTTAGGTTTTTTCCTCGGTAATATGGGGCTATTTAAAGTGGTTTTTTCACATCATAACACCTTAGATGTTTATTCTGCTCGTTCCTCCCGATTTCGCACGTGTATGTTATTGATGAAAACAAAATCATTATTAATGTGATATCTACGCGAGAGTATGTCAAGGCGTAAAATGGAAAATAAACCGTACAGAAAGAGGTGTTAAGAAGTTCCTATGTCACTTACAGTAGAATACGGCCATATGACTCTCTCTCCTTCACTGACCGAACAGGATTGAGTACCCGATCATGTCAGGTTTTGTTAAGAACGGTAAAAGTGTAGTGGTCAGGGGTCATTTTATCTCACACACACACACACACACACACACACACACACACACACACACACACACACACACACACACACACACACACACACACACACACACACACACACACACACACACACACACACACCTCTAGCCTCCTGCCTTACATACTTTCTAACATCTATTATCAGTTGCTTGTTATTTCACTTCCTAATGCAGCTGACATGACGATGATTATTTTTCTGGTAAGAGAGGTCAGGTCTTTACTTTCAGGGCCAGATCTGCAGTATTCATCATCATCATCATCATCATCATCATCATCATCGTTATCATCATCATTATCATCATCATCGTCAGTAAAAATACCACCACCACAACCACCACCACCACCACCACCACCATCATCATCATCATCATCATCATCATCATCATCATCATCATCATCACGTCTCACCTTCCTTGTTCTCCTTCTCCTCGTGTTCATGCTCATCACATAATCTTCAGCACTATTAATGTATCCAATCTACCAGCGAGTGTTCACGGCGGGTTCAGCACAGATAATTGTACCCTTTCAGAACCCCCCACGAATTATGGTACCCCAATCCGCCACTAGAACCCAGACCTAAATATTTTGAACCTCCCCCATTAGAACCCAGATCCTAAGCACAGTAGACTACATTTTGAACCCCTGTGAGACCCCTTTCTAGTCTAATATAATTGTGGAGTTTAAAGAAAAGAACCCTGTCATTTTAGTGGAAGGATGGATGGAAGTCTTTTGAACCCTCCTGTAAATTGGCTCTTTGGTAATTAAAAAGAAAATTTAGAAGGGGTTCATGGGGACTATTGAACCTTTTCACTACGAGGGGTTCTGTTTCTTTCTAAGCTGATAAATCCGTCTGAGAGTAGCTACAGTGAAATTATTAAGATTCTCTCTCTCTCTCTCTCTCTCTCTCTCTCTCTCTCTCTCTCTCTCTCTCTCTCTCTCTCTCTCTCTCTCTCTCTCTCTCTCTCTCCTTTCACTGTCACAGGCCCATACTAGACTGAAACGAATCATCAAAGAAGCAAGGATCAGCCGACAAAAAGGAGAGAGAGAGAGAGAGAGAGAGAGAGAGAGAGAGAGAGAGAGAGGCCCGTAGTCAAAAAAAAAAAAAAAAAAACCGCCACATAAGGAAAAGATTGGATAGCTAAAAAGACTCCCCTGTATATAGAAAACGGATCTTGTCCCGGGGGAACATCAATATTCTAATGGTATGCTAATTCAGATGATGGTATACAGTAGCTGCTATCTCCAGGTGTATCTTATCGGTGGGATCTAGTAGCGGGGATCAGGGAAAGGAGTTTATATCTAGGATCAAGGGTCTGTGTTGCCGTGTGGTCAGCGATTTACATGGTACGGGATTTAGTTGAAGTAGAGAGAGAGAGAGAGAGAGAGGGGGGGGGGCGAGAGAGATCATATCCGTTATTTGGGAAAGCGTCTACCTAGATTTGTGTATTATTTTTTTTTTTATTCTCTCCGAAAAAAAAAAAATCCTCCTGCCGTAATTGAAAAAAAAAATGAAAGAAAATGAAAGAAATGAAAAAAAAGAAAATTCCAAGCTTGTCTGCCTCCTGGGAAAATGCTAAGAGAGGTAGTTGGCATCTTAATACCTACTACTGGATAGATTAAGGCCTCCGGCGATAGATAAAAAGGATGAAAAGTGCTAATCATCTCTGCTACCTGAGAAAGTGTTAACCTTATATTTGCTACTTAGTTCTCTCCTGATCAGTAACATCCCCAGCCGGTGGAAGAGGAGGAGAAGGAGGAGGAAGAAGAGGAAGAGGAGAAGAAAAGAAGAAGAAGAAGAAGAGGAGGAGGAGGAGCAGGAGGAGGAGGACGAGGAAGAGGACGAGGAGAAGAAAGAAGAAGAGGAAGATGAGAAGAAGGAGAAGAAGAAGATGATGATGATGATGATGATGATGATGATGAAGAAGATGATGATGATGATGATGATGATGATGACGATGATGATGACGATGATGATGGTGATGATGATGCTGATAATAAGGAGGAGGAGGAGAAGAAGAGGAAGAAGAAATGAAGAAGAAAAAAAAACCGTACGTCCTTGGCCAGGGAAAGTGCTACGCGAGATTTTTTGTCTGAAAAAAAAAAAAAAAAAAAAAAAAAAAAAAAAAAAAAAGGAGGCCCCGGCTATGATTTGCATTTTGAAACAGTCCCGTTTTCTAAGTAGCACGGGAAACTTCGTAGTTCCTTTTTCTCGGCGATTTATTTTTGGTGTTACTCCTTCATTTTCTCTTTTGCTTTTTTTTATGTTTTTAGAATTGACGTAGTTTGCTTCCGTAAATACATGAAGACTAACAGATATAACAGGCAAAATAAATCGCTGAGAAATGGGGGTTACGTAATCTCCCGAAGCTACTTGAAATGCGGCCTTGTAACAGTGCGTTGAGCTTTTAACCCTTCAGTACGAGGACGGAATATCTCTTGAATTCGTGTTGCTACAATGATTTTTTTTTTAATTTATCTTAAGAGAAAACACTACCTTGAAAAAAAAAATATTGACATGTACAAAACTCCTCCAGTCTCTCTCTCTCTCTCTCTCTCTCTCTCTCTCTCTCTCTCTCTCTGTCAATGCAAGGAAGAAGGAAGCAAAAGCCAGAAGCCCTCGAGGTTGCTCCCTCCAAGAAAAAAAAAAAAACAAGATAACAGAGAGTCAAATTCAAGATCCGTTCATTTATCTTCTCTAAGCTAAATAAATCGTGTGAAGATGGCAGGAATAAATTAAACATGGCGTCCTCAGGCTGAAGAAATTAGAATACTGTGCTCTGTTTTGCTATGCGTTGTATATCAGTAATTTTGTGATGAAAATACCATGTCTCAGTTAATATTCTAAGGTACCTATAACTCACTCAGGTAAATAAAATCACCCGGAGAGAGAGAGAGAGAGAGAGAGAGAGAGAGAGGTAAGTGTTGGTGTGAGGGCTGGTGTATGTGGGGTGAAAGGTGGTTTAAGAGGTGCGAAGGGTGGTATAAAGAGTGGTGTGAGAGTGAGTGGTGATGTGAGGGATGGTGTGGGAAGTGTGTGAGGGGGAGTGAGAGGCCATGACGGCAGAATAGCGGTCAGCCAGCCATGAGAGGGGGTGAGACCGTGAGGAGAGCAGGGAGGGTGGCGTGTACAGGGTGTGGCAAAAGTCCTGAGAAACCTCTAGATAAGTAACCCCCTAAGAAAGACAAAAAGAGGAAAAAAAGTACAACCCTGACGAAGTATTAAGTCTCCCTTAATCGCTCACCGTTTTCATTACCTTTGAGACGTGATGAGATTTCGAGTCAAAAGGTACTCACGCCTCCATCAACATTCTGAGTCACCCTGTATGCGAAATGTCTGATAGTCGACGGTTGAATCTAATAACAATATTCGTAATGTAGACGCAGGAAAATAACTGTGGTGTCGAAAGAAAGAAAGAAAGAAAGAAAGAGAAAAAGATACATCCCTGACGAGAGCCGAGACAAACCGCACAATGCGACACCGAGCCTGATATTGTGTTCGGTTCAGAGGGGGATCAGGCACTAAGGAATTTTTTTATTGCCTCATCTCGTATACTTATTTCGTTTTAGAGGACCGTGATGTGTGAAACCGTTATTGCGGATGCTGTGGAGAAGGGAATAACGGAAGAAGACGTTGTTATTGCAGATTCAACCGTTATTTAATGAAGAACGTAGTAACTGAACGAGATTTCATATTTGCAAATCCATGCCTGAAAGAATGGACATAAGGGTAAGCTAATCTTTTCCATAACTATATCATTGGAAATGTGGTTCTAATATTGTGAAGAGTTAACAAACGCTAAGCTATATTCGTAAATCCAAGGTGAAAGAACGGATACTGAGGTAAAGTACGAGTATGTCTTGTCCATAACAGCTTGAAATGTTGTGTATTGAGGATGTAAAACCGAATAACTGGAAGAAAAAACATACTTCCCTCTGTGTGTTCAATATATTCTCCCGATACTGTCCCGGATTATTACTTACTGTCCTGTTGAAATCACTCCACAGGTGGCAGAAATTCCGTAATACAATCTGTATCTGCAGAGGATTACTACTTCCTGTCCTGTCGAGATTTCTCTACAGGTCTTATGGGAGAAATTCCATATGCCTGCATAGGATCTTTATTTACTGTCCTGTTGAAGTCTCTGTACTCGTCTTAAGAGAAATTACAGATCTTTATAGAGACTCTCTCTCTCTCTCTCTCTCTCTCTCTCTCTCTCTCTCTCTCTCTCTCTCTCTCTCTCTCTCTTTCATCATATGTAAGATACGTGTGAGTGAAAGTGATTGCATGAAGTACAAATGATTAATATTTTCTGTTTGTAAGTCTTGAAAATAAGCAATTTTTGTGTTGCTGCCAGTTCTTCTTTTCCTATCCAACACACCTTCTCTTAGTGCTTAGTAAAATGCTTCGTTATTAGAACCAGCAGACTCGACACACAGCGAAACTCCTGGGGTCGTGGGCTAGTTGGATTGAATTGTCATTTTTTTTTTTTACGTTCCTTACATAACCATTTATTTGCACTGAACTCCATATCCCAGTCAGTACAAGGTATCCATCTTTGCATGAGGCCGCTTCTTACTCTTTCTCTACAAGGGGCTATTTCTAAGCTGAATATTCTCATTTGTCGATTATACATCTCAGACTCGAAATTCATCATTCTCTGTGACCTTGATCTCTTATATCTTATGCTGAGAATGCGTAGGTTACGTTATGGGCTACCGCTGTGCACCTGCAGTAGATTTGGTTACTCTCATCATTCATTCCTACCCAGAAGATGGCATGAGATATAAATAACATAAGCGAGCCATATGCAGGGAAACACAGGCAAGGGAGAGGTAGTAGAGAGGCTCCTTCACCCACAAGAATATTTCCCCTCCTTGTAGCACACCTGAAAAGAGTATAAATCGTCATCACACTAAACGTCAGGTGGGGTAACCTTAGGCACACCCCGGCCAGCGTAACCTGCAGGGGGAGGCTAATGGATTCCCTGTTTTTGTTCGCAGATAAATGCCAGGACCATCATCGTATATTTATGAGGAGGGATGCTCAGGCTGGTGTGTGCTGTGCGGGGGTCCAGGTGGTAGCCAGCTGGTGTTAAGGTTTAGCCAGCTGGTGTTAAGATTTAGCCAGCTGGTGTTAAGGTTTAGCCACCTGGTGTTTAGGTTTTTTCCTCGGTAATATGGGGCTATTTAAAGTGGTTTTTTCACATCATAACACCTTAGATGTTTATTCTGCTCGTTCCTCCCGATTTCGCACGTGTATGTTATTGATGAAAACAAAATCATTATTAATGTGATATCTACGCGAGAGTATGTCAAGGCGTAAAATGGAAAATAAACCGTACAGAAAGAGGTGTTAAGAAGTTCCTATGTCACTTACAGTAGAATACGGCCATATGACTCTCTCTCCTTCACTGACCGAACAGGATTGAGTACCCGATCATGTCAGGTTTTGTTAAGAACGGTAAAAGTGTAGTGGTCAGGGGTCATTTTATCTCACACACACACACACACACACACACACACACACACACACACACACACACACACACACACACACACACACACACACACACACACACACACACACACACACACACACACACACACACACACACACACACACACACCAAAATTTCTTGAGTTGCAGGGAATTAAGTATACCCAGGAACTAGTTAACAATCTTATTATCATTACACATTAACATTTACACCTTTCTCCTACCTGTAAGAATTCAGTCCCCAAGCATACCGAGCTTCATTAGGCAGCTTAAAAGGTATACCCTGCAGTTAATTACGAACCTTATCAGTATTATGCATTATCACTGACATCCTCCTCGTATCAGTACCCGATCAGGCTAAGTTCCATTACTTCTCGCAAGACAATAATGACTTCTTCATCATCTTCATCATCTTTTTGACCTTCATCTTCTTCAGTTTCACCTTCATCATCATCATCTTTAATTTTCTCCTCACAGAACAGTTTAGATACATCTTGGGGGAGATCTTCCGTAGTAAAGGGGTTAATGAATTCTTTATCGAAACCCCTCCAGTTCGAAACATCTCCCTTAAATTAAATAATATCAAAGTACTTATCAACGAGCTATGTGATAAAGTAAACAGGTGAGGAAGAGTTGCTGGGGAGCTGTGTAAAGCCATAAGATTACGTTGCTTTATTTTTGTCAAGAGGGATGTATGACTCTTGCTCAGCTATATCCTCCTTATCGCCCTGCCTTTTCATCTGACGTCATTGTGGTTTTTTATCAACATCAGCCATTACTCACTCTGGCCACAACAGCAGCAGGGAGGAGAATGTGACATAAATTTCCCCTGGGCATGATAACAGTGTGGGGGTAAAGGTAAGAGGTCAGGGCAGGGCAGATCAGGGTAATTTAGCACCATATTCTCATCGTCCCGCAACTCTTCCTCTGCAGTTTGTTTGTCTCTTGGAACCTAATATTTTCTTACTTTATTTATATCATTTATTTACTTCGGCATAGTTTGCATAATGGTCATAGACGAGAATGTCAGTGTGTCATATGCCGAAATAAACTGGTTAGGAAGAGAGTTTACAATTCCTCCTCTTCCCACGAGAGTATGGCCTCTTGTGTTTAAAGAATTCTTAGATCTTATTCCTTTACAAACTCCTTCCCATCAGGTCACTTCTCACATCTAAGTGATTCGTTCTCAAACATCAAACTACCTAATGAATCTTTCCACACTTACCACAGTTCACCTCGCAAAGATACATGAAATTCCTCAGGTCATATTCGTCCCTCATAATTCTCACACACATAAAATTCGTCCCCAGCTTTTTCGGACATAATCGTCCCACAAGGAGCCAAGTTCACCGTTCATCATCATCTTCAAGATTTCTATTGATATCTTTAGGGCTTGCCCGTACTTACCAGTTCGTCCATTTCGGTTATCTTTCGCATGTAAAATATCTGTTCTCAAACTTTTAGGGCCAAGGAATCGTCCACACAAGCTCGTCTCTCGTCCTATCAACTCACCCCCTTCAAGTCATTTCATACTCTTAACATGACTCCTCTCCAACCTTTTCGTACCCAGTGAATCGTCACATACAGATCCCACTTCTTTCGCTCTCGTGCACTCAAGATCTAGGGAATTCTTTAGCTCTTTCCCGTATCCACTGACTCGTTCCCATCTGTCGTGTCATCTCTCGTACTTACCTGGACCACGTTCGTACCGTACCTACATATTTGTCCCGCGTTGTCTCTCGTCCCCTCACAACAACCAAAGTTCGTCAATCTTAACATGACGGAGAATTTCGTCACTTTGCAGCTTATTTTTCGTAGCTCATTGGCAGAATAAGACAGTACTATGGGTCTAAATTCTCTCCATAGTACTCTTTCACGACTGGCACCGTATTCCAGTGCTAGTTTCTTGTTACAGATCAGCAGTTCAGATAGAGAGACGGCAATTTATGGCAAAGTTAAAGTAGAGCAATGTAACTCGTCCCCGTTAGCTCACCTCTCGAACCTCCAAACTCTTATTTCACGGCTCCGGGGTCAGTAGTTTAGAGGGCTTGTGTGGTGACGTCCTTCTCTCTCACTCTCGTACACTCGGAGTCAAAAGTCTGGCGGCAGTAGCAGGTAAACGAGGACCAGACACCCGCAGAGCTGATGGCTTTTGGTGTCGAGTTACCAAATGAAAGCGAGGGAAGGGGAGAGAAAAAAAGATGGTTTGATCCCGACGGTACATTCTTCAGCTTCCTTTCCTGATGTTGTAACTCGGGTGCCATGATGCAGGTCAGATAAGAGCTGGTTCAGACGTAAAGTATAGCCCATTTAGAGGTACATAAAGCGGCCTATTTGAAGTTACCTAAAGCGCTCTATTTGAAGTTACCTAAAGCGGCCTATTTGAAGTTTGTGATGCGGCATTTAAGATTTGGATACCATGCTTATATTTCATGCATATTAGCTTGGGTTTAAAGTGTACTAATGAAGCATAAAATTAGGTACATTAAGCTTTAAAAATACGTACTAGATACACAGCTATGCAGTTAGAAAAAAAGCTTTAGTTAAGATATTCACTCTATTAGGTTCGCATAAATTACACATGAAACAGGTTACGATGGATTAGAGAGTTCATAGAATGGATTAATGTAGGTTAAGTTGATTAGAAGTACAGAAAGGTAGATTAGATGAGGTGGCATGATGGTGGAGTAAAGGGTTGCAGGTGGAGCAGGAGGGGAGAGTAGAAATGAGTGGGGTAGATAGAGCAGAAGGGGGACTGGTGGAAGAAGAGAGAAGAGTGGAGCAATGTGTGTTGGGAAGTGGAAGAGACTGGATAGGAGGAATAGAGCAAAAAGGAGAGCAGAGCAGAGGAAAGGTGAAGAGGTGGAACAGAAAAGAAGGAGGAAGGAAAGGAGATAGGAAGTGAGAGATGTATGTATTAGGGAGGCGAGGATGATTAAATAGGGGGAGAATGGGTCAGAGGGATAAAGGTCTGTGAATTGGGGTTTGGGGTGACGGGTGGGGGGGTGGAGGAATTCGGAGAGGGAAAGGGGGAGGGGGGCAGTTCGTAAGAAGGGGACCCACCCAATCTTAAACCCACACAATGGCATCCGTAGCCTCTGAGTTACGGTCACCTGTACAAGTATGCACAAAGGATCTTAAGTAATTCTCAAGACATACTATTCTCTTTAGGATAGATATTATCGTGTATTTTTATTTTTCATATTTTTAACCTCAGTATTTACTCTAGCTTAGTCGTGGAGTTTGGTATTTACAGTATTGGCGGAAAGATTATTATTATTATTATTATTATTATTATTATTGTTATTATTATTATTATTATTATTATTAGTGTAGGCAATCTTTTAAAATCTCATGCCCAAGTAAGTTTTGCTGTGAAATGTCTGTCAGCTGCATGAGTGAAGATAAGATCATAAACGGACGATCTCATACGCATCTTACGAACGAAAAGTCTTATAGATACACCTATCTTTCTTTTCTCTTCCCCCTCCGCTATTCCCTCTTCCCCTCTTCCCCCCTCCCCTCTTCCCCCCCTCCCCTTTCCCCCCGCCTTCTATAATCTAAATAAATGATATCAGAGGGAGGTGCTTCTGATCCGGTGGTTCTCTATACGTTGGGTTATTTATGTGTGTTCAGGAGCCGCCGTGGATCATAGTGAAATATGTAATCATTGTGCCAAGGGGTAGAATGGGGCTTGAATTTATCTGTCTATCCCAGTAAGAGAGAGAGAGAGAGAGAGAGAGAGGGTCTTATTTCTGTGTATGGTTGTTATTTATATTCTGTGTTACTGATATATCGGGTAGTTTACATATAAAAATTAAATGTAGTGTTGTTAACGATGATTCAGGAGCTGCAATAGGTCATAGTGAAATATATAATCACTGTGGTGTGAGATGGAAGGGAATTTAATCTTACCTCTCCCCCCCCAAAAAAAAAAAAAAAAAAGGGAAGAGAGAGAGAGAGAGAAAAAAAAAGGAAGTTAACATCAGGGGGTCTCATTTTCTTCGACTTAGAAAACACCCTAATAGCTTTTCCGCACTGATTTATTTTTTCCTGAATATTACATGCACCAATTTTTTTCTGCCTTATTTTATCTTTATTACATGCTTTATTATCGACTCACAGTTTGCATTAATTTTTTGCATGTTAATTCTATATATGATGAGTCAGAACCTGCTGTACCGTAAGTCACTGAGAAATTTATAATCATCTTGCTGTCTGTAATTGGGCTTAACTTATAAATACACCTGGAAAAATTAATAAAAATAAATAAATAAATAAATAAATGCATAAAAATAAAGCAGGCAGAGGTACGTATGCACAAGGGATTAGGAGGCTTCTTAACATCCCGTCCTCAGTGATTTATTATAGAAGTTACAGTGATATTTTTTTCCCTGCAAGTTGCTTATTGTTTTTATGTGGACCGAATTAACGCACTTCAAAGCGTCGGATGGAGAAATTAGCTGATAGGAAAGAGAGAGAGAGAGAGAGAGAGAGAGAGAGAGAGAGAATGAAGCCTCTTAGTTTGACACCGCCTTGTATGTTATTTATATCTCTTTACTTACAGACTTTTGTATGTTTTAATAAACCACATACAGAAATCATCAGGTAACAAAAGGTGCAAGGTATCCCCCAAAGATAATATTTCCTTATGTGTTGCTGCTACCTTTAAAACATCGACACCGTATCTATTAATGTGTCATATTCATAAAATAAATTGGTATGGAAGAGGTGCTGTGAAGCCTCTCGAGTTTACAAGGATACGGTCTGTGAAAACGAAGTCACATCTCCCGCCCAGGCAGCTGTTTTATAATTCACTGTGACCTATGGCGGCTACTGAATCATCATAAGTGGAATTATTTGTAGTTCGTTTATGCAGATTAGGTCGCCATTTAAAAGACAGATAACATACAAGAAGCTAGTTAAGTGTGACATGCAGAAGTAAATCGATATTGATAGAGGTGCCAGGAGTTCCTAAGGCCTAGAATGTGTATCTTGAAAATAGAAAATATAAACATACATAGGAATATTAAGTGTAACATGCAGATTAAGTCGATAGTGAGAAGCTGCCAAGGAATCCTCTACGTTCCCCGCAAAACGACACTTGAAATTAAGTTGAAATGAATAACATGTAAAGATTATTAAAGTGTGACATGCTAAAATAAATGGCTAAGGATGAGGTGCCATAAGGAACCTAAGCCCATGGGAATACGAACCCCTGAAGTTGTTTTTTCATTTTCTTTTCTATTTAATTATTTATTCATTTACTTTGGTAGAGTTTTATATCCTTTGTGTGTGAAAAACCAGCTTTGAATTCTGTTTTAGCTGACGTCAGAGAATTTATTGCGACAAGAGGAATCCGGGGAAGCGAGAAGGGTCAAAATATCTCATGAACGTTGTAGGCCGAGAATCATGGACTTTGCATATGATTCTAGTTAGCGTCATGCAATCTTACCCAGGTCATAGATACACCAGTACACAGGAGACGAAGAATGTGCCACCTTTCTCCTCTGACGTACTCATTTTATTCCTACTACTTCTAGACGATTTTAGTCAACTTATTAGAGAACTTTTAAACTGGAGGGGTTAGATATAGATTTCATTAACCCCTCCACTACAAGAGGACTCCCCCAAGCTGAATAAAATCGTCCCAGAGAAGCAAGAATAAACCAATATAGTTCTGTCACCGAATTCTGGGGGTTAAATGCTTTACTCTGCGACACGTTTCATTCCTCATGACACCAGACGATTTCTTTCATCCTAGGAGAGACACATCGAAATGGAATGGTCAGACACATCTTTCAGTAACTCTACAAAGCGTCTTCCCTGAGGTAAATAAATCGTCTGGCGGTAACGAAAACATGGTAGAAAAAATAAAAAAACGCTAATTGTGCTGCCGTCCGTAATGCATTCGCTACAAGACGTCTGTCCCGAAGTTGAATATAATGGAAGAAAAGTGATTGGATGGAAGGGATTGCCACTCAACCCGCTGGTACATTGAACAGTGAGGGAAAGAAAGTTGGTCTGCTCCTCCACTACCTCACATTTCAGGGATATTCGTCACCTTCCTCCCCGACGCGTCCCACGAATATCATCAATGGGCAGAGAAACATACCTCTGTCAGCCTAGGAATATTCGCTAGCAGAGGGTGGTGAGGAAAAAAAAAAAAGATGAAATATTAAGCAGAGGAGCATACCGAGAAATCTCCTAGCCTGGGAATATTCGCCAACAGAGATTAGTGTGAAGTATTAGGGGTGAAATATTAGGCAGAGAAATTTAGAGAAGTATACCAAGCCTTTCTCTGTTCAGGAAAGATCACCAGCAGAGGACAGTGAGAAAGAGCGGAGGTGAAATATTAGTGAGAAACAGAAGACGAAATTTCACCCCCTACTGAATATACGTTTCACATCGGCCTGTTGGGGTTCCTCCGTCACCGTCATTAATCAAATACACTGTTAATAGATGAAAATTATGTTGCCGTGACTGTTAATAGGTGGAAACTATGTCGCTAATAAGGTTGACTGAAGCATCTGTCATTATTGCAGTTAATGTATGGAAATTGTGTGACTATTACGTTATTACATAAGTGTCTCTATTACGGGAAGCAGATCCGCCTACGTCGCAGCTGCAGTTAATAGATGGAAACTGTGTCGCTCTTACATAAATAGTTGCAGATTATGTCGCTTAACTACATCTCTAATATGGTGTTTTATTTTAATTTATTTTATTTCTTGTCGCCTTCAGAGTACTTTATCTAATTTGGGGGTTTAGAATAATCTCACTTAACCCCTTCAGTCCGGTGATCTAGTTTTTATTTTATTCCTGCTATCTCCAGACGACTTTATTCAGCTTAGGAGAGACTTCTGGATCTGGAGAGGCAAGACACGGCGTTCACTGACCCCTTCACTGCTGTACTTTATGCAGGAGTTGAGTAACGTCGTGTGGAGGAAACAGGAATAAGCTAAATATACTCTTTGCCGATGGTCTGTTTAGGTAAGTCGCTAAGGTGTAAGTCAGAGCAGCATTCTTATCGGCTACTTACCATATCATAGGTCATGTAAGTTGGAGGTCATTTAAGTAAGAGGTCATGTAAGTAAGAGGTCATTTAAGTAAGAAGTCATGTAAGTAAGAGGTCATGTAAGTAAGAGTATAATTTTTATCGCGAGGATATTAGCAAGTAGAAAAAATATATACTTTTCTGGACCACCACTCCTATCAAAGTTCTTGCAAATATCCGCAGCTTTGATCAAAAATATTAAGGCGAATATTTGCACGACAACGGTAAGCATGACAACCAGCCAAGTGATTCATTTTCCCGCCTGTCTCCTTCCTGACATCTTGATCAAATATAATAAAGTAACGCCTGAAATATACACTCTATAATTTTCAGCTTTCTTAACCTTTCAGAGGGCAGATACTTACTCGGGTATTTTATTTTTGTTTCCGAAATTCACCTTTATTAAACAGATGGAAATTCTTATACGCCACGAAGGGTTGGAACTTATTTCGATTTATTCCTTTAGGGGACACGTACCTTCCTTAGCGATTTTATTCGACTTACTAGTGGTTTCCCTTCCCCTTAAGAACTGAAGAACCTCCAGTAATCCTTCCAAGATGTGAGAAGCCCTAACTTTGTTTTCTTCAAGGGGGCGATTTGTAACCAAAGGGGCGATTCAACGCCTACCACAGCACACACACACACACACACACACACACACACACACACACACACACACACACACACACACACACACACACACACACACACACACACACACACACACACACACACACACACACACACACACACACACACACACACACACACACACACACACACACACACACACACACACACACACACACACACACACACACACACACACACACACACACACACACACACACACACACACACACACACACACACACACACACACACACACACACACACACACACACACACACACACACACACACACACACACACACACACACACACACACACACACACACACACACACACACACACACACACACACACACACACACACACACACACACACACACACACACACACACACACACACACACACACACACACACAGCTGTTTTTGCACCCACACCTGACGTACAACACTCGCTCCTCAGGTGGGTATGTGGGCATGGAATACATGATGACCTAATACACAGCTGGGGAGGGGGGGAGAGGTATACCGAGAACCAAATTAGATATGAGAGTTACACCTGTTGCCGTCACTATACCCTGTTCACTTCATCTTGTTTATATTTCAGAGGTACACTTTTTACGTGACCTATAATCTTTTCATTTTATCTTGGCTGCCGAATGCTTGATGCTCCAATTCTCAGCTCAGGTCATAGAATGTTACTTAGAAATTATGAGATGTATTTGTCTTACGGTCACTATATTCTGTCTGTTTAATCTTGGCCTAAAATTGCCATCTCCTGTAGGTCACTGTTATTGTCCGCTTTGTCTTGGCCTAAAATTCTCATCTCTGTGTCTTGAATGCTAAGTTGTAAATTGGGCTTAACACTAGACTTTGATGCTAGGAGAGAGAGAGAGAGAGAGAGAGAGAGAGAGAGAGAGAGAGAGAAACACGAACCCAGTCTCTCAATAATCGTAGGACAGATGAAGCGGGCACGAGCCATCATCGAATCGGACGTGGATGTACACCCCCACAACCCGTATGCGGCACACGTCCAGTTGGAAATAAACTCGTCTTCCTTTGAATTTCCTCCCTCCCTCCTGCTCCCTCCCTCCCTACCCTTCAACCCCTCCCTCCCAGCTGCAGGTGTGATAGAGGGGCTTTAGAGACGTCACTTCTAAGCTGTATAAAATCGTCTGGCAGTAATCAAATACGTGAGTACCTGTCCTCTGAAATGATTAGATCGGTGGTGGATTTTGACACTTTAGAGGCGAATAAAATTGTTTGACGAGAGAGAGAGAGAGAGAGAAAGAGAGAGAGAGCAGGAAGAAAGAAAGTGGAGAGAATGAATCAGAAAGCAGAGAGATGAAAACAGTGAGAAAGGAACAGATGAAGAGAAAGGCAAATTAAGATGAAAGTGGAGAATACGAGGGAAAAAAGATGGGTAAATGAATGAAGTGGAAGTTATTATGAGAGGAGAAAATGAAAGATTAACTGAAATATTTAATTGTATGAAGAAAATCTGAATTGAGAGAGAAAGAAGAGAGAGACATAAAGAAGCAGAAACATAAAGAAAGCAGGAGAGACTGAACTAAATCCGTGAGAGATGAAGGGGTGAAAGAAAGATAAAGAGAGAAAAAAAAGAGAGAGTGAGAAAGGGAAAGAGAAAGTGGGGTAGGCTAGAAGAGGAGCTAATAAAAGTGGATGATCAGGTACGAACACCTTATAAGAGACTGCACCTCTTCACTTTTTTTTTTTTTTTTTTTACGGTTGAGCAATTAGAAACGGATGGGTTCAACACAGAGTATAGGAACAAATTAACCATCGTGTTTATTTGACGTCCGCTGATTCCGGGCGATATTAAAAGTTTGATTGATGAGGGAATGGTTGTAGGAACCATTTCAACAGAGTTTATAATGATTGGCGTAATGCTACTGTGGTTTTTCCTTGTGTTGTGGCATAAACTAACTAATTTATTACGGTGAGAAGCAGAGGAGAAGGTAATGATGATGAAGATGATGATGACGGTGGTGGTGGTGGTGGTGGTGGTGGTGGTAAAGGTAATGGTGATGGTGATGAGGTTGGAAATGATACTAATGATGATGATGGTAAGGATGATGAAAAAAATAAGTAGCGACGACGACGACGATGATAATAATGAGATGATGACGATGATGATGGTAATGATGATGATGATAATAATGTTGATGACGTTGATGCTGACGTGAATCTGCATGCAACTGACAGGTATGCAAATTACTACAGACACAGGGATGGTAGCAAAAACAGATACCAACATTGTATACGCATACCTAAGTGCACACACACACACACACACACACAAACACACACACACACACACACACACACACACACACACACACACACACACACACACACACACACACACACACACACACACACACACACACACACACACACACACACACACACTAGTACCTTCCCAGCATATAATCATTTCAAGATCCACACTTGCATCCATATTCATACTCTTACACCCACACCTACACCCACCCTCATCCACCCTCACCTACACACCCACCCACACCCGAAGTCCCAAGTCAGTTCCCATGAGTCAAGCAGGAGTGATCAGAGCTGCATGCTCTACTGCGGCACACACACATAAAAAAAAACAGGGCTTCATAAAAACCAGCATACCGCCCTCTTCAATTTTACTCCAGATCTGACAGGGTGGAGAGATTGTTGCTCGTCCACTGCTGGGAACCTGAGGATGAAGGACCGTGGGAATAGAGAAATGCTTGTGGAGTGCTACTGGTGTGGGTGGCTTGATTTTGGGTGACTGGTGTGGGTGGCGTGATTTTGAGTTACTGGTGTGGGTGGCGTGATTTTGAGTTACTGGTGTGGGTGGTTTTTATTTGGGGTGACTGGTGTGGGTGGCGTGATTTTTTAATGTTTTGATAATAGTGAGGACGTGAAAGTTTTGGAAATACTGAGGAATTCAAAGTATTTTTAATGCTAAGAATTATTGAGGGCCGTGGGATTGGGGAAACGCATGTGGGTGCTACTGGGCTGGGTGACGTGGCATTTATTTATTTATTTATTTAGTTATTTCTTTATGATATTGAAAGTCTGAATATTTTGATACTGCTGAGAAATTTAGGGTTTTTGGATTATGAAGAAATGTGATGAACTGTAGGAGGAAATATAATTAGGGCTGCTGGATTTGGTGGCCTGGTTTTGAGTTACTTTAATAATACAATAAAACAGAAAGTTGTGGTGAGGGAGGGACTGAAAGTATTTGTATTAATAAGAATAATTATAATTCATGGGAGGGGTAAATGGTTGGAGCTTTTATGATGGGTGGAGTGGCTTTGAGTTAATAATTGAGAGACTCGGAAGCTTTGATAACGATAAGGGACTGAGAGTTTATGAGTTATCAAGAAGCAGTATTGGCCATGGGACTGTGAGAAATATTTTGTTAAGGACAAATGAACTGGATGGCGTGGTTTTTTAGTTCTTTTTATAACACTGAGGAATTGAAAGTTCTATTAAACGGCGAGAGATTGGAGGCACTTGGGTTATTGAGAATTATTTTGGATGGTGAGAATGGATGAATATGTGGGGTGGTTCTGGGTTGGATGGGGTGGTTTTGGGCTGTTTTGATAATACTGAGGGACTAAAGGTGCTTGTATTATTAAAGATATTGAAAAAGATAGTTTTTTTTTTTTATTGGGTTAGTGAAATAGAGGAATATACTAAGCTACTGGATTGACTGTGGTGGTTTTGAATTGATCTGATGTTACTGAAGGATTGAAAGCTTTGATAATACTGAAGGACTGGAGGTATTTGGATTATTCAGTATTATTATGGACCGTATGGATTAAGAAATTACTGGGGGTACTGGACTGATAGTGGGTTTGCTAATACCAGGGTGCTATGATGGTTAAATAACCTTTTTTTGTTTCCAGTACCACTCGCACCTAGGTTTTAGTCGAAAGTCGGGTTTGGATGATGATGATGATGCTGATGATGAAGTTGATGATGATGATGATGGTGATGATGATAAACTTGATGATGATGATGATGGTGGTGGTGGTGATGAAGTTGATGATGATGATGGTGATGTGGTGATGATGATGGTGATAATGATTGTGTGTGATTTAAATGCTGAATAGTTCCTTGTGCTTCTTGTGTTGACTCAAGCTTTAAACGTCGTTCTGTACGAGTAATCTCAAGAGCAAATTAAAACTGTCTTACATCTCTAGCCAGAAAAAAACACAGAAACAAAACTGGATTCTCTGGCACAAGGACTTGACATAATCGTGAAGGTATCCTGAATTAGTAAAGTATGGAGATCAAGTGTGGCTTTTACGGGCGTTTGTGGATTCATTTTATCGGTAGAAATTGAGCTAGAATTATCTTTAAAATAATCTGCAGTGTATTGTAATAAAAGTATATATTTTAACTGGTACTCACATAAATGGAAATGTTTAGGTATGCTTAGGGAGGGGGAGTACTCCAGCCATCACTCCATGTATGTTATTCCGCAACGGACGAGCCATATGGTGTACAAGCCACATTTCATACAGAACGTGGTTACTCTTCAAAATACATAAACGAAAGTCTGGTAGTTTAGAGGGTTAAGGCGCAGGATTCAGATGTGGTCAGTACGGCCATAAGATCTCCCAAAAGTGATGCTAAGGTTCCTGGCTCAACTAATGCCACTCACGGTGATGTAACTGGTCACTCTCATCTTCGGAGTCTGGTATGAATATTTTAGCTCAAGGTCTCTGTGCTCTTGATGCCGCGGCCCAGGAGTGGCTGGTGAATGATAAACGATGAAATTTAGGAAACAAACTCAAGATATCGAAGGGTAATTCTGGCGGAGGCGATGACTTTTGCAAATGAATACAGTCTGCCGATGTTTTTTACCTGTATTAGTGACATTCTCTCTGACTACCTGTGAGCCAGGCGAGGGACTGCTTGCGGTCAGACTGGCGGGAACAACAGGCTTGGGTAATGGATGCTGCCAGTCACTTGTAACTGTCAACGTGAAAGCATTTATTTTGTTCGCCGGCATCTTTTTCTACGCTACACCTCTTTAACCCAACAGCACGATGACTTTCATGTTTTTCCCACCACAAGACGATTATATAAAGCTTTGGAGAAAACCGTTGTGATGAAGGAGTTAGATGCATTCGACATTTATCCCAGTAGACCGATGACATGTTCCTTAAATTCATTCAGGATCATACAGGATACGTGCAGACGATTTTATTAACTCCCTAGATTATTTGAACTGGAAAGGTTAGACAGCATTCAGTAACACCTTGACTGAAACGCCTCCCCAGGGCTGAATGAAATCGTCTAGTGGTAACAGGGATAATAGACAAAATACATCTCCGGATTAAAGGGGTTTAAGCTAAATTAGGGGGGGTTTATCATTGAATTAATTATATCCATTATCTTTAGCAGTACGGTAGCATCTTTAAGCAGGTGATCAGAAGGTCATAACCCATCATCTCTGTAATTTTAGTCGAAGTCGCACCTGTAGTTCTCGCGTAATGTTCTTAACAGACAGACAGAGACAGACAGACAGACAGACAAACCGAGTGAAAACAATTGCCCTCGGGTAAAAAAACACGACATTTGGAGTGAGTAGAATTTCAGTCTTGTGTACATCCTACCGTTAGACAGTTATTCAGCTTGGAGGAGGGCAGTGGCAGTGAAGGGCAGTGGCAGTGAAAGGGTTAATGACATCGGTGAAGTATGGCAGTGTCGGCTGAATACCAAGGCTGAAGAAAGGCAGAGAGAGAATCATGTTTATGAATATGCATATACACAAACAAGGTACACATACCCTTGTTAGTGGCCATGGTGCATCGGAACCTTATACAGGCAAAAACGCACACACACACACACACACACACACACACACACACACACACACACACACACACACACACACACACACACACACACACACACACACACACACACACACACACACACACACACACACACGGTTGGAAAGATAGTCTGCTGCCGGAGAGGACGAGTTCGATCTCAGTTTGGGGCAGGAAACAATTCAATTATTTCAGCAGCATTAAGCAGACTTTCATGGTCTTTGGCAATATCCTCTTCCCCCCCCCAAAAAAAAAAAAAAAATCCTCACTAATACTAATACACCAGCCCTGAATCAGACAGCCCTGTGTATGTATTGAATATGGACACTGAGTATTTGCATCGAAGTGGCGACATGTGAAGGAGAGTGAATGCATGACGGTTTCTTGACCTTAAGGACCGGACCACCAAGTCTATGCTTAAATCTGGACACATAAAAAAATACAGGCATGAGGAGGAGGAGAGGGAAGAATGTGGATGAGAGGAAGAGCCAAGACAACAGAGATCGAGCATTGGTGTTGGATAGACGAGGAGGTGTATATGCATTACAGATGGGCGTTGTGAGAGAGAGGGAGAGAGACAGAGAGAGAGACAGAGAGAATGGACAACCCAGCTCATTTCCTCAAGCATTTCTTCCTCTTGCACCCCATCCTCTTGCACCCCATCCTCTTGCAACCCTTCCTCTTGCAACCCTTCCTCTTGCACCCCATCCTCTTGCAACCCTTCCTCTAGCAACCCGTCCTCTTGCACCCCTTCCTCTTGCAACCCTTCCTCTTGCAACCCTTCCTCCTGCACCCCATCCTCTTGCAACCCTTCTCTTGCAACCCTTCCTCTTGATTTACGGTGACTAACACATCGTCCCATGAGAACCCCAGCATGACCTCTGACCTTCCCCTGTGACCCCTCTTGACCCAGCTTCTGTAATGGGGGGGTAGTATATCTCAGGGCCAGAAATCATTGGGATGTATGACCATTTTTAGTTTTTGGGATCTGAGGAAGTGTTTATAAATGATCTTAAATATTTTCCTGGATAAGCAAGTCTTCGAAAGATTTAAGTATCATTATAGATCATTTTGTTTTTCGTATTTTTGTCATATTTTTTTTTATTTGTCATTTTAATATTAACTTTCTTTTGGCTATGAAGTGTTTAGTGGTTGTGTGAATGAAAATTAAATTATAAACAGTCTTATGCACAACTCAAGCTTCGGAGAGTTTATGAATACTGACCCTGACCCTGTGACCTTGACCTGTTTTGACCTAAGTGCTCTTGTTTCGTCTATGGGCTTGGTACCGTGTATGTGTGTGTGTGTGTGTGTGTGTGTGTGTGTGTGTGTGTGTGTGTGTGTGTGTGTGTGTGTGTGTGTGTGTGTTGATTTCATTATTTCCTATTTACTGTTACCATAATCGCTTTATTATTATTATTATTATTATTAATTATTATTATTATTATCACTATTATTTTATTCGTCTTCTTTCACAGTGAGTAAAAATCTGTTGAGGAATAGGTGTGGATTGCATAGAGTAACAGCTTTACGTAGATGAGTCTGAAGATGGAGGGAAAAGTGGAAGGTCAGGGTGGATGCGGATGGATGGGACAAATGAGTGTGAGAAAACGAAATGGGGAAATTGGTGAAGCTAAGAAACTGACAAGGGATCGAAATGTGTGGGTTAAGTATGTAGCAGAAGCACAGTAGATGAAAATAGGGTGGTGATGATGGTGATGATGATAATTTGACCTATGATGGCGATGATGCAGATGATGATAATGACTGCAATGGCAATGATGACAATGATAACGATAATAATTATAACTACGAGATTGATGAGGTTATTGATTTTGACGACGACAACGACTATGACGATGGTGATGATAATTTTGATGATAATAATGATAACTGTTGATGATGATGATGATTTTGATGATGATTGTAAGATTTCGTATTTTTAGCCACTTGAAGCTATGAATTTTGGTCGGGGTGGTTGTCGGCAATTTGGTTATCTAGCAGTGGTAAGGGCGGGGAGGGGTGGGCAGGCACATCAGGCCAAATACACCCTCTTTTATCCCCCTAAGTAAAGCAAGGGAGAGAGGTTATACAGGGTGACTCAGCCTACACGAAAGGGAGACAGGTGATTTTATTCAGGAGGGATCTCAGGTAGTAAAGGACTAATTAAAGGTGAAAATTAACCCTTCCAGCTCAAGAAGTCTCCCCCAAGATGAATAAAATCGTCAGGAGGGGACAAGAATAATATGAAAAAAGATGAGCCTTGAATCAGTGGGTTAGGCTGAATATTCCCTGATTCATTTACGCAAAAAATGGAGAAGCTATATTTGGTGATTCAGCCTGTACGAAGGGAACACGTTGCTTATTTTGCCCTCTCAGGCTCCTATGGCTCACTCTCGGATGAATAAAATCGTCTGGCTTTAGCTGGGAGGGGAAGAGAATCATTAGGTTAAAGATTTCCTGTTTGATCTCCCTAAGTAATGGACAAGAGGTTACATTAGGTCAGTCAGCCAACACAAAAGGAAAACCAAAGTAATTTCACACTTCCTGGCTCCTATGGCTTATCGGATGAATAAAATCGTCTGGTGGTGCAGGAATATGGAGAATGTGAAGACGTCATCGAATTGAAGGGGCTGTGTTAAAAGAGCTGTAACTTTTTTTTCTTTCTTATTTTTTGCCCTGAGAAATGGCAGCTTCAACTTATCTTTAGTACATGGACATAGTTATTCTTTACCTTTCTCGCAGCTTATTCTCTCTCTCTCTCTCTCTCTCACACACACACACACACACACACACACACACACACACACACACACACACACACACACACACACACACACACACACACACACACACACACACACACACACACACACACACACACACACACGTAAACCAGTCTATTCGCTTTATGTAGCCTGGAGCCCGTGTCTTACTGTTTTAATGAACCCCAGCCCATCTTTTAGCCCAACCAGTCTTGAACGAGGGGCGCGGGGGTGAGGGAGTGGTGAGGGGGATGAGGGGGGGTTGAGGGATGGTGGTGAGAGGTGAGAGAAAATGATGAGGGGAGGGAAGGGTGAGGAGTGGGGAGGTGATGAGAGAGGTGATAGGTGATGAGGTGTGGGGTGGGGCTAAGGTGGGGTTAGGGAGGTGAGGGGTGAGGGGTGAAGTGGGGTGGGAGGAGGGGTGGGGCAAGAGCTGAGGTGGAGAGAGAGGATGGGAGTGATCTTGGTGGGTAAGGGTTACAGATGCAAGGGAAAGAGGAAGTTGGGTTGGAGATGGGAGGGGGAAGGAGAGAAAGGGGAGGAGGTGGGAAGGAAGGAGGGGACATGCATACAGGAAGGAGGGAGGAGAAAGAAAAACAGAAGTGTAGGGAGGGGGTAGGAGAGAGAAATACAGAAGTATAGGGAGGAAGGAAGAGAGAGAATGGCAAAGAGGTGATGACAAGTGAGAGGGAAAGACAAACCAGCTGACGAGGAAGATCAGATGAAATGGAAAGACTCAAGTTTAGATCAGAGGGGGAAAAAAAAATAATGAAATATTGGATAAAGAATGGTAACACAGAATGGAAGTGACAGCAAAAAGCTAAGAAAGGATGGAAAAAGGAAATTAGTAGAGCAGGCAAGGAGAGATATAAGGGAAACAATTCTTCCCAGATGATACACATTTTTTATACTGTACCTTCATGTTGTCTTGTATGTCTTTGTATTATCGGCATCGGTTATATACAAAACGATATCAAGGGGTATTAGATAAGATGCAAGAGGTATATTCCTTCATTGCTACCCCCTCCGACGATTTTAAGACAGATTTCTAGGTATGAAGGGTTACTGAAGACTATTATCTAACTCTACTTCGACAACCCCCCCCCCAAAGCTGAATTAAATCGAGTAGTTGTGAGAGTAATAGATATTTAACACGTCACTGAAAAGTACAGGAACTGACGAGGGAAAATGATGCTAGAACTGAGGTTAATGTAGTAATGAGGGACATGAAGACGAAGGGGAGGGTGAACGATGAACAATGACGCTGTACACTTCGCAGTCTTTCCTTTACTTTCCAACTTAATTACGTACAGTGTGTGTGTGTGTGTGTGTGTGCTGAAAACAACTGTTGCCCTCTTAACGTACCGTATTAATGATCCATTCCTATTTTGATCAAAATTTTATATGATTATTGTTTTCACGAGGTTCATCTTCTGTCATGTTAGAGGTCAGAGGGTTCACAGAAAACGGGAATCCTCAGGCTATTAGAGCAACCGGTTGAGTTTAAGTAAAATATTTTAACATATATAACCTAATTACAATTCTTTTGCATAGTGCACGATGCTTCAATTTATTATTAATATTAGTTTTATTTCTTGAGCTAAATGGAAAGCTATAATATCGCGCACTGTAAAAAAAAAAAAAAAAAAAAAAAAGTAATCAAATGCGTTTGTTTACACCAGGTGAGTGGCGACTGCGAAAGTGAACGCGTGGCTTACTCAGGCTGATCACAATTATTTGTCTGTTGGAACGACACACATTGAAAGAACGGAGAATCTTCCAGCTCTTGGGACGGAGCACATCCCAGTTTTTCGAGGAGGCATAAAAGAAATAAATAAATAAAACTGTGTCCCACAAGCACTCGCCGAAATTACCGCGCAAAACAATCTTACCCTCAACCTGATGCAAAGTATGTGACTAATTATTGTTTTATTATTTATTTAGATTTTAGTTTTGTTTTCTCGGTTTAATCACAGGCATTTTACATTATATTTAAGGCAGAGAGATTGGCCTGGGAGCAGTGTAGGATATTGTTTTTTTCCCTTAAACGCATGATGAAATGGTGTACGGAACAAGGAGATGGAGAGGCAGCGGTATAAAGCGAAGCATTTACAGCAAGACAGAGAAATGATAAAGAAGTCTGTGCTGTTGGAATCTCTCTCTCTCTCTCTCTCTCCAGCTGAAAAAAGATCGTCTGGAGATAGCAAGATCCTAATAACAGAACAAGGTATTTACAGCTCAAACCCCCTTATTATCGTGACCGTATTACACCACAAATCCGGGTCGTATTGCGGAGTGTCCCCATTAATTTTCAGGGTTGTATGTCAGAGGTGAAGGTCAGGGTGGGAGTGGGAAATTTGCATTGCTTCTTGTTGCAGATCTGGCCTTGCAATACTCAGAAATAGGAATATAAATGTACTGTACTTGCATCGTTTAGTTGTTGTACTGATACTTTGAAAATATATACCGTGATTATTGTATAGAGGATTGTTTTAATTTTAATGTGTTTTGATAATATTGTAATACCTGTTCATTATTAGGGACGAAAATGAGTACAGTACAGCACTTTAATCCTGCTTAGTACTATATTCTTTGTTTTTTTTTTTCTTTTTAACAACATAAAGCTGCCATAATTTTTAGTACATTATCGTAATCCTTCTGACCTCTTCCCCCAGCCTAAAGTAAAGATAAATTGGTAAATGGAATAGTTTGTGATACAGAGGACGAAAATAATAATACGGAATACAGATGCATAGAAGCAGAGTAGGAGTGGAAAATCTGCACTGCCCCTTGTTGCAGGCCTGGGATTGCAGTACATAAAAGCAGAAGGTTAAAAAGTAGATATTGGTGAAAGGCAGTAGTAAGGTTTGTAGTATTTGCATCGTACCTATTACCTCAGTACTCATGTGTGTGTGTGTGTGTGTGTGTGTGTGTGTGTGTGTGTGTGATAAGTAGCCGCGATAAAAAACTGCAATACCTCTAAAATTATGGATACAAATCCTACTTGTTTTCACGGAGTACGATAAATTCTTCATCATTATTAAACGCTTTTATCATTTCTTTTTCTTTCCTTTTTCTTTCTTTTTGTTTTGAGGGACCGATACCACAAGAAATCCACAATTCTTACTGAGAACCATAAAAATTCCTTGTTTTAGTATACGGTAACAGCTGCATACAGCTAATTAATATTAGAACAATCCGTAATACCGTAATTAGGGTAATGAATGTTCCAGATCCAAGAATATAGTAAGTCAGAGGTGAAGGTCAATTTGGAGCGTGAGATCTGGGCAGAGAGATAGTGGCAGAGTGAATTTTCCTTTAATTATTCTTTTAGATTAAATTTTGTTTGCAGAGAAGGTTTTTTTTTTTTTTCCACTCCAGGTTGATTTGTTCACCTCCGGATTACTAAATGAAGAAAAAAAGTCGTATACTGAGACCTGGGTACTCATATTTTATCCTTGCAACTATAGAGGATGAAAATATAATCGTCAGAGCTGAGTGAAGTAATCTGTTCGGTAAAATGTGGCCAAAACTTGTAACATTAACTTGCTTGCTAAAAGAGTAAGGGGCGGTGTGTGTGTGTGTGTGTGTGTGTGTGTGTGTGTGTGTGTGTGTGTGTGTGTGTGTGTGTGTGTGTGTGTGTTGAAGCATACCATGGCACGTAGTGTGTGTGAGTGTATGCACAAATGTAGGAAAACTGTGTAAGTGGATTATGTGCTCATATTTATCCGTGTGCGTGTGTGTGTATCTACAGTATGTGCATGTTCATCTACGTGTCTGAGCCTCATGTACACTTTCGTCCCCTGCTGTGTTGTGCACGAATATATCGGCTCAGTGTAACACCTTTTCTTTCCTCCCCTCCTCTCCCCCCTCCCTTCCTTCCCTTCCATTACCTTCCCTCACCCTTCCCTCCCTCCCCTTTACCACTCCTACCCTTTCCCTCCTTTCCTCCATCCCTTTCCCAATTAATTTCTCTTTCTCCCGCTCCCACCCTCTCCCCTCCTCCTCCTTCTCCTATCCCCCTGTCCCTCTAGCATCAACTTTCCATTCTCTCTCTCTCTCTCTCTCTCTCTCTCTCTCTCTCTCTCTCACGTGACCTGCTCTTCTCCCTCCCACGCCCCGCTCCCTCAGAGACTTAAAGCCAGACCAAGAGAACGAGTTATGCATATTCCTCCCTTCCTTATCCTCGGGCCCTTGGATATTCGACTGTGTGTGTGTGTGTGTGTGTGTGTGTGTGTGTGTGTGTGTGTGTGTGTGTGTGTGTGTGTTTACCTCACCACAAACACACAACAACCACACAGCACCTCCATGTTACCGTAGCTCCCTCTCCCCACTCACTGGCCGCCTCTCAAATAAACAGCACACTAGCAGAGTTTAGATAGACAGATAGATCGATGGATAGACAGATATAGATAAATCACACATAAATAATAGGAACTTAAAAAAAAATATTTGTACTTTTTCATTGCTCCATATGAGTGATCGTCTAATTCTACCTATAAAATCAAAGTTACTGTTTAATCCAGGAAGCCTAGAGGTGAACACGGTGTATGTTTAGTGAGTCAGCATCTTCTCCACGTCTTCCCTATTATTCGGATCCGGATTGGTCTCATTTTTTTCCTATACACAATTGTTACGTGGATACAAGAACGAGCCATTTTTTTTCTCTCTTTGATATCAAAATTGGCCACAAGAAAGAGCCGTGGTTTCTCTCTATTAAATGTGTTCGTCATTGCCTTTGTTTTCTTTAGACCCACTTTACTGCCTCTCAAGGTACACTCTCAGGCACTTCATAATCTAGATGGTTGAAATTTGCAGACAGTAATGATCAGGTGCTTCAGGGGAAATAGCCTGTTATCATTATTATTGGTTTATTGTCACTGCTTTCTTCTTATAAGGGGTTTTCTCACTCTTATTATTATTATTGTTACTATTATTATTATTATTATTATTATTATTATTATTATTGTTGTTGTTGTTGTTATTTGTAGCAGCAGTCATAGTAGTAATAGTTTTATTTTATTTATTTATTTAATTTGGCTAAAGCTGAGTAATCTTGTGACTAAGCGTATTTTATCATATCAAATAATATTATTTTTAGGGAGCGTAAGGCGGGTGGCATATTAAACGTGACAAAAACTTCTGTATTTAATTTTTTAGGCATTATATTTTCCCCCTCAAATTAACTTTCTTTTTCCAGGCGATTTGCTCATCAGAATCGATAGTCAATGTTGTAATTTTTTTTTTCCTTGCTTTTTTTTTTCTCGATATTTTCTGTCATATCCTTTTCAGTGTGATGATGATATTTAGGGGTAATTTTTCTGGCTAATAGGAAGATATTTTAGAGGTAATCTTGGGAACGTGCGTTCATAATGGTTCTGTGGCACATTTCTTTGGCACTAAACTGCAGATTATTCTCTCTTTCTCTCCCTCTCTCTCTCTCTCTCTCTCTCTCTCACACACACACACACACACACACACACACACACACACACACACACACACACACACACACACACACACACACACACACACACACACACACACACACACACACACACACACACACAAATTCACGCCCACTCACGCATACGGAGTCGGATTCTTATTAACGTAGGAGACTGTCAAACGCTTCTTCCATTGCCACTTATTCTGCATAATACACTTTTGAAAATCGAAAGAAACTGCGTAAATAATATAGGAGAGAGAGAGAGAGAGAGAGAGAGAGAGATGGAGAGAGAGAGAGAGAGAGAGAGAGAGAGATGGAGAGAGAGAGAGAGAGAGAGAGAGAGAGAGAGAGAGAGAGAACTTCCTGGACCGACGAGAACCCAGACCACAATCACAGCCCTCACAAAACCGGGACCCCCCCCCTTTCATCACGCTGTCTGTGGCTACCCGCTTGCACCACAAAGGAGAGAGAACCACTACCTTCCAGCACACCAGATGGCCTCTCCATCCGACCATACTACTATCCTGTCAGCCGAGTCAAAAACCATTCAACCAGGCAGGCAAACACACAACCATGAAGTCAGATAGCCTACCATCTTCTCAGCCTACCATTCAGCCGACTATCCACTAAATAAACTGTGACTTACCATTCATCCTGCCGTCTAACCACACAACCATCTCACCTGATAACCTACTAGCCCTCTCATCCAACCATTCACCCAGCCAGTCGACCATACTACCATTCAACCATACAGACTGTCACCCACTCACTCAAGCACTCAGCCAGTCACCCAACCACACAGCCATCAGATCAACCATTACCCGTCTCTCATCCAACCCTTCATATAGGAATCCAACTAACAACCACTCAGCCATTGAAACATCCAGCCAGACAGTCTTCTTTCCAAAATATACCATCCACGTAACCAGCTGACTTATCTGTTCATCCATCCATCCAACCATCCATTCAGTCAGTCAGCCAGTCAGGTAGTAGAAGATAATGGGCAGAAAATCAAGGAACCGTGCAAACTTTAAACCATCCATCCAATCAACCATCCCATCAGTCTACCTGTTCATTTAGTATACCATCCAGTTACTCATCCATCCATCCATTCAAGCATCCATCCACCCAGTTATCTATCCGTCCACCATTTATCCACACACACACACACACACACACACACACACACACACACACACACACACACACACACACACACACACACACACACACACACACACACACACACACACACACACACACACATTCGAATATCCGAGGGTAAGGAAGGGCGAAATGTGCATAACTCGTTCTCTTGGTCTGGTTTTAGGTCTCTGAGGGAGCGGGGCGTGGAAGGGAAAAGAGTTCACGTGAGAGAGAGAGAGAGAGAGAGAGAGAGAGAGAGAGAGAAAGCACTGCATAAAGCTCTTCTAAACAGGCTGGAGTCATTAATTTTCGTCATAATTTGTCCGCTTTTCCTCACTGACCTCCTTCAGTCACTCTTCGCCGCAGTGTTGGATCACTCTCTCTTTATAATTACCCCTACACATGGTAATTTCCTCTCAACCCTCTCCTTGCATGCCTTTCCCATTACGGCGGGCACGCAGCATCTGTCTGTTCATATACTCTCACCCCCTTTCTCCCACATCCTCACTCTCTCTTACTTTACCACACTTTCTTTAAATTTCTCTCCTTACTCTCTGTATACCTCTCAGCACTCTCTGTTGCTCTCCCTCTCTTTTTCTCACATGCTTTCTTTAATTAACCTCTCAGCCTCTCCTTAAACTCTCTCTCTCTCTCTCTCTCTCTCTCTCTCTCTCTCTCTCTCTCTCAATTACTTTTAACCCCGGTGTTGTTTTTCGCGGTAATTAAAAAGTGATCAGTCACGAGAGAGAGAGAGAGAGAGAGAGAGAGAGAGAGAGAGAGAGAGAGAGAGAGAGAGAGAGAGAGAGAGAGAGAGAGGACAGTAAGAAGACAAGAAGTAGCAAATTGAAAAGCAAAAGGTAATCAATCGTAGACTATAAATCTTGTCTTTGGTCCCATTTTTTCTGAACCCAAGAAACGGAGAGTCAACCAAAATTCATCCCTCATTCGAAAATCTGTAGGAAAAAGAAAATGATAAGAGATAACAGCGAAAGTTTTATCACGCCACAGGGGGTTACGGAGGGTCTAGGGGCCGTGGTAGGTCTCTAGGTTTACTGTGGTGAAGATTAGTATAAACATAGGAGGCTGCTGTACGTCCCTTGCAATGTTTAGATGGAAAACTCACTGCCACCTCTTAATTCGAACCCTGCACACCTCACCTCTGACCGGAAACCTCTACCAACAATGCCACGAAAGAAAACATGATCGGAAAATAATTATATTCTACCCTCTCTTAATCAGCAGTGGAAGCAGCGTTAACTACCTCACGATGCTGGGTTGGGCTGGTGTCCTTCGTGATCGCCAGGGAGGAAAAACAAGATGCTTAACTTGGCAGCTGTTGTTTGGTACTGGCTGGGACAAAAGTATTCCTAATGTTTTATCTCCTCTCTCTCTCTCACTTTCGTTTGCTGGCTGTTGATTTTAGGCTGAGAGAAGCATGGTATGTGTGTCTGCCCATAGATGATCCTATTTGTACGATGCCTCAGGGACAGAAAGTGACGGGCATGCTCTAAGTAGGATGTAGAAGGAGAGGAATGGTTAGTGAATTTTTGTGCACGATTTTTTGCACGGCTGTATTTTGTCCAAGCGCATATTGAAAATTAATGTTGCGTCCCAGGCTACCAAGTCGTAAAGATTTTTTTTTTCCTACTTGTTTACAATACTACTGGAAAAAAGTACTTTGCTGCATTTGACAGGAAATATTTGCCAATATTTTTATAGCCAATTTCACCAGAGCATTTCGAAGGGTCTGTCGTGAAGCACATTTTAATTGTCATAAAATGTCCTTGGAATATGTTACATAGCTCCATGGATGCAGTTTCCTTCTAAGCACCATCTGACAATGAGCATGTTTATTTTCTTTTAAACCTGGTCCTTATATCTAGCTTGTTAATCTAGGAAAACTCTCGAATAATCCTTCCCCGTACCTCCTCCAAGTTCGCTCAGTGTAAACATTCTAAACAGCTGTTCTGGGTGAGGAGGATATTATTAAATTTGAAAATGGATGGATCCTTTACAAAGAGAGTCTACTTTTGGCACTCTCATCCGCCTCTGTACATTGTAACCTGAGTAGTTTCTTTTTCATTAGCATTATTTTTGTTGTTACTTCCTTTGTTTTGTTTTTTTCATTGACATTATTTTTGTTGTTACATCCTTTGTTTTTATTCTCAGGTCGAATATTTTCATAATGTAAGAGATTCACTTATTCGGATAATAATTAACATTTTTAACCATTAAGTTTAGTCACCTTGTTTGGGACCATCTCAATAGCCCATCATGATTCATTTGACCTCTGACCCATGGGTCTTTATAAGGTGTGTATCCACTCTAATACATTTTCAATATTAAGCCTGATTTACTGAAGCAAAATCCATCATCTGTATCAAATTTTAAGCTGATTGAAGAAAGAGTCTTATGGTACACGACTTTTGCCGCTTATCGAGTGTGATCCTGTTCCTTTAATTACATGTATTTATTTCAGTCCGCTAAATCATTTATCAATCCACCGGAGAGAGAGAGAGAGAGAGAGAGAGAGAGAGAGAGAGAGAGAGAGAGAGAGTCTAGAAGAGATGGGGTGAGAGGTAACGGATGAAAGTGTGTGTAGAATGAGGAATAGAGACAAAGGATGAGAGTGATTCTGGGTATATGTGTGCGTGTGTGTGGGTGTGTGTGTGTGTGTGTTTAGAAGTGAGTCAGTATAGGCGTGCGTGTGCGTGAGTGCGTGCGTGACCGTGTGCGTGCCTGAGGTGAAAATAAGCTCCCATTTGACGAGTAAGGGAACAAGGGAGTGCATTTCCAAGAGCAATTTCAGGCACCCTCACTCCATGCTCTCCACTAGGGGCCTGCTGTGCTGAAAAACCCATAATACTGCCTTTTTAACTCTCTCTCTCTCTCTCTCTCTCTCTCTCACACACACACACACACACACACACACACACACACACACACATTAAGTACGACTCTAAATAGATCCAGTAAAATTAAAATTGCACTTTACTTCCTTTTTTATCATTCTCACTCTCTCTCTCTCTCTCTCTCTCTCTCTCTCTCTCTCTCTCTCTCTCTCTCTCTCTCTCTCTTTTTCAGAATACCATGTTGCACCACATCAACGTGAGAGCAACACCTTTGCTCGTTATGTGTTAAACCTTTTTTTCCAGAGTTACGAGAAGGGGGGCGGAGGGGAGGGGGTGAAATGGGGGGCAGGGGGGCGGAAATAGGGGGAGGAGGGGGTTAGGGGTTGTAATGGTGTGATTGGACAAGGTAATGGGGGAGGGGGAGAGGGAGGGCGAGAGAATGAGGAAGGGAGAGAGGGAGGGGGGAGAGAGAATGGCTATACGATGGGATGTAAGGGAAGGTAATGCAGTGATTGGACAAGGCGGTGGGGAGAGAGAGAGAGAGAGAGAGAGTGTTAGAATCTGCATGTGCGTGAGGATTTATGAATGCGTGAATAAGTGTCTTGAATGCATGTTAGAATTTGCGTGGGCGTGAAGGTGAATGCATAAGTGCGTGCGTTGTAAGTGTATGTCAAAATCTGCGTGTGCGTGAGTGTCTATGCATGCGTGAATATGTGCGTGTGGTGTGAGCCGAGCCAGTAACCAGGGCGAACCTGCAAGAGGCCACCTGACCCCTGAGCGATACCAGATGGAGATAAGAGAGAGAGAGAGAGAGAGAGAGAGAGAGAGAGAGAGAGAGAGAGAGAGAGAGAGAGAGAGAGAGAGAGAGAGAGAGAGAGAGAGAGCTAACTTCTCTCTATTGCATACCTTTCCCCAGCCTCATCACAACTAGAAAATAATGAGTAAGATTATTTTGCCGATCAGAGCCTTGGACAAAGTATGTTTTTCCCATGTCCTCGTTTACCAAGCAGTACAATTAGGGACATGGATGTAAAATAGATTGTTCCGGGTCTTATTCTAGGGGCATGTTGGAACTCAGCATAAATTCACTGTCTTCCTTAATGAGTTTGGTAGAGTCGACAGGAAGTGTTGTCGCCTCTCTCTCTCTCTCTCTCTCGCTCTCTCTCTTTCTCTCTCAGCAATGCAGGGTGTGGTTTTGTTTGCTAGATGAACTTATATGCTCACCTTTTCTCACCTGTCGGCTTCACGTCTTGCCCCGTTACGATACCACTGAGTCTTATCCGGAGCTAGTTTCTCTCTCTCTCTCTCTCTCTCTCGCTTTCCCCTTCTCCATGCCTCCACTGTTCCTTATGTGTTCCTTTCGGTAATAATGATATTTTTCTTACTTTTTCCTTCCTTCATCTATTTCGGAGGGAGAAGTGGGTGAGAGAGAACCTTCGTATCTTAGTTTCTTGCACATGTAAGTTAGGTCTCTTGCTTAAGTAGTTTATCCCTGCAGACAAACTCATTATGCCTTGTTATCTCCTGTGTACTCTCTCTCTCTCTCACACACACACACACACACACACACACACACACACACACACACACACACACACACACACACACACACACACACACACACACACACACACACACACACACACACACAAACTTGACCCCTTATCTCTTATCTCTTTAACCTGACCCTCTCACTCTTGCCTTATCAGATGCATATACACTTGATTATAATTCATTTAGGTAAGTTTCGTCCTAGAACACTTTCATTTCTGGCATCGGGATTGTTTAGACTTGTTTGCGGATTGTTTGGACTTGTTTGGGGTTTGTTTGGACTTGTTTGGGGACTGTTTGGACTTGTTTGGGGATTGTATGGACTTGTTTGGGGATTGTTTGGACTTGTTTGGGGATTGTTTGGACTTGTTTGGGGATTGTATGGACTTGTTTGGGGATTGTATGGACTAGTTTGGGGATTGTTTGGACTTGTTTGGGGATTGTTTTTTGAGAGTGTGATTTGTTTCGGTTAAGTTTAGATCCGGGTTATTTTTTATTGTGATTGTGGTGCGTCTGGATTCTACCAAACTTTATTGATTGTGGGAATTAAGGATGATGATGATGATGATGATGATGATGATAGGGGTGAAGATGGTGATGATAATGATGATGATGATGATGACAATTATGGTGATGATAGTAATGACAGAAGTAATTTTTATGATGGTGATGATGATGATGATGATGATTGAATTTTTTTTATGATGATGATGAAGATGATGATGAACTAGAATTTGGCTCATTAATCTCTGTCCTAAGATCTAGCTATATATGGCGTCAGATTCGTTTGCAGTAGTTAATGTGATAGGAATTCTCTTGGTTTATATTTTTTCATCCAGGTTACTTTCTTATCAGTGTTTTACCTGTGTTTGCTAATTGCGATAAGTTTGATAGTGGGAAATTTGATGGGTGTGATTAAAACCTGTATTGTCGTCGGTTGAATAAGCCCACAAACACCTTTTCCTAAGCGATTTATTTTGCATCTTACACGTTGCCATCCTCGTTAGGTAAATAATTCTAATATCGCCATACTCTTCATGATAACGTACAGAATTATATCAACTAACCGTATCCAAAAAACAAATCGCTAAGGAAGAGGTGTTAGGTACCCATCATAACAGACAAGAATATGACCAAGATTATTTTTTCTTTGGTGTCATCTCATGCCTGTTGATTTGGACTTCGAGATGAAATAACCTCTTCAATTTCCATGATATTTTTTTCCGATTCATTGAGACTATTTGGTTTTGTAGTTCCCTCCAGACGTCTTTTTTTTTTTTTTTTTTTTTCCACTAGAGGGAGACTTAGTGTACTGAAAGGTTAATTTAGTTGTGGATTTAGAGCTGCTTCGATAACTGCATTTGGACTTCTTAAATATAAGCAACACAGACTTTAATAATAATCTTCCCCGTGATTAAACAGTGTCAGGTCTACGTCCGCAGTTGGGTACGGTTTAAGTAATCTCCTGTACACACACACACACACACACACCTATATCTCTCCATCTGTCTGTGTATCTGTCTATTTATCTTTATGTATGTATGGATAGATATAGATAGACAGACGATAGATGGACATAATATTCAGTGTACATTTTTACTGTATTTTACTTACATCCAGACAAATTTACTCAGCCAGAAGTTTCACTCGTACAAAAGAAGTCAATTTAGTTCTCCCCTGACCAGTCTCATTAAACGTGTCTACCATGATTGATTTAAGGTGTTTATGTTCGTCCTAGATTTCCCAGAGCTATTCTAGGTGTGTGTGTGTGTGTGTGTGTGTGTGTGTTTAATTATGGATGTGTTTGTGTGTGTGTGATTTGACTGACTGGTGGTGAACCCTGAACTGGTTATTATTATTGCATTGTGTGTGTGTGTGTGTGTGTGTGTGTGTGTGTGTGTGTGTGTGTGTGTGTGTGTTAACTATTGTACAACGATGAGATTTTTTGGAAGTTTTATTCATGCTATCTCCAGACGATTTTATTTATTTTTTTATTTTTTTATTACTGTGGTGTGATATAGCTTTCTTTAACGGCTTCATGGCGAGTGGTGTTTCCAGAGTTAATTAAATTGTCTAGAGGTAACGAAGATACATAATTAAGCAGCAATAAATAAGAATGAATAAGAGTTAACAATAATAAACAAGACTGAATAAGAATAAATAAGGCAAGAATAAACGAGATTGAATAAGAATAAACAAAAGTTAGCAATAATGAAGATCAGTTAACAAGAATAATGAGTCAGCAAGAATAAGAATAAATAAGAGTTAGCAAGAATAAACAAGAATGAACAGGAATGAATAAGAGTTAGCAAAAATAAACAAGAATAAATAAAAATAAGAATTAGCAAGAATAAACAAGAAAAAACAAGAATAAACAAAAATAAACAAGAGGTCATCGTATCATAAGGATTATTTTGTGAGGACTTTTTATCGTGTATTTACCTTTTTTTTTTTTTTTTTTTACTAGGATTTTATGTATACCTTATTCTTGCTGATCCCAGACGATTTTACTCTGGTTTGGAGGGATTTTTCGAACTGGAGGGGTTAGATAGAGCCTTCATTAACCCCTTCAGTGCTGGGGATCTTTCCTTAGCTGAATAAAATCGTCTGAAGTTGGCAGAATGATATTATAAATCGTTGCAGTGAAGGTGAATTTGTAAAGCTCATTTTGTGTTTGATTTAGCTTTCATGTTAAATCCTTCACTTGGATGACGCCCATTTTTTTAGCATATTTTTTCTGTATCCAGACGATTTTAATAAGCTTAGGAGAGACTTTAAGAACTGGAGGGGGTTGTTCATAGATAAAAATAATCGGCCAGAGGAAAGAATAAAATGAGAAACAGATCGCCAGTCTAAAGAGTTTACTTGAGGACTTTATTTTGTCTGTATTCATTTTCATTCGTGTGGAATTTTTTTTCTTTGCTTGCTTTTGTTTTGTTTTGATTTGTGTGTATCTGATTCTGCTTGCTTATTTTTTGTTTTGTTAATTAATGTGGACTGTTCGTGTTGTCACTGAGCGCTTCATTCTTTATTGATTAGGGATGCTTTATTTTATGCTTGCGTGCTTTTATTTTTTTCATTCTATAATTGGAGAGTGTTTATTCTGTGTATACTTGCCTTTCCACTTAACGCGGCCGGTGTTCAGTGCTCTCGTTTCTTATCTCTTCGCCTCAGTCCTTGCTGCTCTCTCTCCCGTCCCCTCACGCTCTCCCTGTCTCCCTTACTCCCCCCACCTCCCTACCTCACCCTCCCTTCACTCCGACATCCCCTCCTCACTCTTCCCTTTCTCTCTCTGGATCTTCCTCTTTCCTTGTTTCCTTCATCCCCAACTTCCCATCTCCTCCCTTCACCTCCTTTCTCACTCCCCCTGCTTCTCTCTCTCTCTCTCTCTCTCTCTCTCTCTCTCTCTCTCTCTCTCTCATTCCTCATGTTTTCTCCTCCTCCCTTATACATTTATACTGTCATCTTTTCATTTTTCTTCACTCTTCACGCTTCCCTTAAACACCTTTTCTCTCCCTCTAGCTCTCCCTCACTCCCTAGTATCCCTGCTCCCAGCTACCTAGACTCCCATATATTATCATGTTCTCTCACCTCCTTTCTTCCCTCCCTCGGCTACTTTCTCCCTCCTCACCTCCTTCCTCCTTCCCTCATCTCCTTCCTTCCTTCCTCCCTCACCCCATTACCTTCCTTGATTCCTTACCCTCTCACCCGCTGCCTCTTTCACCTACTCCCTCCCTCACCGGGCTTGCTTCCCTCACTCCCTGCCATCGTCATCTGTATCCATTCACTCTTACCTTCGTCACTCTCCTTTCCTCTCCCTATCTCCTGCACCCCCCACAACCCCCATCCCCCATCCCGCCTCTTGGCCCCCCGTCGGTCCCAAACAACAGGGTCCTTGATTGACACTAACCTTTGCTTGTGCCAAATTTAGGTAGGGTCGGACAATTACCTGTCAGCGCTGCCCGGTGTGCTGATACCTGATGCCGCCCAGTGCCTTTACCTGCCCCCGCTTTGCCCCGCCCCACCCCAACCTGCCCTGTCTTGCTATATCTTACTTTGCCTTGCTGTGCTATACTTTGCCTTGCCTTACTTTGCTATACACTGCCATGCCTTACTGTGGTATTTCTTGCCCTTCCTTGATGTGTTATGCCCTGTCCTGCCTTGCCTTGCCTTGCCTTGCCTTGCCCTTCTCTGCTCTGTCTTGCCTTGCCTTGTTTTGTCCTCCCGTGCCGTATTTGTTTTGCCCTGCCGTGCCGTGCCGTGCCATGCCCTCCTTGTTGCCCTGCCTTGCCTTATTGCCTTACCTTGTCTTGTCTTGTGTACTCCTGTCTTGTCCTGACCTCCTTTCCCCTGCCCTGCTTTGTCCTGCCCTTCCCTTCCCTTGCCTTGCCTTGCCTGCCCTGCCCTTCCCATTTTCTACCTTGCCCGACTCGTTCTGTTCCTGTTATGCCTGCTTTGCCATCACATCTTTCGCCTCGAGTGGTTCTATCATAATCCTGTCCTTTCCTGCCCTGTTATCGCCTTCCTCATCGTAACGTCCTTCGCTACCAGCTGAATAAAATCGTCTGGCGGTAGCAAACGTGAGGAATACAAGACATCATGCTGGAGAGGTTAATTTTGTAGGATTAAGACTTACATGTCCTAAATCCTTCATGACACTATCCTATCCTACCCTGCCATACCTTCCCCTGTCACTCCCAACCATGCCATGCTTCCTTTGTCACGCGAAATACTGCTTGACCCTACCCTACCCTCTCTACCCTATCTTGCACCGTTTAACATTACCCTGTCAAACTAACCTACATAGCATTACGGCACCCTACCTTATGCCACCTTATTCATCCCTACACAACCCTGCCCTACACTACATTCCACCGCCTTGTCCCTCCCTGTCTGACTAACCTACCCTACCCTACCCTACCTTTCTTCACTTCGCCTTTCTCTCTGTCTCAGCCCTGCCCATCCAACCCTGTCTTTGACCCGCTATCTCTGGCTCCTCTCCTTCGCGTCAAGCTCAAAACTCGACCTGCCCTGCCCTCCCCCAAACCTGTACTGCCTTAAACCTGCCTTGCCCTGCCCTGCCCTGTCCTCCCACAAACCTGCTTGACCCTGCCCTGCCCTGGTATGTTCTCCCTGCTCCAGTTCGCGTCAGCCTTTAATTTGCGCTTGTAGTTTTCTCGGCTGGTCAGGAGGGGTGTGTTTACTGTCTGGTTATTGGTACTTGGGGCTGTTTAATGAAGCAGATGGGATTTTTCTGGTCTTAGGTTCGCAGTTTCTTTCAGCAGTTTTAACCTTTCGAGTGTCTGTGGTCACTCCTAAGCTGAATTAACTCTCTCATAGTCTAACCATCTCTAGTATTCTGTTCCAAATGATGCCAGTTTTAATTAGCTTAGAGGGAATGTACCAACTAGAGAAAATGAATACTGTCACTATTTACATTTCCTCCGTTGGCCTCTTGCGTACCGTATTCCAATTAACGCCAGACGATTTTATTCAGGTGAGAGGGAGCTGTAGGAGCCTGGGAAAGTTAAATCGTCCTCTGCTCTCCATGTTTAACCTATCTAAGTGGTAAGTGGTTAGTGAAAGGATTTGTCGAGTTAGTGTTCAGACCTTTTAAGAGACATTGGTATCAGCTGAACCGACTGAATAAAATTGCCTAACGATTTGCATAATTTGGGCTGGGGTTACTGAAAGTGTTAAATATCTTCTTTTGCTGTACTTGCTTCGTGTTTATTACATTTACATGGACAGTAAAATGTCATCATCATCATCATTAGTCATCGTCATCGTCCTCCTCCTCATCATTATCATCATCATCGTCATCGTCCTTCTTCTCCTTTCATCCGCATCCTCATCCTCATCACCATCATCAATCAGCTTCTCAGCATTGTTAATAAGGTAGATAGATTCCATAAATAGGAAAAGGAAAGTAGGACAAACAGCACAGGGGAATGGAAGGAGGGAGGGGGAGAGAGACACCGAGAACGAGATGAAAGAGTAAAGCAGAAGAGTGCATGAGGGAAGGCGACTTGGACTGCCAGAAGAGATGAAGTGGATTATTGAAGTCTTAAGCACTTTTATCGTCCTGGGTGAAGAATGCGATTAGGCGTCTGGCGATAGATAGATAGCTAGATAGATATAAACTGATGGGTAGATAGATGAAGAGACTGTTCACCTTGGAAGTTTTAGGAAGAAGTAGGGTAGAGGGAGACAGGAGAAGAGAGAAATAAATAATAACTAACTCCCTGAAATCCTAACATGGGCTGACTACGGGTCGAGAGAGAGAGAGAGAGAGAGAGAGAGAGAGAGAGAGAGAGAGAGAGAGAGAGAGAGAGAGAGAGAGAGAGCAGACTAGACGAATATGCCTATCATTATTTTTTACTGATCTCACATACTACACGTTTTTGTGGATGTTGTTAGTGATGATGATGATGATGATGAGTTAAGGGTGATGATGATGATGATGATGATGATGATGATTTAAAGGATGAGGATATTGCTGACTGTGATGATGACTACTGGAGATAATAAAAGATAGTCTTTCTATCTATTTATCTATTGCCAGACGCCTCAATCCCGTTTGGGGTGGCCACAAACAAATCGCCTCCACGTCGCCCTGTCCCCCGCCATTTCACTGCCCCGCTCCCAACTCACATCCCCCTCTCTCATATACCTCTCCACCCCATCCCTCCATCTCATCCTCGGCCTCCCCCTCCCTCTTCCCCCCTCCACCTCACTCACATACACTCTCTTCGTCAGTCTCTCACCCTCCATCCTCTCCACATTGCCAAATCACCTCAGTGTGTTCCTCATAACGCTTCCTATCACATCCACATCAACACCACAACGCTCCTTTATATCGTGATACTGATAATAACGAAGGTAATTCTCCTGTTGATATAAAAAATGCTAATTATACCTACGTCCATATTAACCCTCCCCACTCATCTCTCTCTCTCTCTCTCTCTCTCTCTCTCCTCAGCTGAGTAAAATCGTCTGGCGTTAGTGAGAATAGTATTAAAAAGGACGTCATCGCACTGAAGGGGTGGCTGCTGGCGATGATAAGGACCCCCCCAAAAAAATAAAAATAAAAAATAAACAAGGAATCTGGTTTGATGTTTTTGTGAAGCTGACTCGGTGATGATGAAGGAACGATATCTTGGCCACGGGGTTCATACCTGTTCGTGCCGGAGCGTAGCGTAGGACAGGTAGAAAGAGAGAGAGAGAGAGAGAGAGAGATGCGTTACTGCTAAGGCTCTCGGTAGCTTGGTAAGTGGGGCTGAGTGGAGGAAACAGCCAATCAGTCAAGCAGGAGGTGCTGATTGGAACGCATTTATATTTTTTCAGCAGAGTGTGTTTTTATGCTAACCCAGGCCTGTTTGGGGGCCCAGTGTTGCCAGACCCAAGCCACAGCCACCGCTAAACTTACTCTCTTAGCGCCTTTACCCTGAGTACGCCATCATTTTCTTTAATCATCCTCTTTTCACCTTAAGATTATATTACTTAATTTTGTATACACTTCTCGATCTGGAAGGGTTTGGGATAGCCTTCAGTAATTCCTTGATCACAAAGGCTAGTATTCTTGTTGGTTAAGTTCCCCAACACCTTTTCCTAAGCGATTTAGTGTGCTTATTAAACTTTACTGTCCTCTTATGTGTTATATAAATCCTTCACACATCGTCATACTCAACATGAATAACGTACAAAATGATAGTTACCAGCCATATCCAAAAATAAATAACGAAGAAAAAGGTGCTAGGGAGCTTCCTTACCCGACGAGACCAGGGCTTTCTCCAATGCCGAATAAACTCGTCTGTTAATAGCAAGAATACTGGGTGATATAAAAGCCAGGATACATAGATATACTGTATTACGTAACGATGCAGGGAAGTAGTCACACACAACGTTCGATCTTATCACTGTTTATGCAGACATTCCTCCCAGTAACCTAATATTATCTGCGCGTCGTGAGGTTTGCAGTGTCAATGGCTGCCGTGATCCCCTCCTTCCTGTGTAACCTGACTTTTGATCCCCTTATATAATGACTAGATACGTCGTCGGAGTGAAAGAAGTAATTTGTTTGAATAGCGGGAAGCACAAACGTACCTTAATAATCTCTTTCAAAATTGTGCTGAAATTGCTAGAATGTCGCTAAAATTGGGTCTGGATCTCTTAAAAGTTGTCGCTAGATCTTGGTCAGGGTTCCTAAGTATTCCTCGCTAAACTGAAGCGAATATTACTCGATCTGGCTACAAACTCGCTGAACTGGCAACGCTACATGACCCCCAGTGGCTTCCCTCCTGTCAGCAACAATATACATAATACCAGTTCTTCAAGGATACGTTTTTCTCTCTGGCCTCTCTTTATGGGTCTTACTCATGTCTTTATCTCTCCTCTTATCAGTATTCCTTGGTGGTTATCAGTGTGCTGGTTACTCATCGGGAACTTTATCGCTGAGCAGTCTTGGTTTTTAACACAGAGGCGTGATTTCTGGTTTCTCTCGGACGTGCACTCATTAATATTCCTTTTTTTGTGTGTGTGTGTGTACGATATTTTTATTATCCACACACCTGTTTATTTTTATCACTTCTTAAATTTAATTATTGTTACGTCCCCTTACTGATATTTTATGATTTTTGATGTTTAGTTTTACATATTATTTTTTTTTCTCTTCTTTGGTACAGATTTTCTTAGGGTATTTCCACCTGTCTCGTGTTTAAAATCTATTATTAATTATTACCAGTTTCGGTACAGGTTTTTCATTTTATTTGTGTCCATAAATATCCTTACATTTTTCCATCAAAATTGTTGTGCCAAGAATTTTTTAGTGAATATCATGTCTCCTTTATTATATACCCTACCTTTATTACTTATCAATACGTTCCATTATTAATATTATTATAGACTTACGTTGGTTTCTGTATATATCTGAATTTTAAGAGTATCTGAATTTTTGACTTTGAATATAATCAGTATTGTTGCATCTGTCTCCTTTGTCATCAGTGCTGTTCTTATGCTTCATCGATGAGTCCACTTATAAATATTTTTCAGATTTACAATAATCCTGTTTTCTATATATATCCGTAGTTTTTTTTTTGGGGGGGAGGAGGGGGGGTTGAATGTTCGAAGGTCTTGGTTACGTATATACACTGGATATATTGACTTGTCTCTCTTGTTACAAAGCCTAATCTTATTCTTTCCTAATGCTTCTCCAGACAACAAGTAATTTTTTTCTGTAATATATGATGTGACATTTAACTCGTGATAAATGTATAAGTATCTTGCCACATTTTTTTTTTTTTAAATCAGAATTTGATTTTTAGCCCTGCAGGCCGATAAGAGTGTGGCCGTGGTCTCATGTTAAAAAATAATTAATAATACTATGTAATGTCTTAGTTCCTCTGTGATTATGAGAAGATTTATATGTATTAGTTATCGATGAGATGGAGGGATGGAGGAGATTGGTATATGAGAGAGAGGGGTGTAAGCTGGGGGGAAGGGCAGCGAAATGGCAGGGGACCGGGCGACTTGGAGGCGATTTTTTTGCAGCCACCCCTTACGGGATTAAGGCGTCTGGCAATAGATAAATAGATATAAATACAGACACTTAGTTAAATCCCTTCACTACGAGAAATCTAATCAAAGGCGTGGCCAGAGGGGGATGTGTACTAAGGCCTGACCCCCAAACCAGGAAGAATGATCCAAAAATTAAGTTCTGTTATAATAATCTACTCACAAGATAAAGTACTTAAACTAGTCACAGTTCTGCCTCATCATCTGACGTGTGTGTGTGTGTGTGTGTGTGTGTGTGTGTGTGTGTGCAAAACTTAGGCTACAAACTATTATGATTTATGAAGTTCACCTAAATTACCTTTGAAAGTTTTGATTAAGCCTCTGATGCGTTATTGTTTCCTTGCTCTCATTCCCCCGCCTCCATTTCTTTCACATGCCTTCTTCCCCTCTCTCTCTCTCTCTCTGTCTCCTTAAACTTATCTTTGTTTCATTAACCTTTCTTTTTCTCCCTGTCCTCTCTGTATGTCCTCTCCCTCTGTTCCCTTATATTCCTGTCTCTGTTTCTATCTTTCTCTCTCTGTCTATCTAATTCTTCTATCAATTCTTTTGTACACTATCTATCCTGTTGTCTTTCTGTGTATCTTGTTGTCCCGTCCACCCTGCTTTCTATCTCCATGTCCATCTTTTCTATCCCTGCCATTATCTCTCTCATTAACCTTATAACTACATTCTCTCTCTCTCTCTCTCTCTCTCTCTCTCTCTCTCTCTCTCTCTCTCTCTTTCTGCTGGTCTGTCTGTCTGTGTCTATTTTTCATCTATGTTTGTATGTATGTATCTATCTATCTATCTGACTTTCTATCTATCTCTGTCTATTTATCTGTCTGCCAAATCCTTTCCTTTTATCTCTCTATCTAATCTGTCTATCTGTCTATCTTTTTCTTTTGCCCCTCTGCCTGTCATTTCTTTTTCCTTCATCCTGACTCTTATTATTCTTCCTGCATGTCTTCCTTATTACCTGCCTACATGTCTCTCCTTTTTTTTTTAAATTCAGTTTCTGTCTCTGCTGTCTGCTTTTTTCCCCTTTTTCCTTGCTTACCCATCTTCCTACCGCCTTGCCTCTCTCCGTCTGCCCCATCGTTATGTCTGCTTATTTCTCTTTTTAAATGTCTGCCTCTTTATCTGCCTTTCCGTATCTCTTCACCCTCTTCTGGCCTCTCCATCTGCCTTCTGCCTGTCTGCTTGGCGCCATGTCTGCTTGTTTTCCTGTTTGCTTATCGCTCTGCCTTTCTAATGTCGTCCTCTTATGCCCACTCATTTTCCTGTCGCCCTCTCTTCTTGCCTCTCCGTCTTGTCATCCTGCCTCCCTCTTTTCCTACCCATTTTCCCGTCAACTGTCCTACCCACGCCTCTTCCCCCCTATCATCCTTATTTTATGCTTACCTACACTCTGACCTACATACCTACCCATCGTCCTCATTTCTCCCTATTCTCTTGCCTATCTGCCCTCATGTTCTCTTGCCTACATACTTTCATAATTCTCCCTCTCGCCTCCCTATCTCTCTTTCTCCTTATTCTCCTTACTTTCTACTTCTCCTCACCCAGCCTGTCTTTATTTTCCTGTCCGTGTCTTTGCCTCATTATCTGTCTCCTCCTGTCTCTTAGCCCCTTGTTGGCCTGTCCCTCTGCCCTGGCCTGTCTGCTTAATGCCATGCTTGCCTTTCACCACCTAGATCTGCTTTGGTATAGTGAGAAGCAGACAGTCCAGTTCTAATCTTCCCTTTAGACCTACCTACCTTCCTGACTAGTTTTTTCTCGGCCTTCCTCTCTCTCGCTTTTTCCTCTTTGTTTTTTTCTTCCCCTCTCAACGTGTCTGCATAACTATCTTTCTCTGCCTTTTTTTCTTGTCTGCCCATCTTTCTGCCTACCCATCTTCCTACGTATTTTTGTACCATCCTCCCAACTCATCTTCCTATCATTATCTCTTTATGTACCTGCTTACCTGTCCTCCATCCCCTCTACCAATCTTCTCACCTTCCTACCAATCTACCTTCCTTTCAACCTTTCAGTCTACTCTGTTTCCATTCTCTCTCTCTGTCCACTACCCTGCCCTATTACCCTTCTGCCCTCGTGTCTTTCAACCTGTCTGTCTGTCTATTTTCCCGTCTATTCCCTTCCCCTACTTACTTACCTACTTTTTTTTTCCTGTCTGTCTCTGTCTCATTATCTTCATCCCCCTCCCATCTGTTCACCCCTGCTAAACTGTCACTCTGCTTCCACGTGCCTGCTTAAACTTATGTCTGTCTGCCTTCCCGTCTTTCCATATTCTTACCATCCTTTCATTCTTATTCCTGTCTTCCTACTTAATCATCTTGCTGCCTACCTCTCCTGCCGTCTTCCTGTCTTTCTCTGCCTACCTCTTTTCCTGTCTGCTTGCCTTCCCATCTCCCCTCCTACCCATTTTCCTACCTCTCTTCCTACCTACCTCCCTGCCTTTCTGTTTCCTAGTCCTCCAACCTTCCTACCTTTCTTCACCTTCCTTATCTTTATTTTCCTGCTTGTGTCACTGCCTCACTATCTTCTTTCCCCTGTCTGCTAGCCCCCTGTCTGCCTGTCCCTTTGCCTCTGCCTGTCTGCTTAACGCCATGTCTGCTTGTCACCACTTAGGTCTGCTTTAGTACACAGGCAAGCAGAGATTCAACAATTACTGTGTGGTCAGGTCTTTTGTCTGCCGGGTTAAATATGGAAGGGTGTTAGTGCTGGGATTATGACGAAAGTGACGATGATGATGATAATGATGATGGTGATGATGGTGATGATGATGATGATGATGATGATGAAGAGGCAAAGATTTAGTAACAGAATGCTAATGCTAATAGTAAAAATAATGTTAATGTTTATGGTGATATTATTGATTATAATAATGATAATGCTAATAATATAAGTAATGTTAATGTTTGTAATAATAATAATAATTATAATATTAATAATATTAATAACATTAATAATAATGATAATAATAATAATAATAATAATAATAATAATAATAATAATAATATTATTATTATTATTATTATTATTACTATTCTTATTATTCTTATTATTAATCATATTATTATTATTATTATTATTATTATTGTTGTTGTTGTTGTTGTTGTTTTTATTATCAGAAATAGCATTAATAAGTTCATCACTATCACCCCATTAATAATCAAGTGTTAGTGTACAGTAATGAGGGTGTAGGTAAGGCAGGTAAGGTGAGAGTAATGAAGCGGCCAGGTAAGAGCCAGGTAATGAGTAGCCTGCCTAGTCTCACCTGCCTGTCTGCCTGCTCGGGGGTACATTGTAAGTAATGCCTGTCTTATCCTCTTACCTTACTCTTTTTTACGTTCTTGCGCGCCTCCTACTTTTTCTCCTTCTTCTCTTGGTATTCTTTCATCTCTTCTTCCTCGTATTCTTTCATCTCTTCTTCCTCGTATTTCTCTTCACCCACCTTCACCTCTTCCTCTTCCTTCACCTGGCCTTTCTCACTCTTCCTTCTCGTCTTCCATTTTTAAATATACCCCTCTTATCTTCATCCCTACCCTGACGTATGGAAGCGAGGCGTGGACCTTGCAAGAGGGGAACAAGTCAAGAGTGAGAGCAGTGGAAATGAGTTACTTGAGAGGAGCATGTGGAGTGACGTGGAGGGATAGGTTGACGAATGAAGAAGTGAAGGAACGTTGTGGGGTAGATGTGGATGTGGTTGAAAAGATTAGGAGAAATACACTGAGGTGGTTTGGACATGTGGAGAGAATGGAGAATGAAAGACTGACTAAGAGGGTGTATGTAGGTGAGGTGGAGGGAGGGAGAGGGAGGGGTAGACCGAGGATGAGGTGGAGGGATGGAGTTGAGAGGTATATGAGGGAGGGGGGGGTGAGTTGGGGGGAGGGGAGTCAAATGGTGGGTGACAGAGTGACTTGGAGGCGATTTGTCTGCGGCCACCCTTTGCGGGATTAGGGCGTCGGGCTATAGATAGATAGATAGATAGATCTTCATTCTTACTTTCACCCTTTTTCTCATCCCTCTTCCTCCTCTTTTATTATCGCATTCATTCCACTGTTTAGTCCATTTTCTTGTCATAGTTTATCCTCTTAAAACATGTTATGCATTTTACTCCTTATTAATTTTACACCTCTTTGTCTTTCATCCCAGCATCACACAATACTTTTCTCGGCTCTTCTTCCTTCTCTTCTTCTTCCTTCTCAAGCTGAATAGAGCGGTTGTAAATCTAGTCGGTAACCTTTCTATTCTCCTCTCTTCCTCTTCTCTTCTGTGTCTTTTAATTTTTATTTTCCTTTCCATTATTTTTCTGGTGACCTCTCTTCTTTACTCTCTTCTCTTTTCCTCTCCTCTCCTCTTTTTCTTCACCTTTTTTTCCAGTTACTTTCCTCACAGTCACCCACTAAATTAGTTCCTAGCGACCTCTCTTCTTTACTCTCTTCTCTTTTCCTCTCCTCTCCTCTTTTCCTTCACCTTTTTTTTTCAGTTACTTTCCCCACAGTCACCCACTGACACCTCTCTTCCCTCTCACACCAAGCCCAAGCCCTCATCGACAAGGAGTTCGGTAGCACTCCAAGTAAGTATTTGCATAAGAGCGGAGTGACTGGATACCCACCCCTCTCACACCACCACTCCTCTCACACCACTTCCCTCTCACACCACCTCCCCTCTCGCACCACCACCCCTCTCACACCACCACCCCTCTCACACCACCACCCCTCTCACACCACCACCCCTCTCACACCACCACCCCTCTCACACCACCTCCCTTCTCACACCACCTCCCCTCTCACACCACCACCCTTCTCACACCACCTCCCCTCTCACACCACCACCCTCTCGCACCACCACCCCTCTCACACCACCACCCCTCTCACACCACCACCCCTCTCACACCACCACCCCTCTCACACCACCACCTCTCTCACACCACCACCCCTCTCACACCACCACCCCTCTCACACCACCACCCCTCTCACACCACCACCCCTCTCACACCACCTCCCCTCTCACACCACCTCCCCTCTCACACCACCACCCCTCTCACACCACCTCCCCTCTCACACCACCACCCCTCTCACACCACCACCCCTCTCACACCACCACCCCTCTCACACCACCACCCCTCTCACACCACCACCCCTCTCACACCACCACCCCTCTCACACCACCACCCCTCTCACACCACCTCCCCTCTCATACCACCACCCTCTCACAACACCCTTCTTTTCACGCCACTACCCTTCCCACACCACCTCTCTTTTCCTCCGACCCAAATGACTTGCCCACCGCTATCTTCACTGCACATTTAAATCAGGGTCTTTTTCGGTTGATTTTGACGCCTATGTATTGTGTGTGTGTGTGTGTGTGTGTGTGTGTGTGTGTGTGTGTGTGTGTGTGTGTGTGTGTGTGTGTGTGTGTGTGTGTGTGTGTGTGTGTGTGTGTCCCTCCTCAGAATGACTTGCTCTTTACTGCCCTCACTCATCATTTAAGCTTAGGAAAATGTTTTAATTTCCTGTTACTTTCGCGTGTATTATTAAGATTCAATTTCGATAGGTGACTGGGGCAAGGAGCATTGTTTGGATCTGGAATTCATTACAGGTCGTATTTAATTTTCCATGAGACCCACTAGTAAGTAATCCATCCTAGTTATTTCTTATTCTTATTTATTTATTTATTTAAAGCCAAATGTCAGCATCTTGAACCTGTAGAAAAAGTAGGCTATAAATTCTTGTTCCTTTCCTCAGTATATAAAAATGAAGAGGAGTAAAAGAAGAGCAGGAGAGGGGGATAGGAAGATTTAATGATACAGTCTCTTTGGAAAGTTAGATTTTTTTTTTCTTTTTTTAGATTTTTAAGAACTGGTCACTGTACAGTAGGTAAATTATTTCGGGGCATGTTGAAAAGACATTAATTCATGTCAAAATATTTATTATCATTGTCATCTACATTAATAGTATCCAGTATAATATATTCAGTGACAGCGCCCCTTTAGGTGGTAGTAATAGTAGTAGTAGTAGTAGTAGTAGTAGTAGTAGTTGTAGCAGTGAACATGAAACGACTTCTCAGAATGAAAGCGTCTGGAGTAGTCAGAAATATTGTTCTTCCAGACGATTAATTTTCACCTCAGGAGAGACTTTTCACACGGGAAGGGAGACGCAGAGCCAGCATTAACCCCTTCACCACGAGACATCTTCCTTACAGTGAATAAAATCGTCTGGGGGCGGCGAGAAAGAGATATTGCGTCATCGGTGAGAAGTTATTAACCGCTTGGATTATTATTTTATTCCTGCTGACGTTATGCGATTATATTCCGCAGAGAGAGAGAGAGAGAGTGCATGTATTCCAGCTAAAGTTACGCGATTTCTTTTGACACTTTTGTTTTTGACGATTTCGCGTGCTAGCAGCCAGTTGGTCAGGGCGGAGAAAAATGGAAGAGACCTTTATCCCACAATGGACTGTTGTTCATGATGATGATGATGATGATGAGGAGGAGGAGGAGGAAGATTGTGCCTCAAGCCAGATATAAAGTTTCGATTAGGAAAGATAATGATGATGATGATGATGATGATGATGAGGAGGAGAAGGAGGAGGAGGACTTGTGCCTTGAGCCATATTTTAAGGTTTTGATTTAGAAAGATTAAATTCCAATATTAATTCGGACGCCTCTAAAATATTAAACCAATTTAGAGTCGGAAACAGTCGGCTCTATAAACGATGCTGACACGAGGCAATAAAGTGTCTTGCTTGAGCGGCCGACAGCGCCACACGGCAAGGAGTTACGTGGCACAAAGCTTGCATCCATTAAGCTTCGTCTTTATCTGATGCATATTTATTCTTTATTTGGATTAGTGCCAGGATGAGTTAGTTTTTTATATGCGTGCTATTTCCAGACAGTTTTTGCAGCTTGTAATACATGAGTTGTGATGCGCTCGGGGTAAACCGCCGAATAGTCCTTTAAATCTGATGTTATTTTGTTTGCTGTGGTGTTGCTTCATATTATTGACGTCTGAAATTAAATAGTGTATGTGGAGAAGACCTGCTATCGGTGTTTCAAGCGAAGATGAAAAGATCTGAGTAAAATGCACAGTTATCAGGCAACTCTTACATATAGAAATCTTGCTTTCCTTGTCATTTAAAAGCTTTTGTAGAAT
>NC_136977.1:4199657-4304657 GCF_032717465.1 Coenobita brevimanus | reverse complement strand
ATAAAGAATGAGACTAAGAAGTAACGTAGAGAGGAAAAATAAAGATAAAGCCAATTAAAACTATACTCTATTCACTCTAACTAAGCCTAAAATCACCCTCACTTCATCTTACATAACTCTAAGAGGATAAGATTGGAAAATGGTGCTAGTTACGAAGAAGTGCTATGAAAAGGATGTAAGCTGAAGCATTGTTTTATTCTGTCATTGAGCTGAGAGGAATAAGCTACGAAAGGACGAAAATCTTTGCCTAGTTAAAGTGAATAGGGTACTGACAGGAGAGAGAGAGAGAGAGAGAGAGAGAGAGAGAGAGAGAGAGAGAGAGAGAGAGAGAAAGAAGAAGCTAAAACAAACCAGAAAGAGTGACGAAACGAAAGGAAAGAAAAACAGCAGGGAAGAAAAAAATTAAATGCTAAAGAAGAGGGAAGAAGACGAAAGTAAAAAAAAGATGAAAAAATACAGAAAATGAAAAAAATAGAGAAGGAAAATAAAGAGAAAAGAGAAAGGGAGGCAAAAGAAGGTAAAGAGAAACGAAAGAGAGGGAAAGAGGCAAGCAAACAAACGTAAGAAAAAAGAGAAAGACAAGAAAGAGAAGATAAAGAAAAGCAAAAAAAAAAAAAAATGAATTGGACCAAAACCAAGGTAAAGGAAAACAGTAGAAAAAAGACTGAAACACAAACTGAAAAATAAGGTTCTCTCTCTCACACACACACACACACACACACACACACACACACACACACACACACACACACACACACACACACACACCGTCCTTGTTTTCACCTGGTTGTGGAGGAAGGTAAGCGAGGTGTGTGTGTGTGTGTGTGTGTGTGTGTGTGTGTGTGTGTGTGTGTGTGTGTGTGTGTGTGACTCAGACTGCAACCCATGAGTCTGTCAGTAGGTCACACATATGTTGCCCTTTTTGGAGGTCAGGTCACTTTGGAGGGTTGGAGGAGGTATGGGAGTGAGGAGGTGGAGTTGGGGAGGTTGAGGGAGGGGTTGGTGGAGGTGGTGATAAAGTGGGGTGATCGGGCTGATAGGGAGAGGGAAGGATGATGATGATGATGATGATGGAAAGTGAGAGGTACTGTGAGATAATGCGTTGGTTGGGGAGAGGGTGGGGGATGTGTGGAAGAGGAGGGGGGAGAATAATGTTGACAGGTGTGGATGTAAGTGCTGACAGAGTTGGGTGAGTGAGCTGTTTGGGAAGGGGAAGGGTGATGATGATGATGATGATGATGATGATGATGATGAATGAGAAGTAATGAGGAGGGCTTTGTTGAATGGATGGTGATGTGAAAGATGTGGAAGACATGAGAGGCGAAGAGATGGTATCTGCCAAAATTTTTTAGAGGGTGTGAGCACATGAAGAGATGAGAGGTATAAGAAATAAGAGAAAGAGGAATAGAGGAAGATAACAGTAGAAGAGCAAAAAGAAAGAGGAATAAAGATAACGATAAGACAGTAAAGAGGAAGAGGAGCAGAGGAATATAAGGACAGGGCAGTGAAGAGGAAGAGGGATGAAGGAGAACAGTGACAAAACAGTGACTGGAAAGAGGAACAGAAGATAACAAGAGAGCAATAAAGAGGCTGACTTGCTTATTGAGAGGAGAGTGGGTAGAGTCAAAGAGTAAAGAACCGCGTTTTAAGTGGCATCAAAGGCTAGTAACACCTTTTCCTTAGCGATTTATTTTGCATATAACACCACAAAACCCTCTTGTATGTATTTCCTATCGTTTTCATAATGTGCAAAATAAATCGCTTTGGAAAATGTGTCAGGAAATCTCAAAAGCCACTAAATGGACGACACTGATATGAAAAAAATAGTGGAAATTAGGCTGAGAAATGGAAGCTAGGTGGAAAGGGAAGGAGGAAACGAAGGGAAGAAGAAAGTTAGTGATCGACGAAGGCTGACAGAGAAGAAAAATAGATGCTGGCAAAGTATTGGAGAGGGAGGGTGAAAATTGACACAAGAAAGAGAAAAGGCTGACAGGAAACAGTGAGGGCTGCTGACGGGAGAGAGAGAGAGAGAGGGAAGGGAGGGAGAGAAGGAAGTGACACAAGAAAGAGAGTAAAGTGACACAAAATAATGAGGGTTGCTAACAGGAGAGAGAGAGGGGGGAAGAGAGAGGTGGAGGGAGAGGAGAGAGGATTGGAGGGGGTGGGAGAGATGAATGGAGAGGGAGAGAGGGAGTGAGGAAGGGATTGGAGCGAGGAGAGGAGAGAAGAATAGATGCTGACAAAACATTCGAGAGGGAAGGGATGGTGATGGCAAAAGAAAGGGAGAGGGGTGACAGGACACACTGAAGGTAGCTGACAGGAGAGGGAGTGATGGGGAGGATGGGGATGCGGCACAGAGAGGAGAGAAAGATGGAGGCGAGGCTGACATGAGAGGGAGGATTGGGAGGAGACAGAGATGAGAAGGACAGAGACGTGGCACAAGGGAGAGAAAAAGGAAGGAAAGGCTGACATGAAGTTTTTTTATTTTTTTTATTGAATATAAGAGAGAATCAAAGCCTAAAAGAGTATAAAACATTTCTTACAAGGAGAGTTAGAAAAAATAAAAATGAAACCAAAGTCAAGCCCGTTCTTATCGAGATGCCTGGACACACTGATTTTAAAAGAGTGAAATGCATAAAATTAGTGGAAAAGACGATAAAAAGAAGACAGTTCCAGAGTTAATCAGTTGCATTAATATTGCAAAAGACCGAGAAAACCAGTCAACTTTTTGCTCAAGGGAGTCTGACAAAAAAAAATGATGAATGTGTAGTTTCAAGGAGTTACAGGGACTATTATTACCTCAAAAGTTCTTACGACCCATACCAAAGAGAGAGAGAGAGAGAGAGAGTGAGTGAGTATAGTAAGAGGCGGTGACAATAGAAAGGGAAAAGACTGACACACCACAATGAAGGTTGTTGACAGAAGAAAGAGGGATGGAAGACAGGAGGAAACCAGAGAGAAAGACAGACAGCTGGATATTAGGGGGGTGGGGGAAACGGGGGAGAGAAATGTAAGGCGAGAAGGGGAGAGGGATGGTAGGGAGGAGGAAACGGGAGAGGGAGGGAGGGAGAGGGGAGAGATACTGGAGAGGGGGAAATGGATAAACAAGAGAGAGGGAGAGGATGGAGGGGGACTGACAGAATATTCAAGGTGGAAGGGAGGCGGTGTCACAAGAAAGGGAGATTGACACGCCATACTGAGGAAGACAGATGGTGGACAGGGAGAAAGGGAGGCATTGTAGGAAATTGGGAAGAGAAATTTGGAGAAGGACGGTACGGAGGGGGAAAAAGGGAGAGACAGAAGGTAAAAAGTGAGAAAGGTGTAAGGAAAGGAGGGAGAAAAATATAGTACAGTAGAGAGAAGGGAGAGAGAGGGTAAAGAAGGCGGGTGACACGGGAGAAGGGAAGAGGCTGACACACAAGAACATTAGAAAGGAGGACAGGTACTTAGGTTTGTTGTCCCACACGAGGTAGCTCCTGTCAGTGAAGGTAAAGGTGTGAAGCTGTCTAAATGAGAGAGCTTAGAGAAACAACATTCCCTTTCTCTCCCGACCCTCCTATCATACCACCTGGGGGAAAAATCAGAGAGGGAAAATTATATGGAAGAAATTACTTGGAAATTTTTATGGGAGAGACAGACAAAAGTATTCTCGAGCAAGCCATGTAGAATGAGTGGGTTGTAAATTATCTGAAGTGCGAGTTTTATATATATTTTTTGAATTTTTAAATGTCGGCTTTGCGTCCATCACCAACAGCAGGCGGACGAAAACAGGACAGTGACTCATAGGCTGTTAATTACTCGGTTAATATAAACATCCTTATTTACATATTCATTGAGTTGTCAGGCAATAATCATTAAATTATACTCATTTGGCTTGGATCAGCTGTCAGTCCGTGAGAGAGAGAGAGAGAGAGAGAGAGAGAGGAGACTGACACCCGACACAGAGGGAGGGAAGGAGGCACGGAGGGAGGGAGGGAGGAAAGGAGAGAAGATTGACACAAGACACAGAGGGAGGGAAGGAAGGGAGGGAGGTCTGACGCGGGTAGCAGGGAGGGAATGAACGTAGGGACGGAGGGAAGGAAGGGAGGGAGGTCTGACGCGGGGAGGAGGGAGGGAATGAAGGTAGGGACGGAGGGAAGGAAGATAGGGAGGAAGGAAGGGCTGACATGAGAGAGAAGATCTGAAGCAACAAGGAAGGAGGGCTAGAGGGAAAGCTGACAGAGGTGAGGGGAGAAAGCGTGCCCCTACAGACAGACAGACATTCCTAGGAAGCGACAACACACACACACACACACACACACACACACACACACACACACACACACACACACACACACACACACACACACACACACACACACACACACACACACACACACACACACACACACACACACACACACACAGAAAAAATAAGACACGTAATTTGTGGGAATTGCGCAAAAATAGATATTGGAAAAATTCTCTAACATGCCAAAGATAATAATTAGTACTTTCTTACCTACTTTAGTTATTTTTAACCCCGTGGATGAGATGATGATGATGATGATGATGATGATGACAGTAATGGTGTGTGCTACTGCTCTTTCGAATGAAGAAATATAATAAGAAAAATCATCATCATCACCACCACCACCACCACCATCAGTATCATCATCATCATCATCATCATCATCATCATCATCATCATCATACCCCCGTTTCTCACTAATATAATGTGTGTGTAGGATTTATACAGTTGGGCAGCTTCGCAACCTTTTTCTTAACCTGTCTTGATCTGCATTGTCTTTCTTAATTTGTCTTGCCACTGCACATGACCTTAATTCTTTTCAGGCGTCTCAAAATCAACGTGTCATCATATTTCTTCCTTTTTGGTCAAGTTTCTTTTTTGGGGGGACAAGTGCCGCTGATGTTTATTCTTTGGTAAAAATAAAAGACGAGAAAATCACAGAAGGAAATCTGCGTATATAAAAATCACACTGAAATATGAAGCCCCAAGTCACACTAAATTTTTGCAGTGAAGTATTAGATGTATATTCAGTATTTTTGCGGTGAATAAAAGAGCATTTGCATTATACATAGTGGAAGGAGGCTATATACGTGATTTGGGTGGGGAAAAAACGAAGATGCTGCTTGATATATGTGAGAGAGGCACGAGCGAGGTCAGAGAGAGAGAGAGAGAGAGAGAGAGAGAGAGGGAGAAAAGTTCGGGATTTGAGACAGGGAGGATCGGGGAAGGTGAGGGTGAGGGTGAGCGAGAGGAAGAAGAAGAAGGAAAGAGGGTGATTGAGTGTGAGTGAGTGTGTGGTGGGGAGAGGGGCCAAGGTGAGGGTGAAGGTGAAGGTAAGGGAGGGTGAGGGAGAGAGTTTATGGTAAGGGTGAGGGTCAGGGCGAAAGAGAGAGAGGGAGAGGGATTTGGCAACAGTATGGATGAGATGAGGGATGAGAAGAAGAAGAAGACGAGGAAGGAAAGTGAATGAGTGAGTGAAGATGAGGAAGATGGCCAAGCGAGAGAGAGAGAGAGAGAGAGAGAGAGAGAGAGAGAGGAGAAGGGGTGACGAGGTGAAAGAGAATAGGAGTCAAGAAAAAGGAAAGAAAGATTTATGGGGTATGAGGAGGGATGAAGTATGCCATATTTGTCAGGCGGACGGCAGGAAAAAAGAAGAAAAAATAGAGAAGACGAAGAAGAGAGGAAGAAGTTGATTGACAAGAGCCCGGGGCAGGAATAAAAGACAATAATAAAAGTTGGAAGTAAAAAAAAGATGATTACAATGAAAGCCGGGTGAAAGATCGAGAGGCTGTGAGAGAGAGAGAGAGAGAGAGAGAGAGAGAGAGAGAGAAAATCACTGAATCACTGAGAGAGAGGTCATACGAAGCCAAAGCCATGCAGAATACGTCCCTACCACCACCACCACCACCACCACCACCACCACTACTACTACTACTGCTACTACTATTACTACTACTACTACTACTACTACTACTACTAATTTACTACAAGAGGTGTCCCAAAAGCTTGATAAAATGGTGTGGAGGGAGTAAAAATGTCTTAATAAAACACATCACCAGCCTGAAGGAGTTTAATATTAATAGATACTCTTATTCTATTCACAGACGTAAAAGAAGAGGCCAAAACAGCACTACGGCTCTCCCCCACCCTCCAAACCCTCCGAGGCTTGCGACAGGAGGGGAGGAGGAGGAGATGACAGGAGATGAGAAGGTATGTGACTTTTTTTTAACAGTGGATAATTAAGATGGAAAAAATTATATCCTGTGGTTTTTGGATATACGAGTACAGTGGGTATGATCTTCAGAGAGGAGGTATGATGCGGAGGAAGGGGAGAGAGAGAGAGAGAGAAACGAAAAGAGCCACGAAGCACACACATCATACTGAAACAATGATGGAAACTCCAGAAAACATAATACCGTATAACAGGGAAGATTTGTAGCGAAGAAGAAAGCACGTGAAAAATGAAGATAGATGAGGGAAGCATTAACACGAGGCAATGACAGAAAAAAAAAAAGAAAATGTCAAGCGAAAGGAATCCCGGAACAAGAGAGGGCAGATGAAAGGACGGAGGTGAGTCGGTATGTGGAGGATGAAAAGGCAGAATAAAGGAGCGTGTGGAAAGAGGAAAAGAAAATAATCAAGAGACATTTAAAGCAAAGATCGAGGTACGTGTGGTAAGTAAAAATGTATTATTAGAAACTTGGTAGATAAAAATAAATAAATCTAGAAATGTGTGAAAGATGAAAGAGAAGAAGCTGGGAGATGCGTGGATCATGAAAACGAAGACAGAAATAATGTGATATTTGAGGAAGAAATCTTGAGACATGTGGTAGATGAGAAAGAAGAAATGGAGGGACGAGGTGATGAAAAGGCAGAGAAGGGAGGAGAGAGAAATGGGGCTGGGAAAGCAGGAGGGAGGAGAGAATAAAAAGAGTAGAGGAAGAAAGACAGGTAAAGGGATGTTGGCACTGCAAAGGGAGTTGATAGAAAAGAAGGATGAGAGAGAAGGGGAATTTATTGGGAGGGAAGAGAGGGAGAAGGGGGTCGCAGGAAAGGAGGAGTGCAAAGGGGGTCGGGGGCAAGAGTGGGTGGGGGTAGGGGGTGAAGGGATGTGGGGAGGAAGAGAGCGGGCGGTAGGTGCGAAACAATAGGAGGGTCGGAAGAATAGCGAGACGCATGTACACAGACAGACTGACACCGTGAGGCTCATTGTGTGGGCGAGGCGCAGTGGATCATCGCCAGGGGTGGGGATGGGGCTGCGTGAGGCCTAAAAACACGGGGGGGGGGGGATCTTGAAAGTGAGAATGTGGGTGATAAAAGAAGACCCTGGGATTGTGTGTCATTGGTGGAACGCAAGGCCTGGGAGAAAAAATATTTGCCTCCTCTACTTTGGTACTGATTTAAATAAGTAATGCGGAGAATAGGTCTGCCAGTTCATACAGTTTCAATAAGTGTTCTAAAAATTAGGGTCAAAATCTCTTCCTCGGGTCTTCTAAGTGAGGTGTGGTTGGGAAAGGAAGACCCTGGGATTATTAGTTCGTTGATGAAACATATGGCTAGAGAAAATAGTTCTGAAGAAAGTGAACTGTCAATTTTTGGTGCCAGACGATTTACAGGTGTGTGGTTATTCACGTGAAGTATTCCCCTTTCTCCAGCGAGTCCCAGGGAGAGTCTGGAACTGTGATAAATTTGTAGAACCATGTACTTCTTCACCTCCCGTTGTGTTATGTGACGCTGAGTACAGGCAAATCATATCACATATTTTCCTCACAAGTGTTCGGAAAATTGTGGGCAGATTTTGAGGCCTTAGCTTCTTCTTCACTATGATTGCTTTAGAAAAAATTACTTATCATTTTCTTACCCCATAATCTTGTGAAATATATCCGTATATTATATTCAGTCGTCTAATGTGACCCATAATAATAAGCTGACGTCCTTATGCTGAAGAAGTTGACTCTCCCTTAACAACATCTTTTTTATTTCTTGTTTTTGTTACCGAAGACATTTATATCAGCTTAGAAGAGACCCCTGCAGATTTAAGAGGTTAAGATTACGCCCATAAATCTTGTGATATGAGGGGAGGGGTGGCGGGGCTAGGGATGGGGGGAAGAGGTGTGGGGATGGTCAGGGGTGGAGAGAGGGAGAAGGGGTCAGGGTGGGGGTATTTGCCTTGGTGTGCTTGTATTTCGTTCCATTGTCGTGTGTGTGTGTGTGTGTGTGAGGTTCGATTATCTGGAGCTGCGTGTTTGAGTGTGTGCCTTGGCTTTGTGTGTGTGTGTGTGTGTGTGTGTGTGTGTGTGTGTGTGTGTGTGAGAGAGAGAGAGAGAGAGAGAGAGAGAGAGAGAGAGAGATTATGTGTTGTAGTGTAATGAAGAACCGGATCTCTCCACTAGGGATGGGTAAGTCACACCTCACCCCATTATATATACAAAAGAGAACCCAGTGCCTCTCTTATTAGTCACTTTATTTGGATTCGAACACCGGAACCTACAAGTTACCGATGTCGAGGCGGTCACTCTGCCAACTAAGCCACCGAGACTCATGTTTCTCTCTCTCTCTCTCTCTGTAGACCTTGCTTCTGACCTAACACTTATCCGTCACTTTCCTCCTTGACCCATGGCATGTTGGAAGAGAAACATCGTCTCTCTCAGTTTAGTAAGATTAAGGTGAAGAAAAAGGTGACTTGCGAGACGAACTTTTGCTCTTGATTCGACATAAAGCCTGATTCGATAATTTACGACTCCTTATGGTAAAAATCCTCAATGTTCACGTACCCAGATTTACGAGACGCACCGAAACAATATAAAAACCATCGCTCACGTCACACTTCCCCCCTGACCCGTGCATAACAATAGGTCTTTTGTTGTCTGTACATATAAGGCAATTTTTATGTATGGTTATTCATGTGATGGCTTTTGTGTCTCATTAAGGTCGGTATGTTATTTGCTTTCTATAAATATTGTGTGATTCTTTCTTTTCTCCCATTTGAAGTTGTGTGGCCTTTGCATTACCTCTCTTTCACCCTTCGTCGTTCCTCTCTCTCTCTCTCTCTCTCTCTCTGTCTCTGTCTCTCTCTCTCTCTCTCTCTCTCTCATGTTGTGTGTGTGTGTGTGTGGTAGGACTTGTCTGAATAGCCGTTCATGTCAGAATTGTCAGTGTTTGTGTGTCGATATATGTGACAAAGTGTACGGCGTTTTGAGAGATAGACGAATTTATAGCTGAGAGAGAGAGAGAGAGAGAGAGAGAGAGAGAGAAGGAGGCTTACGGCACTCACTCAATGCGGGGAAAAAAAAAAAAAAAATCAGGAGTGACAGGTTTATAGGAGAGAGAGAAAGAGAGAGAGAGAGAGAGAATCACTAAACATTCACACACAAAACAGAAATACAGTAGTAAAGAACCCCACGAAAAGATACTGTGAGCAATAAAAAGAGACGAAAAAATGTGAAAACACACACACACACACACACACACACACACACACACACACACACACACACACACACACACACACACACACACACACACACACACACACACACACACACACAAGACACAGCAAATAAACAACAGAGAAAACCCCAGGAAAAAAAATATCAGGGAAGACTTTTATAAACAGCAAGAGAAAAGAGGAAGTGGAAAAAAGAGTGATGTCATGCTTCCCAGTCTGTCAGTATATCTTAAGACAATCGGCAAAACAAACTGCCAGACCTTACACGCACGGACACAAACACACACCTGACTGAGAGGCGGGGAGGTGTGAGGTGTGTGAGAGAGGTGGGAGTGGGAGGGAGTGTTAAGTGCAAAGGTGATAGAGTTGTGATGAAAGTGAGCTGAGGTGTGCATGGAGAACTGTTAGATTTGATTTGTGGAAGGGCAAACGTGAGGGGTGAGCTGGGATGGGGAAGGGAACAGGTGTAGTGTAAAGGTGATAAGAATGAGATGTGAAAGAAGAGAGGTTAGGTGACTGGGGGCTAAGGTGTGGGTGAGAAAATGAAGTGGGATGTGGGAGTGAGTGAGTTGGGGGTAGGTTGAGTTGTGGGAAGCTGTGATGAAGATGTGTTTGTGTGCTGTATTTGTGAGTTGTGACTGGGGTGATGTGAGGTGATGGCGTTGGAGGGGTGGGAGAGGGTGTGTAAAAGGTGCGCAGGTGATGGGGATGAGCTAAGGTGTGACTGTGAAAGTGTTAGATGTGATTTGTGAGAGGAGAGATGTGGGGTGTGAGGAGCGGGAGATGGAGGTGGGGGTGTATTATGAGAAGGTGTGATGGACGTACTTTAAGGTGATGGGTGTAAGGTGTGACTAATGAAGTGTGATGCGTGATTGGAAGGTGTAAAGTGGCAGATGGATTTTGGGGGTGATGGACGAAATGGAAGGATTTGGGATTTGATGGGGTATAACGTGATTGAGGAGAGAGATATGATGATGTGTTGGTAATGTGCTATGATGGGAGGCGTGTGAGGTGGCATAAAGGTTGTGAGATGATGTGATGTGGTCTGAAGATGTGCTGAGGTATGTAAGGATGTTCTGAGGGGATGGGTAAATTTGGGGCAGTGATGAGTTGCTGTGGCAGGTGTCTGAGGTAGTATGTGAGCTGTGAAGTTAGGAAGGCAAATTAGGAGAGAGGAAGTGGGGGTGTGTAGTGATCTGAGATACTACAAGACGATCAGGCGATAAACTGGACAGATGTGGGACGGGAAGTGGACAGACAAACTATATGGCGGAGGTAGGGGTGAGGGTGAGGGGTAAAAGTAAGACAGGGAAGAAGGGGGAAGGGGGGAGAGGAAAGGAACAGAAATGTGACGTGACAGACTGGACAGAAGTGCGCCAAGAGAGTGTGACAGGAGAAGGGGTGGCAGATGACGTGTGTGTGGGGGCGGGTGAGACAGAGAGGATGGGGGAAGGGGAGTGGGGCTGAGTAGAAAATACGCGTATAACAGTTAGATGAAGTGTGAAGGATAAATTTGACTGAAGTGTGACAAGCAAGTGTGACAAACGTGAGGGGTTGAAGGGTAACAAGAAAGGGGCAGGGAGACTGGGGGTTATGAGTGGGGAGGAGAAAGGAGTAGCACACGTGTAATGATCAAATGACATGTGGGATGACAGAGTGGACCCAACTATGACAAGGAAGTGAGACAATAGGGAGGAGAAGGGAGTGAAAAGGGGGGATGGGGAGGGGCTATGAGGGAGGGAGGGGGAAGGGAAGGGGAAAAACACAACGTTGAAGTGATTAGAGAAAGTGTGGGGTGGCTAATTAGACAGAATGATGACAAAGACAGATAGGGTGTGGGTGGGATGACAAGTGTGGGAACGGGGGGAGGGGTGATTAGAGGGAGGGGGTAACAAGAAGGTGATAAGAGGGAAGGGGTTGGCAAGGAAGTGATAAGAGGGAGGGGGTGGCAAGGGTGTGTGTGATAAGGGAGGAGGGGCAGGGAGGGACGCGATGAACAAAAGCCGTCAGACATGCACACAGACACACCCATGATTTATAGCCTAATAAAATTTTCCTTCCGCCTGGACATCTTACTCGCCCCCCATGACCCATCCTACTCCTGTCTCACCCTGCCTCACCCCGTCCTGCTCGCTCTGTCCTGTCTTTCCCTGTCATGCCTCACCCTATCCTGCTTCGCCCTGTCCTGCCTCACCCAATCTTCCTACTACCGTACTCTGTCCTTCCTATCTCACCCTTTCCATTTCCTTACATTCTCCTGCTTCACCCTTCTCGGTCGTGCCATGTCCTTGCCTGCCTTGTCCTGCCTTACCCTGTCCCCTGCCTCACCCTGCCATACGTACCCTGCCTTGTCTCACCCTGTCCTGCTTCATCCAGTCTTACCCCACCGTCCTGCCTCACCTTTTGCTGCCTTATGTTGCCCTGCCTCGCCCTACTCCTGTCTTAACCTTGTCCTGCCTCAGCCTGTCCTGCTTGCCCGAGAGAGAGAGAGAGAGAGAGAGAGAGAGAGAGAGAGAGAGAGAGAGAGAGATTCGTTTGCATATTTCCTTAAACTGAGTCTCGTTCAGCCCAATATACTGACAATGGTAAGAATGGATTCATGGATTATCGGTAGGCTTATGGGAATCTTTAACACTATTTACAACACTAATTATATCTCCAGTAATACTTCTTCACAAACGGGGGTTCGAAACTGCGTCATTGTGAGTCTTGTGCGGTTTGACGACCTTAAAACGAATATTATATGGATGACTGGGCACAAAGCGCAAATGAAAATATCTTCCCAGAGTTCCCCTAATATGGCTTTGAGTGACACAGCCTTTTGACAATCAGCTTTACCAAAAAAATAAAAGTTTAATTTCTACGTGTTCATTTCATTTGGCTGTTTTATTTAGAATGTGCTACTGCAAAACGATTTTATTCGGCTTCGAAACTCACATAGTACATTTATATTGAATTTTTTAGTACTGCCATCACGAGACGATTTCATTCAGCATTAAATGACCTTTCGTTGTGCAATGATGCCCTGAGAGAATGACTGAAATTCTTACGATGCTAACTCACTTCCTAAGATCGGAAAGGTTGTAGTTAATATAAAACATACAAAGAGAGAGAGAGAGAGAGAGAGAGAGGAGGGAATTGTGATGACTGATGAGCTTGAGAGAGGAATGTGCTTTGTAATCGTCATCATCATCAACAGCTTCGTTATCGCTGTAGTCATCATCATCGTCCTTATCGTTGTCGTCATCGTCTTCTTCCAGACTTTATCCTCTTATAAATGATGTGGTTAGAAAACAAGAAAAGATGAACACAAAGGAAGGGAAATCTATCAAAATACCCAGTAAAAAATAAAAAGTCAATTCCTATGGCGTCTTTATTTTTTTTTTTTGTTACACTTATGAAGCCTGCCTAAAATGAACTGGAGCTGAGGACTGGAAGCTTCCCTGACCTCTTACTGCAGTGGTATGAACTGTCTCGTAGCCTCCACACCGCCAGAGAGGGGAGATGGCTCCAGGTTATGAAAAAGATATGGTAACTTTTTTTTTTTTTTTCGGTTTCCCTACTACATGTAATAATAAGCAGAGTTATGATGATGATGGTGGTGGTGGTGGTGGTGGTGGTGGTGGTGGAGGTTTGCCATTCACTGAAGTATCGATGAAGGAGAAACTAAATTAAACTACCTGATCTGAACCATCTAAGACAAAACAGCCCCATGGCATCTGGAAACTGTAGTCTAAGAAAATGTCCTGTCTGGATAACATCTCTTGCAGACGCCAGGGAGGCCAATCATGCCAGTGTTCCTGTTACATGATTGGCTTGTCTGATAATCCCTATTTGACGAGGGCTTACACAGGAATATAATTATGTTTGTGTTGGAGTGAACATCACAGGACAGAAGAAGGATAAGCTTATTTTCTAGGTCAGTGATTGTGCAGGGTGGTAGATAAAGTCACTGTATTGTAGCAGATCTTGACACATTTCACACTGCCACAACACACACATGCACTTCACACTACAGCATCACACACTAACCACACACGAGTACCTCACACTGCCATACCTCACTCACATCCCACACAATCACACCACACACTGTCACACCTCAGACTCCTCATGTTAGCACGCCTCATGCATATCTCACAGTGCTATATCACACACACCTCACAGTACCGTATTACTCGCTGTCATACCTCATATAGCCTACAGTATACTTCATATTGTTATACCTTACACTACCACATCACACACTGCCAAATCTGCACTACCACATCACACATTTCGTTTATCAAAGTGTACATTCTGTGTGTATGGTAATCTGATAACTGGGAATATCAGTATTGGTGCTAATCCGTGTGTTGAAGGTATAAGTACTGATCTTAATTCGCCCTAAGCTAGGCATTAATATGTGCCTTGATGATATCCAATTAGAGCATTAGTGTGCTTAATGATATATGAATGTGTTGCAATCTCCGTCCTCTCATGGCACTAATTTGTGTGCTCATTCGTGTAATGAGGGTCTCAGTAGGGTTGTTAATTTGTCTTAATCAGTGTATTAATGTGTGCTAATCTAGAGTAGTGGTGCGATGAGGATACCTTGTCAGCGGGTTAATGAGAGTAGAGATAGGGCAACAGATTAGCCAGGTAATTAAGAGAAGGTAATTATGTAAGATTGATGCTCTGTGCGCAGGCTAGATAATTCGCTCCTTGAGGCCGAGCAGTCCTCCAACTTGTCATACACCTTCACATATCGTTTCTAAAGCACCGATACCCACCTTTCATATTGAATACATGTTCTGGCTGTCTTAAGGTTGATAAAATGATATTAGTGTTTTTTTTTTTTTTTTTTTTTTTTTTTGTCAGTCTGTATAGAAACGCTGTAGCATCCTTTCGAACTGCAGCCTATTGTTTTATCCAGTCCTCCACCATTCTATTTCTCAGGCCATAATCAGTTAAGTTTGGGAGTTCTTCTATTAGCTGAATAACGTTGTCTGGTAGGAGAAAGAATAATACAGAAAACAGTCGAATCGGTAGAGGTGTGGCCTGCTGTCCAAATACACCCAGGTTCGAATCCCTGCTGGGGCAGGGAATAGTTCTAGGATTTGAATTTCATTAGAGCAGACTTTACTGATCTACCAGAAGACCCGCCGACATGTTGTAGAAATATCCCTGCTAATAGCAATACGCCAGTCCGGTATGAGACAGCCCTAACATGCGTTCAGTTTGGACGGTGGGTGTTAGCGCCGAAGTGGTGACATGTGGAGGTGTGTAGTAAGTAGGAAGGCTGTTGGGCCTTGGAACGAACTGTGAAAGGTGCCCAGAGTCGGACACATAACTATAAGTCATAGTCAAGGATATACAGATAAATTCAAACTCTGTCAATTCAGGAGCCCATCTTAAAAATAATGGAATTGTCTTTTTGGTAACAATGATGTGTTATTAAAAGATGTCATCGTGTTTAGAGATCTATTTATCCTGCCACCTGCCTTCGGTTTATATGTCCCTTATGTTACTGAAGTTACACTCTCTATGTGCTGTAATGAATTCGTTTAGCACCTGCATCGTTTTTATATATTGATTTATATTGCATCTTTATGTGTGTGTATTTGTATCAGTCTTAATGTGTGAGTCTTTGGAGTTCCGGACCATTCCACTAAGGGAGGGAGACTGCCAGAAGTAACCCATACCCATCGGCCAAGTACGAACTAAAATGGAGTGGGTGACGTGAGAGGAGTGCATGTGAAAATGGTGTTGTCAGGTGTGGAGGAGTACTTGCGACCTGAGGCTAATTGTTTTACCTACATACATACGGTTTCTTTCCAGACGATTTGTTACCGGAGTCTTCCCCAAATCCTGAGTAAAATCGTCTGGCGTCATCAGGAATAAAAAGAAATAAGGTGTCATTGCGCTGAAAGGGGTCTGTGGTTGCTGATGGACTCTCTCTCTCTCTCTCTCTCTCTCTCTCTCTCTCTCTCTCTCTCTCACACACACACACACACACACACACACACACACACACACACACACACACACACACACACACACACACACACACACACACACACACACACACACACACACACACACACACACACACACACACACACACACACACACGACACGACACGACACGACACGACACAACACAACCCTTTCCATTCCTCACACACAACCTCTCTCCCTCTCCCTCTCTTCATTCTCCCCTCCCCTCTCTCTCTCTCTCTCTCTCTCTCTCTCTCTCTCTCTCCCCTCACCCATTCTCCCCTCCCCTTTGCTCCCCGCCTTCAAGAAGATATATTATTCATGAAAACGCAATTGCACATCGGCATAATGCTGATTTATGTCTGCCGCTTGCATTCCCGATGGCGAGGCTGCTTGTTGCCGAAGAAACGACGTCCGAATTAACGATGTCCAAATAAACGATGTCCAAATAAGTGATGTCCAAAGAAATGATGTTCAAATAAGCGATGTCCTAAGAAACGATGTCCGAATAAACGACGTCCGAATAAACGATGTCCAAATAAACGATGTCCGAATAAGCGATGTCCAGAGTATAGGCATTATCATTTTTGGCGGAGATCAAAATATTTCCCCAATGATCGTCTTAATTGCCCTGAGAGATGTTGATAATTCTTGACTGGGTTTTTAACAGTTTTATTCCTTTTGTTTATAATTTGTGTTTAATAGTTTCGTCTCTCTTAGATAATTAGTGCTTTCTATAATGGATATATATTCGCTAAATCTTGGCATAAATGATCATTATTATTAAGCGTCGTTGCCAATTTTTTTCTTATTGATGGTTTCCAATGTATGATTTTTACGTTTTCCTTCGTTGTGACCCATATTTGCCTTAATTGATATTAGCCAAATTCGGATACTACCAATAATAATAATAATAATAATAATAATAATAATAATAATAATAATTAAAATGGAGATAGTAATAATAGTAGTAATAGTAGTAGTAGTAGTAGTGGTGGTGGTAGTAGTAGTAGTAGTAATAGTAATAATAATAATAATAAAAAGCACTTTCACCCATACTGATTCGGTGTTTCTAGTCCTGAATGATTTTTTCCCTTATATGTGACTTCCTTACAATTTTTAAAATATAATTTACATTCACCAGCTCGAAGTAGTTAATAATAATGATGATAATAATAAAATAATGAAGTGCTATTACCCATATAGATTCGGTGATACTGGACATATGCGCTGTGTTTCCATGTTTCGCTGGGTGTGGTAATTTTAAGTGCATTAATTAAAAACTCAAATTCATGCCACGCCATTTGACTTCAGTGACACAAGAAAAGTTTATAAAAAGGTACTTAATATAGGCTAGTTCATTGGGCGGTATTCTGCTGCAAACACCTCTTCCCTGCCGGTTTATTTCTGATTCTGCGTCTTTGCTATATTCTTGTGTGTTGTTCGTGCAATCTCTGTCGACGTTAAGAAGCTATAAGGAGCAAAAAATAGGATGTTAATGGGTAGTCTGGAAAATAAATCGCTAGGGAAGAGTTGCTAGGGAGCCTCCTTACCCGATGAGAACAGACCAACTTGGTATTTCAGAATTTTCGTCCTGTGTTCGGGAGGTAGAGTCAGAAACAAAAGATCGTCTAATATTTCACCTCTTGTACCCAGCTTTCTTTACTTATTAATATCCATAAACTGAGAGAGGCTTGGTATGTTTCTCTGTCTTTAGGTATGATGCATCAGGGAGGAAAGTGACTGATATGCTTTAAATGTGAATAGGATGCATTGGAACCGTACGTGAACTTTTGTCCCAGACTGTACAGCATAGGAGAGAGTGGTGATTATTTTTGTGTCCACCGTTCCTCTCCAAAGACGGTGTTCGATATTACTTTCCCCTCGCCATTTTTTCCCCACCCGGTAAAGGCTGGGGGAGATAACGACCTGAGGTAATTTATTCATCCCCCTCTCCCTCCCCCCTCCTCTAGTGTCCTCCACCCCGTCCCTCTCCCCCCTTCCCCCAGTCTCCTCCACCCTTCCCTCTCCCTCAACCCCTTACTCAGTCCCTTACTCTCTTCTCTCCCTATCCCCATCCCATCCCCACTTCTTTCCCCTCCCTCTGACCCCTCCCCCCATTTCATCCCTCTCTTTCCTCTCCTCGCCTCCCTCTCATCCCCCTTATTTCTTCCCTCACCATCGCTTCCTGCCCCAGTTGACACCCCCCAACCCTTCCCCCACTCTCCTCTCCTCTCTTTTCCATCTCCCTCTCCATTTCCCTTCTCTCCTCAATATTCTCCCACTCTTCTTTCCCTCTCCCATCTCCCCTTTTCCACTCCCTTTCTCTTTCCCCTTCATCCTCTTCCCCTTTCCGCTCCCTCTCCCATTTCCCTCTTCCTCATCTCCCTTTTCCCCTCCCTCTCCTCTTTTCCTCTTTCTTCTCATCCTCTCTCTCATCTCTTCTCCTTTCCCCTTCCCTCTCTCCTCATCTCTCCACCCTTCCCCGGTCCCCACTCTCCCTTCCTCCACCGCGACCTCTGACCCCCACACTAGCTTGACCCCCACGCGACCCAACTCTCTCCTCCGATTTATCCCACGCCGCCCCGACCTCAGGATCAGGGTTGGGTGGCAGTCAGTCGTGCCTTACTGTTTAGAACCCGTGTCCTTCCCTTAAAAAATGCACTCCACATTGGGTCTCTTGTCCTTTCTCTTATTACCGTTTCTCTCTTCTTTTTTGTCTTCTCTTCACCTGTCTCCTCTTGCCTTCTCTTGCATTGTCTTTTCGAGCCACATTTTATTCTCTTATTTCCTCTTCTTCTCTTCCTTTCTTTTCCTATTCTGTTTTTACTGTCATTATGGTGCCACGTCAGCCCTTACTGCGCTCATTTCTTTCCTCCAAAATCTTCTTTTCTCTCCTCATCTCTCCTCTTCTCTTCTCTGTTATTTTTCACTGAGCATCCCTAATCTTGTCTTCCCTTCTCTTGTCTTCTCACACTGTATTTATTCATGTGTTATTTTTTGACTGTGTGTCCAACCCTTTCAGTGTCCAATCCATTCCCTGCCCTTTTGTTATATTTCTCCTATTGTCTTAAGCCATATCATGTATTGTCTTCTCTTGTCTTGCCTCTGCGTTTCTTTGCCTAGCTTTGTCTTCTCCTTTCTTCTTTGTATATATGCAGTTCACTCGTGGCTTTTTGTTTTTTCTTAACATCTCTTACTTTTCCTCACCCATGTCTGCTCTTGTCTTCCCCTGCTTTGCCGTGTGTAGTGTCCTTGCTTTTCTTCTTTCTTCCATCTGGTCATTGTTTAGATGGGCAAGCCTTGTGTCTGGTCCTTGTGCAGTCTAATGGAGTTGCTTACTTGCTCTTCTCTTTTCATCTGTCCTCCTTTACCATTCTTCTCTCCTTCTTTTCTCTTTTCTTTTCTTTTCTGTTGTCTTCTCTCCCCTTCTCTCTTCTCTTCTCTTGTCTTCTTTTCCCTCCCCTCCCCTCCCCTCCCCTCCCCTCCCCTCCCCTCCCCTCCCCTCCCCTCCCCTCCCCTCCGTTCCCTTCTATTCTCTTCTCTTTTCTCCTCTCTACCGTTCCCTGTCCTGCCCTTCCATTCTCTCTCCTTCCCCCGTCTCTTCACATCTCATTTCTTCTCTTCTTTTACCTTCTCTTCTCTTCTCCGCCTTTCTCTCTCCTTCCCTCCCTCTCGCTTGACCCTCCTCTCCCACGACCCATTATCCTCTTCTCCCCTTGCTTGCAATTTTCCTCCTTTTTTTTTTTTTTTTTTATCTCTTATTGTCCTAACTTTTTCCTCGGTCTTGTTTATTTTTTGTTTCTTGATTTCTCACCGCTTTGTCTGTCTGTCTGTCTGTCTGTCTGTCTGTCTGTCTGTCTCTCTCTCAAACATTTCTCTTTCTCTCCTTCTCTGCCTCCCTCCCTCCCCCTACCATTTCTCTTTCCCAATCCATTTTTCTCTTTATGCTCCTTTCCCTGCCAGACCCTGCCTGTGCCCACCTAAATCTCTCCTTTCCCGGCACACTCGTCTTTGCCTGCCCTCTTTTCTTGCCTAACACAGCCTCACCCGTCCTCACCCCTCCCTTTCACCCTTCCCACACCTCCCCTCCCACCTCCCTAGGGACTCTGTCACCCCATCTCACTTCTTTGCTCTCTTTTTTACTCTCATCCCTACCCTCATTACTCTTTTCCTTACTCTCCTCCACAGTGTTCATCACATCTCTGTAAAATCACAAGACAGACTTCTCAATGCATGCCAGTTCCAGTTTCCATACTTTATCTTCTGTTATTTCTGCTTTTTCATCTCATCCTTCCCACTTTTTCCCCACTTTCTCCTACAGTTTCCCCCACTCGTCTTCCATATTCCCTCCTTCTCTCCCACACCTTCCCACTGATTCCCTTCCACCCTTCTCACACTCCCCCGACGCCCACACCCAGTCCATCCTCTTCTGCCCTCTTTAATACAGTCACTGACCCGTGTTCACTTGAGTGTTGTTTGGGATTTGGGCGAGTAGGGCACACACACACACACACACACACACACACACACACACACACAGACCACCCCACATAGCCACGGAGCCAGGTTATGTTAGTCGAGATAAAAACAAGATCATGAGAGTTAAGCACCTAGGGAGAGGAGACGGATCGTGATGAGGGGCTTGTGAGGTCAGGGTGGGGTCAGGGTGGGGGTTGGGTGGGGTGGGAGATGAGGGGAAGGTGAGGTAGAGGTTGTGGCATGGTGGGGTTGGGGTTGGTGTGGTTGGGGAAAGTGGTGGAGGGTGAGGGCAAGGGTGTGGGAATTATGAGGTGAAGATGTGGAGTTTTTCGGCAGTGGTGTGGATGGGTGAGGTAATGGTGGTTTGTTGCGGGGTTAGGGTGGGGATGTTAGGGTTAGGGAGGGAGAGGGTGGGGAGGTGGGGGAGGGACTGAGAAACGTGGAGGGGAGGATGGGGACGAGGGAAGCGAAGGAATAGGTGAGATACGTTATTGGAATGATGGGGAGAGTGGGATTAAATAGGGAGAGGGCTGGAGGAAGGCGGAAGTAGGGTAGGGAAGAGGATGTATAATGGTGAGGTTCGGGGTGGGGGGGAGGACAGGGGAGAGAAATGTAGGGTAGTGGTAGTGGGATGGCAAGGTGTGGCGGAGTAGATTGAGGATAGTAGATAGTCGCTGCACACTACGTAATCTTTTAGAATTTAATATGGGGATGAGTTGGGAAAGTGAGTTTGAGAAGGGACAGGGTTGGACCAGGTGAGCATGAGGTGGGGTTGGGTGGGGGAAATATGGGGTCAGAGTGGGAGAGGTGTGGGGGAAAGGTGGGGTCAAGCTTAGGTCAAGGTGTTTAAGAGGTGGAGTCGGGGTGGTGGGGAGACTTAGAAAGGAGGATGGAGGGGTGGGGGATGGGTAGGGTAAGATGGAATGGGAGGGTCAGGTGGAATGGGAGGTGGGTAGGAGAGGAAGATGGAGTGGGAGATGGGTTGGAGAGAAAGATGGAGTGGGAGGTGGATAGGAGGGGAAGGTGGAGTGGGAGGTGAATAGAGGGGTAAGGTGGAGTCGGAGGTGGGTAGGAGAGTAAGGTACAAAGTTGGAGTGGAGAGCATTGGACAGAGGAGAGGTCAGAAGGTCGGTGAAGATGGGTCAGGAAAAGTGGAAGATGAGAAGAGAGGTCAAGGAATATGTGACGGGACCGTGGATAAATAAGGAGATGAGGGAGGAAAAGAAGAGGAAAAGAGGTGGAGTCAGACAATGAGGTGGTGGGGGAGAGGAGGGGTCAGACAGTGAGGTGGTGGGGGAAAGATGGGTAAGACGTTGAGGTGGAGGGGGAGGAGGTGGGGTCAGGCAGTGAGTGTTTAGGGAGATGTGGGGTTAGACAGTGAGTGTTGGGGGAGAGGTGGGGTCACATTGAGTACTGGGGGGTAGATGGAGTCAGACAGTGAGATGAGGAAGGGGAAGATGAATCAATGTAGTGAGGTTAGGAAAAAAATTGAGTGGCGCGGGACAGGTGAGGGTCAATGATGCCAGGTAGAAAATTAGATCAGACATGTGAGGAATGATGATGATGGAGAGGGAAGAAATAAAAAAGGGTGGACTCAAACAGAAATTACGAGTTAGAGGGTAATGGGGAGGTGGGGTGAGAAATGCAGTTAGTTGAGGAGGGAGTGGTGAGAAAAAAATTAAGGTGTTCCCTTGAGAGAAGAGAAATAGTGTGGGTCGAGGAAGTAAGGGGTCAAGAAAGAAGTAAGGTTGGGGTCAGAATGTCAATGAGATGGGGTCAGAAATGCAGTTTGATAATGGAGGGAGTGGTGGGGTAAAGAATGAAGAGGTGTTACGAGGTGCGGCAGTGGTGGGAGGGGAAAGGTTGGTGGGGGGGAAGGTTGCAAGTAATAGAAGTGGGATGGTAGGGGAATGCGTGGGGTCACGTATTAGGAGAGGTGTTCTGAGGAGTAGAAGGAGGAGGAGTAAGGGAAGTAGTAGTAGTAGTAGTAGTAGTAATTGTGGCAGCAGTAATAGTAGAGTAAAAAAATAAATGAATAAATAAATAGATAAATAAAACTAGGGTCAGTCAGGGTATGGGTGGAGTCAAGAGTTAGGCAGAGGTCTGGGGGATGATGTGCAGTGCTTACAGAGTCAATTTAGATAATGCTTAGAGCTGCAGGACCCTCGCTGTGGGAATAATTCGATAATTCCACCGATGATAAACAGATCCTCCGTGACAGATACAACCCGATTAACGTCACTCGTATGATAATGCACATCAGCGTATCGGAAATTAATTCGGTCCCCCCTGTCTGTTTACCTCCAAGCAAGACCCTTCGGTTTTAACTCTATTTTTAGCCTTACGATAGGTCTTCGCCCAACCAAGCCTGCTAAAATCGTCTGGTGGTAGCAACAGGACAGGAAATTTACTAACCGATACATTTTTACCAAGTTCCCCTTTTCTATTAATTTTGTCTCTGTTTTCTATTTTTTGCGTAATTCGCGAGAGACTTTCACCAAGCTGGGTTAAATCGTCTGATGTTGGCAAAAGTATAGTTATTAGACTTCAGCTGAAGTTAATCTGAAGGCTATCTCTGTCTACCGATCAAGCCAGTTCCTTTTCTATTAAGTGTATTACTATTAACTGTATTTTCTGTTAACTGTATTTCTAATCATTACGAAAGGTCTTCCCCCACCAAGCGTAGTAAAATCGTATGATGCATAGAAGAATACAGTAGATTAAACAGCTAAAGCTCTGCGTCTTTACCTCTGTTTACTCCTTATAATACGAGAGATTTCCTTCAGCTTGAAAAAAATCGTCTGGTGGTAACAAAGACAACATGAGATAAATAAAAGTTGCGTCTGTTTACCTGAAGAACTATCCTTTGTCCTTCAGTGAATTTTTAACCCCTTCGATTATAAGATACATTATATTTGGCTGAGAAAATCGTCTGTCAGTAGCAACAGTAAAGATAAAAGGATATTAGTGTGTCAGATATTTAGTCAGTGTGTCAAAATGTAGTTCGAAGGCCGTATATGATCGCTCAAGCAAATCCTTTCGTCACGAATCTTAACTATTTTACTCCTTCACTGTGAAAACGAAAGAGTCTGGCTTCATCAGGTATAAAATGGAAATCTTCGTTGTCGATGTACAGGTGTGAATTTTACCTAGAGTTACTTACCATCAGAGAGATTAAAATTTACAGGAAGTTACTTACCATCGGAGAGAATAATATTTACAAATTGGGCAAACCTTTCCCTCCTGATTGCATAATATCTTCATCACGAAAGGTCTTAAAATTGAATACGGTAGTCCAGTGTTAGCAAGAATGAAACAGAAATAGACGGTATTTTATTGAAGGATTAAAAGGGATGAAACAGAAATAGACTTTACTGTATTGAAGAAGTGAAAGTAATAAATCAGAAATAGACGGTGCTCTACTGAAGGAGTGAATGGAGTTTGCTTTGCCACTTCCACCAGAACCCACCTGTAGCACCTGTGACCACACCTGCAACAATTAACCCCTTTATTGTGATGGTGAAATTGCTCTTTTATTCCTGTCACCCTCAGGATTTTTATTTTTTCTTGGGATAGACTTCCTAACAGAGGGACTAAAGGAAAAAAAAAAAAAAGGTCACTATTAATCACTTCACTATGATGACGAATTCTTACCCTTTTTTTTCCACCATTCTCAAGACTTTTATTAATTTTAGAAAAGGTCCTTTGAAATGCAGGGGGTATTGGACAAATCTAGGCATCTCAGATCGAAAAGTCTCACGCAAGCTTAATGAAATCGTCTGAAGTTAGAGAAAATACACTAGAAAATTACGCCATTATAATGAAAAGACTCAGTGTCCCCCAAAAGTTAGTTGATGAAGAGGAGAAAAGAAATAGACATCCGTGGGGTAAAATTTTTCTCTTAAATCGCCTATTATTGCCCATAATTTTGCCGAACTGTCATCATGAAGGAACCACCAAACGGCTCGTGATGCAAACTGTAAAATGAGGAAGATGTGTGTGTGTGTGTGTGTGTGTGTGTGTGTGTGTGTGTGTGTGTGAGAGAGAGAGAGAGAGAGAGAGAGAGAGAAAAAAAAAAGTAAAGTTTTTGGTGAGTGCTGTAGCTAGAGTTGGTGAGACGGTGTGAGTGCGTGCGAGTGGTGTGGTGATGGGTGGTGAGTGAAAAAGTGGGTGCGTGCGTGTGGTGTATAGATAGCGAGAGAAAGTGAGTGTGTGTGTGTGTGTGTGTGTGTGTGTGTGTGTGTGTGTGTGTGTGTGTGCCATGTTTGTGTCCTCCCAGGTGTAGACAGGAGGCGAACTTAGCCGGTGTAAGTGTTTAGTAAAGTGTTGAGGGGGGGAGGTGTCCAATAAGTGCTGGGAGAGGGTATTCATAAAGTGGCGGGGAAGAATTTATAGAAGGATATTAGCCTTTTATTCCATAAACAAGTATCCATAGCAGTGAATTATTTCCGGAAAGAGATTTTTTATTTTGTTTTTCACTTTAACCCTCCATTGCTCAAGCAACTGCTCTAAATGGTATTGTATTAAGACAAAGGTTGAAAATAAAAGTGGAAATAATCAGTCTCATTTACAAATTGGAATTTATAAAAAGGTTTATAATAATGGTGCTTAGAGTGTTTAATGGCCATCTTCCCTTCAGTAAATGAGACTCCCAAGTTCCTTCCCAAGTTCCTTCTCCTTTGCGATTAATTTTACGTGGAACTCTTGAAATGGTAATAGACAAGAATCGACCTAGTAATTCGTTTCCCGGTATCCAGAATAAAATACCCAAGTTACTTCCTGCCCTGTGATGGTTTGATATTGACTCAGCTTGCATGAGGAACAGCCAAGAGGAAATTAACGTACCGTACTATATGCAAAAATAAATTGGGGAAAAGGTGAGAGGGGGTTTCCTTAAAAAGCGAAATTACAGTCATTGGTGTGGCGAGTGACGAGGCTGTTTTGTTTGTGTTTGGGAGGTGTGTGTGTGTGTGTGTGTGTGTGTGTGTGTGTGTGTGTGTGTGAGAGAGAGAGAGAGAGAGAGAGAGAGAGAGAGAGAGAGAGAGAGAGAGAGAGAGGGAGAGACGGGGGACTTGGTGTGCAGTTCATCCCTCACTCTTCCCTCAGTATATGCAAGTTTCTCACACGAAAAGGTAGATTTTCATACACAAAAATGGTAGTCGTTCTGTATCCCACGTATACAGATGAACCCACTAAGTATTTCCTGGGACTCCTTGCATGCGTATAGCTCGATAAACGACGAGGAAAAAAGTGGCAGATAGACAATAAATCTTACTACATATTCCTCTCCGTATCGATTCCCACAAGGCGTACGCGACCGACGACACAGCAAGACCTTCCCTAAGTACAGAGGTGAACTTAAGGTCTTTTCCATTTCGTAAGTGTGATTTGTTTTTAAGCTAAATTTGGTTTTGAGGGAAGGGCACTGGAAGAAAAGCGTAGAATTTTCTCTTTACTATACAGACTTAAGATAATTTTCCTATCGTAGCTATGACTTTATCTACAGCAAGGACATGGAGGGGAAAATGTTGAATCTTATCCTGCTCAGATTCACAAACAATCTTACTCATCCTGTGATCTGTTCTGCAAACATTATAATTTTCCCGTTGTCATGCAAGGCTTATAGAACCGAGTCCCCAACAAGTTCTTTCGTAAGTCCTTTCTGAAATCTACGAACTTACAATCATTTCCCTGTCCCACATACGACCAACTACCCAACAAGTCATTTCCTAAGTCATTTCCAGGTGTCACAAACTCGTAAAATAGTACGTCAGTCTTCTACGTCCTTTGTAAGATGACAGCTGGATCTCGGGAGCTGGGTCAGAGTTAGGTGCATTAAAAAAGAATGAATACTTATGGAGAATGCAGAACTCTCCCATAGTGATTTCCCTGTCGTAATGAAGATATAATTTTGTTGGATAGATAAATAAGTATTAGAACCGAATCGTAACAGTCAGAAATATGATCTACGTGCTCATGAGTACTTACAGGTCACACCCATCATCCATACACCTGTCCCACCATGCATATACATCCCTCACCTGTAACAGCATATACCAACACTCCCACATCTGCACACACACACACACACACACACACACACACACACACACACACACACACACACACACACACACACACACACACACACACACACACACACACACACACACACACACACACACACACACACACACACACACACACACACACACACACACACACACACACACACACACACACACACACACACACACACACACACACACACACACACACACACACACACACACACACACACACACACACACACACACACACACACACACACACACACACACACACACACACACACACACACACACACACACACACACACACACACACACACACACACACACACACACACACACACACACACACACACACACACACACACACACACACACACACACACACACACACACACACACACACACACACACACACACACACACACACACACACACACACACACACACACACACACACACACACACACACACTAGCACTCTTAAACCTGCAATCCTTATCCCCACACACCATCCTCAGACCTGTATGCACACATTATCCACACACAGCGTCAGCCATCACCCCCAACCTGTCCCTTCAAACAACAGCCACACACCAACTCACACACCTCCAAACCTGAGTGCACAAACCAACCCACACACCCTTTCACCCATCACCCACCGCACACCCAGGCACGTCACACCAGCACACCAGCCAATACACACCAACACCCAAACGCATCACACCAACACCCAAACACGTCACACCAGCACACCAGCAAGACACACCAACACCTTCAAACCTTTCTGCACACACCAACCAACCACACACAACTTCACCCGTCACCCCCCCTCAGCCTGTCACCCCGCACGCCCAAACCCGTCACACCGGTGCTGAGTGAGGGAAGGCCCCAGCCGTGACCCCTCGCCAGCCCGGGGTCAAAGGTCAGCCTCCCCCGGCCTCGACCCCACGGCTTGGATGTGCGTGTCGCGGGGCTGGGGAGAGGGGTGATACGTCTTCATCAGCAGTCAATACTCGCCCTGCTGGTGTGAGATTAAGTTGATATTTTAGATTTTGGTTTGGTTAGGTGGTGAGTTATATTTAGGTTTTGATTTAGGTTAGGGCAAGGTGGAGTTAGGTTTGGTTTAGGTTAGATTAGGTTATTTTAGGTTAGGTTGGGTTAAGTGTGAGCATCGAGGGGCTGGGGTGAACGGCAATACATCTTCGTCAGCTGTCAGTCCTCGCCCAACTGGTGTGAGCACGAAGAGGGATGTGGGAATGGGTGGGGTCGAGGAAATTGGGTGGTTAGGCAGAGAAATAAAAGGGTGGTGGTTGATAAAGGAATGGAAAAAAATGGAGAATCACAGTTATTAAGGTGGGAAAGAGATGGGTTTTGATGGGAAAAAAAAAAAAAAAGGAAAATGTGGGCTCAGGTGGAGCTGGGGAATGAAGTGGTTAGGTAGGGGGAAAAACGGGGATGTTTTAGTAAAAGGAAGGATGAAAAGAAAATTATAATGACGAGGAGAAACAGGAGGCTGGAGTGGGGATGGATGGGTAACAAATAAACTGGGTTTGTTAGGAAGAGAGAATAAGGGGATGGGGTTGTTGAAGATGGGTGGATATAGAAGGAAAGAAAAAGAGGGGTTGGTAACAGAATGGAAGAGAAACATTGTGTGTCTTTAGTCGGGTCAAAATACCACTGTGTACTTATCCACTTTACCTCATATTTTTTTTCATGAATCAGTAGGTAGGAACGCCCTCATAAATTTTCATCATGATCCTCCGATTACTTTTTCTGTAACCATGTGAATAGACAGACAGACAGGCAGGGGCGAAAACATAAACGCCACCCAGACTGTGAGGCGCAGGTAAATAAGGAATAGCGTTGTGAGGTCAGGGGGAAGAGGAGTGACGGGGATGCAGATGCGTGGCTGGCACAAGACACTGAATGGTTAAGGAGGGGAAGAAAGGGATGGAATTGTGTGAAAGAAGAAAAATGGTGATGAGATGGGGAAAAAATGAAGGGTGGGATGGTGTGAGAGGAAGAGGAAAAGGGGTGATGGGGTGGGGAAAAAAGAAATGAAATGATTCGGGGAAGTGGAGAAAGAGGTGGAATGGTGTGAGAGGAAGAGGCAGAAGAGAAATGAAATGGAATGGAAATGAGATGAATCGAAGAAGTGAAGAAAGGCTTGACATGGGAAGAGACAGAAGGACAGTGAGATGGAAAGGAAATGAGATGATTCGAGGGAATGAAGAAAGACGTGACTTGGGAAAAGACAGAAGGGCAGTGAGATGGAAAGGAAATGAGATGTTTCGAAGACGTGAAAAAGGCGTGACTTTGTACAAACACAGAAAGAGAAGAATGAAAAGGTGCAGGAAGAAGCAAGGAGTTTAAAGACAGAGACATATAAGGAAATTTAAAAAGGAGGTTGGTAAAAGAATAGAAGAAAAAGCGATGGACAAATGAAAGGGAAAAAGTACGAGTAAACGCAGATGAAAAGAAGAGGAAAGAAGACACGGGGTGGACTGATAAAAAAAATGGACAAATGAAAATAAAGATGGCAATATGAAAAGGGAAAGATAGATAAAATATCGCTTGGTGAAAGGACAGGCAGAAGGAGATGGGTAGTCTAAAGAAAATAATGATGATGGAGAAATATAAGAGTAGAGAAGATAAAAGAACTGAAAGAAAGAGATAAGTACGCAGATGGAAGAAGCGAAAAGCATCAGGGTATTGTTAAGTGAGAAAATGATGGTGATTAGCGAAGAGGCAGGTGACGAGGGCTGAGGTATGGAGTCAGGTGTGCAAGAAATAAATGGTTAGGGAGAGGCAGGGAGGTGGAAAAGGAGAGGGAGGAAAGAGGGAAGGAGGGAAGGAAGAAGGAAGCTCGGGAGGGAAAGCGAGAGGAAAAGGGGAAAGGAGGGAGAGAAGGAGGCTAGAAAAAGGGAGGAAAAGAAGGAGGAGAAAGGAGAGAGGAGGGAGGGAGAGAAGGAGAAGAAAGCTGAATAAGGAGAGAGAGAGAGAGAGAGAGAGAGAGAGAGAGAGAGAGAGAGGGAGAGAGAGAGAGAGAGAGAGAGAGAGAGAGAGAGAGAGAGAGAGAGAGAGAGAGAGAGACAGACAGACAGACAGACAGACAGACAGAGGATGGAGGAAGAAGACAAGATCATAGGTAAAGAGGATTACTGCAGTAGGTCGCTTGGGCCATACAAGGCAAATCCTGTTTAAGGGAACGACTACATAACGGGAATAAGATAAGGGTAGGAAAAAAATAGGAAAAAAGGAAAGTCCCCCACCGCTTACTAAACCCCCCAGCCGAAACTTGCAGGAAAAAGTAAGAAAAAAAATACCATCTAGTATATAGGAAAACAGCATGGAAATTTTATGAGAAAGGACGAAAAAGAAAACACATACTGGAACGTGAAAGAAATAATGATTCTGCCTTTAATGTTTTATTGACTGGGATGAGTCTTACACCCAGATGGAGAAAGTTTAGGTATATATTAAAATTACTGTTATTTTGAAGACACAATACTTATATCTAGAGAGGGTCCAGGTTTTGCTTTTGTTTTATCTCACAGTAAAAAGAAATTTTTTTCATATAGGGCTTTGAAGATTTCGTTGCACCCGTTTCTTGGCGATTTGGTCTTGACATTACATCACGGAAGCCTCTTTTCCTCAGTCGATGCAAACTGTGTCGATATTAAGATGATTTATAGGATGCAAGAAAATTTTAAGGTGCACTATGAAGAATAAGTCGCCAAGGAAGAAGTGATAAGAAGCCTCCTGTGCCATCAAGAATACTGCTCTTAAATCTTCCCTGACTAGCTGTTGAGGACACGAGGGTAAGAGCCAGGTACAGACTTAAGAGATTGCCAGGATGAGACTGAAAAGAGAGATATTAATGTTATCAGACGTAGAGAGAGAGAGAGAGAGAGAGAGAGATTGTACTTCAAAAGCGTTTGTCAATTTAAGCCTTTTTTTTAATGAGTCAAATATTATGTGCACAGAATTTTTACCATAACTTTGGCTCACAATTCTGAACACCCAGTATCTTAACTCTAACATCAGTGTCATCAAGAGGCAGTGGTTTAAGGATTGGGTATGTCTTGTAATATCATATGCACGAAGGTAAAAAATTCGGCAATAGTACATCAGCTTGGTAGTATCTGCCTTTCTCTGACATTTAATATAGTTAGTTTTAATCTACCCATAGTGTAGTTATTATCTACCTCATAACTAACAGCCTAGGAAGAACCAATTGGACTGTTGCTGTTTGCTTTCCTCTGTACTCCTCTCTATGAACATCTTATTACAGTCACTCCAATTAAATGGTTACCTAACTCACACTTTACAAGCGCTGTGATTATTTTCCCGGTAATTCAGGTGCAATATATATGTAATGGCTTTATGGTTCCGAAATCTAAACTGTCAAATGGTCTGTAACATTTTTAGGAAACCACATTGCCCACCCATCAATATTTTAGCGGGTTTGAAACTGATAAAGGAAGTCACTTTTATCACTACTGCCTAACTCGTAAAATGCAAAGTTCATTATATAATCTACTTCTCTTCTATAGACAAAAAATACTTAGCTGGTAGATAGACACACACAAATAGACAGAGACAGATAGATGGATAGATAGATAGATAGATAGCGAGAGGTAAATAATATGTATTAGGCTGAGTAAGTGAGTGATCAAACATGAGAGTGTGTTTGCGTGTGTTTGCGAGTGTGTGTAAATGCATATGTGCGTGAGTATTATGGTGGAAAGAAGTAGAGAAATTACCAGTATCATAAGAATCTTTGTCATTTTCATTTTATATTGCGGGGGCAGAGATGAAGTGAGATGAAAGGATTATGGGAAGCGGTAATGGAGGTGTTGGGGAGATGACGACTGTGATGGATGATGGGGTGAAGGCTGTCATCTCCAGAGGGGTGAGGGTGAGGGGGAGGGGAAGGGGGAGGGGGAGGGGGAGGGGGTGATGAGATATGGACGGAGGCGGAGGAAATCGTCTGATGGATAGGTTGTTAAGGATGGAGTTAAGTAAGAAAAGGAAGCTGACGTTGAGAGAGAGAGAGAGAGAGAGAGAGAGAGAGAGAGAGAGAATGTTTGAAGAGAAACATTGCATAATAAGAGATGGATTGATAGACAGAGTAACGGAAGAAGAAAGGAAAGTGTGATTATGAGTGAAGAAATGTGAGTTGGTGAAAGATAGGAGGGGATGAGGAGAAGAAACAGGACCTTAACATCTTACCCACGATGACGAATACGGGTTTACTAAGATTAAGATTAAGGGAGGCTTTAAACTAGGGGGTTAGAGTAAGCTTTCACTAACCTTTTCACTGCTAGAGAACCTTCTAAGCTGAGTAAAAATCGTCTGGAGGTAGCAAGAAAGAAAACAGAAAAATCCGACATATTCGAGAAATAATCATCGGACTCATGGCCTGGTGACGTATATTTTTTCTCTGTATTCACCTGAAGTCGATGATATTTAATCTTGTAGTGGACAGGTTAGCAATCTCCATTCTCCTCTTGTTCCAGTGATATCTCCCCAAAGCCAGTTAAATCGGTCAGTTGGTGGGTAGAGTAAAACGACGAAGACACCTGAGGAATGTAGGAGTGAGAGGCAGCGAGGGAAGAGAAAGGACCAGGAATATGATGATGTTACGTTGAGAAGATTCCCACATTCAGGTGCATCACAGTGGAACACCTGGAGGTCCCTTCTGACCTTACAATACAGGTGTAGGAGCCCCACTGTCCCCCCACCCCTCGCGCCACCGCTTCCCCTCTCCCATACCTGTCTGTACCTACCTGTCTTCTCCACCCCTCTCCCTACTTTACTCTTCCTCCCTCCCCTTCCCTTCCTGTCTCTCAACTCCTCCTCCCTTTTCACCCAATCCCTACTCTTTCAACTTCTCACTCACCCTTCTTTATTCCTCCTCTTCCTTTCCCTTCCCCTCCCCATTCCTACCTGTCTGCTCCCTTCCTTAGCCTACCCAATCCTATCCACTCTCCCCTTCCTTCCTCCTTCCTCCACCCCCTTCCCCTCCCAGCCTAGCTTATTCCTACCCTTCTCCTCGCCTCCTCCTACCCAATCCTTTCTTCCCATCCACCTTTCCCCTTCCCTACCTTTCCCCCCTTCCCCGCACTCCCTCCCTGCACGCCACTAGTCTCCTTCCCACCTTAACTTTGCAAGAGAAATCAGCCTTTACCTACACCTGTAAAGTCACCTGTTAAAAAAAGAAAGAGAAAAAAGAGAAAAAAAGATAAAACTAAATTTCATACGCTTAAAATTATAATGCGGTCAAAAAGTAGTGTGGAAAAAGTAGAGAGGTGTATGTGCAAAGTATCGAAGCTAAATTACTTTGTGTGGTGGGAGGGAAGGGGGAAAGGACGGCGTGTGTAAAGTATAGATACAGAATTTGAGACAAGAGGATCTGTGTGTAAATAGAAACTACAGTACTGTACTTTGGGGGTCTGCTTGATTGAATGTGTGTGTGTGTGTGTGTGTGTGTGTGTGTGTGTGTGTGTGTGTGTGTGTGTGTGTGTGTGTGTGTGTGTGTGTGTGTGTGTGTGTGTGTGCGTGCGCGCGCGCGCGCGCGCGCGGAGTCTTAGTGCCCAAACACTCTCTAATCCTGACGAACACTTGAGCCAAATATTGATAATCAGAAGGAGGTACCGCTCATCTGTGTATACTTACATTTAATTAATGATCGCATCGGTTATAAAGGAAGGATTATATACGGTAGGCATGTCCACCCGGCAATTACCCACCTTAAGCAGCCTGATAATTGTGGTGTATCGGGGCCTCAGAGCAGAATAATAATTACACCCCATTAGGGACTGTGAAGAATATAGCAATTACCTTCGATTAGGGTCCACCGCCTGGGAGCTCCAAGGTAAATAAGGAGTTGACATGATCTAGAGCTTCGTGGGGTTCCAGCTACTCCCCCTCTTTCCTCTCCTTTCTCCCTCTCTCTCTTTCTTCCAGTTCCTCATCTGTAGCAGCGGTTTTAAAAGAGTATCCGCTTTTGACCACTTTAAAGGTCTCATTTATCAATGCAACTCCTAAAGGCTAAAGGAAAGCAAAGGAAAAAATATATAATGCTGGACACTTGCCGTCTAATGTAAAAAAAAAATAAGTTTTCATACCTAGTACTTGTGTAACTGAAAAAATTTCACACACACACACACACACACACACACACACACACACACACACACACACACACACACACACACACACACACACACACACACACACACACACAAGCTATAATTTAATCCATTAGGTGACCCAGATAGACACCGTGATCATAGTGTTGATTATATTAGAAAGCAAACGTGCGGCTGGCTGTTAATATTATATGAGGGCTCCTTGAATACAGTACTGCCACCTGCGAGTCCTGTGCTGCAGTGTGATCGTTCAACTTAGAGGGCAAGATGTCCCACTTTGAGAACTCCAAGAAGATTTAGAATATGGAGTTTCATGTCATCTCATTCCTCTTACCCGGTTCTCATTCTCTGACAGCAGCTGAGACCCACTAACTTGGCCGAAACTTAAGATCTAAAAATTGTAGACAAGCATCTTTATAATCTGACACGCCCTTCTGATCGCCCCTAAATTCTGAGGCCGAGACCAATCAGGCTTCAAGGATCCAGCAGTTGTCGAGAGCCGGGATGAGCCAATCTTTTATCTCCCTCCTATCTTTAAGGTCTCTTCAGGGAGATAAGGATCGCCCTGAGATTCTGATAGGCGTAATCTTGGAAGGCTGGATCCCACGGTAAGGGGCTCGCAATTTAGAAGTGGGTGGTGGTTGCGGCGGCAGACGTAGGATTTGAGGTGGTGGAGGTTAAAGTGGTGTGGGTGATTGTGGTGGTGATGGTGGTGGTGGCGGTTGTGTGGTGGTAAGAGTGGTGAGGTGATTGGAAATGTGAGGTGGTGGTAGCGAGTGGTGGTTGTGGTGAAGATCGGGTGTTCTAGTGGTAGGTATGGTAGTTGTGGTAGAGGAGCTGGAGGTTTGATGGTGAGGGCGGCAGCTGAAGTGGTGGTGGTAGTGCAAGTGGTAGAGATTGTAATGGTGATGATGCAGGTAATTTGTAGAGTGGTTGTCGTGGTTTGTGTGGTCGTGGTGGTAGATTTGGTAGGTGAGGAGGTGGAGGAAGCCATAGTAGTGGTGAAAATAGGTGTGGTGAAAGGAGCTGTAATGTGGTGATGTCAATAGTGGTGGTTGTGGTGATGGTAAAGGTGTCAGAAGTGGTAGTTGCGGTGGTGGTGGAGGAGTCAATAAATGGTAGTTGTGGTGGCAATGAAGGTGTTCATAATGATATAGTTGTAGTGGTGGTGGTGTCAGAAGTGGTAGTTGTGATGGTGATGAAGGTGTCAGAAGTCTAGTGGTGGTGGTGATGAAGGTGTCAGAAGTGGTAGTGGTGGTGGTGATGAAGGTGTTGGTAGTGGCAGCTGTGGTGGTGGTGTGGGTGTCAGAGGTGATAATGGTGGTGGTGGTGGTGGATGTGTTAGCGTAGTGTTTCTCTTGACAGTTATGGAGATGAAAATTTCAGCTCAACTCAGTCAAGCCTGGGGCAACTTTCTTGGCTTACTCTTTTATTCTTTCATCCAGACGATTATGCAGGGTTGGAAGAATCTCTGTTACTTAACCCTGTGTCTACTGTGAGGTCCTGTCCCTGAATAAATCGTCCTGTGGTAGCTGGAATGTAACACGATTTTTTATTTTTTATTTTTGGGCAGAATGTTAATATTGATTGTTTTAATATTTTTGGTGCCCTGAGGTTGTCTTGAACATAACAAAATCGTCCGTTGTTGTCCGAAATAATATGAAAGACAGGTAATTGGCAGGGAAAGGATTATAGGGTTATTGAAGGCTAGATCTAACCCCTGCAGTTCCAAATGTCTCCTCTAAGCTGAATAAAATCGTCTGGAGGGTGAAAGAGAGGGAAAGAGACGTGGCACTGGTTTAGGGGATTAAGAAAGGCCTCGAGCTGAAAGGGCTAAAAAATAAAAAAAATAGCCTTACCAACCCCTACGACATGTGTTTTATCTGTAGTACTATCAGACTATTTTCTTAAGTTCGGGAAGGATCTTTCAAGTTAGCCTCTTCAATACGACAGTACTTATAAACGTTTCTCTTTCTTCCACCTGACGATTTTTTCTTCCACCGTCTCACCCTAGTAATGAGGACGTTGATGAAAGCTTTATCCAACCCCTCCAGCTCGATAAGCCTCCCCTGAGCTGAATGAAACCTTACGGGGATACCAAGACTAATGTATACAGTGCAGAACGAACTCGGATGGAAGGGCTAGGAGACAGCGTTTTGCTCCACTGAACTCTGATGTGAGAAAGTTCAATAGAGCGAAACATGATATCTTTATTAAGGCTTCTCATGATCTCTTTGTTAGAATGACGTCCTTTCTTTCTGTCTGTCTTTCTTTGTCTCTTCTTTCTGTGTCTCTGTCTTTGTTGTTTCTCTCTTTCTCTCCGTGTCTTTTCTTTCTCTCCGTGTCTTTTCTTTCTCTCTCTCCATCTTTGTCTTTTCTTTCTGTCTCTCTTTCTTTGTCTTTTCTTTCTGTCACTCTTTCTTTGTCTTTTCTTTCTGTCACTCTTTCTTTGTCTTTTCTTTCTATCTCTCTTTCTTTTTTTTCTCTCTGTCTCCCTTTCTCTTTTCTTTCTTTTTCGCTCTACTTTTTTTTATTAACGGTTAGAGGATATCATTCACTTCAGGACAGGTGGCTTAAGGTGGATGGGTTAATTATGATTCTCGTTTACACCTCCATTTCATTTGATCTAAAAACTGAATAGAGTCATCGAAAGTTAGAAGAAAATAAGACCATCACAGAGAAACGAAATAAATAAAGACCCTTCCTAATAAACCTGTAATGGTGAGAGCAGTGGGGGTGATTTTGTGGTATTGAAGGTGATTTGGGAGTGTGATTGACGATAGTAGCTGTGTTTGTGGTCGTGGCGGTAGCTGTGGTGTTGGTAGCAGTGTTGTTGATGATCCTGGTTGTGGTAGCGCTTGAGGATTGATGGTGATAGTCGTGGTAGTGGTTGTGATTGTAGTTGTGGTATTGATGGTAGTGTTGGTGATGATAGTAGCAACCTCAGTAATGGAAGTTAGTTGTGTCTGAATCAGTGTTGTTGATAGCGATAGGGGATGATAGTTCTGGTGATAGTGGTGATGGTAGTTGGGGTATTGGTGCTAAAGACGGTGGTGATAATGGTTCAAGAGACTGATGATGATGGTTTTGCTGTTGGTAGTTGTGGTAGCGCATGAATATCGGTAACAGTGGCGGTGGTACTTGTAATATTAGTAGTTCTGTTTATGGTGATTGAATGGTGATTGATGATGATAGTTGTGGTGATGGCTGTGGTGCGTGTAGGTGATGGTGATGACGTTTATGGTATGGTAGTAGTGATGGTGGTGATAGGAGGCTGGGTAACGGCAGAGGCTGTGGTAGTACCTGTATAAGCAGTGTTACCTGGCTCCTGGCTCGCTCGTTTGTGGTGTGGGGAAGACATGGAGAGAGATCCCCCCCCCCCTCTCTCTCTCTCTCTCTCTCTCTCTTTCATCTCATCTCATCTCATCTCACATATTTCTTCTCATCTCATCTCATTTCTCTATTCTTTCATCTCCCAGATTTCTTTATAACCATCCCCAGCATCTTCAACCTCATCTTCCTTATCTCTTGGCAGCATCTTAAGACACTCAGAGGGCCGCCTTCCGACTCCTTCTTAGTGAGGGCGAGCGATCTATTTGAAGACTTATTTCCCAGTAGCTGATCATTAAACTACCGCCGCGGAAACAGGAATATATCTACCCCAATCCACTACTGATAAGAAGCTCACCACCACAAGTAGATTAACTGGATAGAGACGGTTCGATTTTAATTTCTCAGCGCACTCAAATTTTGGCGCTCCCTCCCCTCCCCTCTGTTTTATCTTAACCTGCGTGTTGATGATAAAGAGGGATTGATGCTGTTGATAACTTTTGACTTCAATGTTGGATCATGACGGCGAGGTTAATCTCACGTCGATAATATACCTCTTAATCAGTGTTCGTGTTTGGAGCGAGGGGGTTATGGCGAAGATAAGCTGATAATCTCCATCGATATTTTACAGTGCTTACTCAGTCTTCCTCTTTTGGGATGAGTCTGTTTATACCTTCTGGCTTCTGTGTTGGGTTAGCGATGTCGGAGTTGATGAGGATAATATTAAATACTCAGTCTTCCTATCGTCTTAATTATCTTTGCTGGATAATGAGGTTGAGTGTAATTTGTGCTGATGATACTTAATGTTTAATTGGTGTTTGGGTTTAGGGGTGTTAAGATTGGGATTAGATTCATAGTGACTTAATTTTACTCTTTAGAAGCTGTCACACCAACATCTTAATTTCTGTGTTTGATAATTTTGTCCAGGCTAATTTGTGATGATGTGATGAGGTTACTTTGTGGTGAAGATAAATGCCTAATCGGTCTTCTTGGTAAGGAGGGTTAGGGTAAGATTGCTATCAAATTCGGGCTGTATCAGTCTCCACCGTGTAGGGCGATCGTATTTTTTTCTTTTGATTCCTGTGTTTTGGGGGTCTTGATGCTAAGCTTAATCAGCGGTGGTAATACTTAATACTGACTCAATCTGCGTGTCCTGGGGCAATGGTGTAAAAGAGGGGGCAGTGAAAGAGAGGGGACTAGGCTACTTATATCTTCTGACTTACGGTGCTGGCTAAAGATATCAGGGTTAAGTTGTAGCGATTATACTTAAATGCCAGCTCAGTCTTGTCGTGTGGAATTAGGCTGAGATTATGATCAAACTCTTGCTTAAGCAGAGTTCGTGGTCTGTGGAGTTAGAATATCGTGTTCATTTCTGTGGTGGCTTATAATGTCGAAGTTACTCTGGATCGATAATACTTAATGCTAACTTCATCATCGTGTTTTAGGGCGATGAAATTAAAGAGGGGTTGATCGTAATTATAACTTTAGGCATTTTTGTAGTTGGCTGATTATGTTGGACTTTGGATCGACAGTTCTTTAGGTTTACTTAATCTTCGTCTTTGGGGTTGATGATGTTAAAAAGGGGTTGATGGTTTAATAACTTCCGACTTGTGTTGCTGGTTTATGATGCTGCGGTTTATCTCTGGCGATGATACAACTTCTTAAATCCGGGTAGCCTCCTTGATGTTTATTTTAGCTGCTACGAGACGATTTTATTCATCTTAAGAAACGTGTGTTATGCTAAGGAGTTTATTAAAGATATGTCTAACCCATATTTGAAAACCTCCTTCTTAAGCCGAAGAAAATAGTCAGGAGGGAGCGAAAATAAAGTGAAAATGATGTCCCCGGCCTGAATAAGTTAATCAATGTGTGTGTGTGTGTGTGTGTGTGTGTGTGTGTGTGTGTGTGTGTGTGTGTGTGTTTATATTTTTTTTATTCTATGTTTTCTGGTTGTGTTTTCGAACTTAATCTATGGCGACAATACTCAAAATTTTTTTTTAGTCTGGGGGCACTGGGTTAGACTATGATGACGAAACTAATCTGTGTCTACATACTCTGTGCTTAATCAGTCTTTCTGTTTTGGGGCTATTAATATCATCTTAATTTCTATGTTGGCTTAATAATCTTGAAGTTAATCTGTGGCCATAATTATCAGTGTTTAGTCTTCGTGGTTTGGGGTGATGTAGTTTAAGCGGGACTCTACTATATATACCCGTATCTTTTGCCTTGATTGTTGTTGGATAATGATGCTAAGATTAACCTGATGATGATACCTAGTGCTTCATTAGTCTTCTTGCTTGGAGGACGTTGGGCTAAGACTACAATCAGACTTATGGTTAGTGAGTCTTCCAGTTTCGGAGTGATATTACTGATGATTTTTTTCGGCTACTGTGTTGGACTAAGGATGGGAATATTACTCAGTGACGATAATACTCAATGCTTCCTCAGTCTCCATGCTTTGTGCTGAAGGGTGATGATGTCGAGGTTAGTCCGCAGCGATTCTCATCACAAACTTTATGTTGTGAGGAGTGAAACCTTTGACTTTGTCCAGGAATAAAACGCTTGGGAGCCAGAATCAAACGTGGAAGAATAAAGAAAAAAAGAAAGAAAGGACTTCATGTTTTGAATGGTTTATATATTTTTTTAATTGCTTCACGCTGTAGACACTCCTAAGACAAATAAAACCTTTGAATGTGACCAAGATTAAGATGCTTCGTAGGCCACTTGACAACCCTTCCCTCAGCTCCTCACCTCATGCCTAAGAAAACGCCCTTCCTGCCTTACTGTAATCTCTTTAATCCCTTTAGTCTCAGGTATCCTTCTTGAGCTAAATTACATCGTTTGGAGGTAGCGAGATGAGGGTTAAAAAAGAAAATAAAAATCATATTGCGCCTGTCTTTAACCAGTTTATTTCTGATATGGCTTCATTATATTCTTCTGCACTCTACCTATGCCAAGTACATGGAAGTTAAGATGTGAAAATTTTAAAAGAGAATATCAAGGTGTAATATGAAAAACAAATCGGTAAGGAAAGGGTGGTACAGATCCCCCTAAACCAAGGAACATGCGGTCCTGTGTTACAAGTAAAAAAAAAAAAAAATAACATAAAGAAAAAAGAAAAAAACTTGTATGTGTGCAAGATTGACACGCGGGCCTATGAAATGTGGTCCAGTATTGTGACAAGTAAAAAAAAAAAAAATGGAATATGTCCATTGTCCAGGAATGAAATATTGGTATTGAAGAGCCTCCTTGAAACCCTCCATCCACGCCTTAAAAATAAATAAATAAATAAATGGTGCTGTGCTGTCCTCGCCCAGGGATAAATCTATCTATCTATCTATCTATTGCCAGACGCCTCAATCCCGTTTGGGGTGGCCACAAACAAATCGCCTCCAAGTCGCCCTGTCCCCCGCCATTTCACTGCTCTGCTCCCAACTCACACCCCCCTCTCTCATATACCTCTCCAGGCTGTATTTTGACACTGACGCCCTGCCACGATCCCCTTATCCGGCGGTGAAGCGGCTTTTGAGTGGTGTAAAGCCGGGTTTATGACGCCGACAGCAGCATCCTCAGCCTACCAGCCGGAGAACCTAAAGGATAGTATGCAAAAAGGCTAGTAACCCTCTTGCACCTTGAATTGAAACAGGGACCTGGAACTGCAAATTGACGGTTGTGTGTCGTAATTTTGGGGGAAATATTCGTTCTGCCCGCAACTCAGAAAACTCGGGTTCTATTTCTCCTCCGACCATGAAGCGTTTAGACATTTTTTTTTCGGCATTTCGTACCCAAAACCAATATAGGAACCTGGATTTCTAAAGCGACAGTTGCGTATCGTAGTGTGGAGGACTGTTTGCTGGGTGTTTTCCTTGTCAGTTACGCGCCCTGGCTACGATGAGTGTCAGTGAGGTGTGTAAAATCGTCAGTCAGAAGTTCGAACAATTTACGAAGTTTATAGTTTTTTTCTACATATTCGGTGTCCGTAAGTTACACGTGAGCATCGTAGGGTAAAATCGTAAGGCGTCAGAGGAATTAAAATACATGTGCAGGTCCTCTGAGGCTAGTGGGTTAGACGCCGGAAAGTTTATAAATACAGAACACCCGAGAGTCGGCTCCAAGACGGCCTCATAAAATGGTTGCGATAATACTGAGATAATGAAATGATAAGGTAACGACGAGGGCACCAGCGTCAGGAGGGGAGATGCTCAGAGGGGGCGAAAGGAGGGGGGTCTTTTGTCATACACGGTTGGCTGAGGTGGGGGATGGAGGGGGTCAGAGTGAGGGGTGAGGTGTCAGAATTAAAGTGGGGGTGTCACATGGGGGTGTCAGAAAAGAGGGGAATGTTTGAGTGTAGTGGGGGTGCATGGAGTCTGGTGTTACGATTGAGAGGTGGGTGTGAGTGGAGTCGGGTGTCCGAGAGAGGTGTCAGATCTGAGTGTTAACGTGGTGTGTCAGTTTTGTGTCAAAGTGAAGAGATGTGTCAGTGTGTGTTGTGTCATAGAAGGGTGTCAGTGTCAAGGGGGTTGTGAGAGTGGAGTGGTATGTGTCAGAGAAAAATTTTTGAATGAAGTCAGTGGAATGTCAGACGGGAATGTAATGTCAGAATGGAATGTCATAGTGTGGAAGATGCAGCAGTACTAGAGAGAGAGAGAGAGAGAGAGAGAGAGAGAGAGAGAGAGGATGAAGAAAAAGAAATAGAAGAAGAGAAGAAGAAGAACTAAATTCAAGCGATACAATCTTCATCAGGCCAGGTAAATAAAGGTAAACCCATACCTACTCATTCACACTTTCGAAATGCACCAAGAATGAGGTACACAGGTCAACACACAGGAAGACAAGACGGACGGAGAACAGAAGACAGCAAAAAGAGGGGTCACCTTAATTTCCACGCTCTTCGCTCACCACGCACAAGGGAAATATTATAGGACAAGCATATATCCCTGAAATATGTACACGAACGCTCATAAAAGGCAGCCGTATATCCCAAAAGCATGTGAGCACTCTCCTAATTGAACAAGGATAATATGTTCTCAGAATAGACTCATAATAGACAGTAGTATATCCCCGAATTATATAACACCCGCATATAATGAAGTAAGGATATATCTTCTCCAGGTCCTACTCTTCTCTCACAGGCACTGATAATGGTCGGACATGTATACGCGAATCATAAACCTGCGTCTGACGATTTACCTTCGTGAAAACACAACACCGGGAAATTAAAAATGCTAGTGAATATACTGAGGAATATTATCAGTAGACCTTAAACACAATACGGCGAAATTAAAAAGGCCAGTGAACATGCAGAGTATTATCAATAGACCTTAACATGTACAAACACCCTGGCCAAGACACTAACCCTGAACCAGCTCCAGACAGTAAAAAATAATAAACACAAAAGCTCCACCACTAGCCTGAGAGGAGAACAGGGATACACTAGAGCACACAGAGAGGGCATACCTTCGCCATGGTAGCACCCCTCCCCCTTTGGACCTTCAGCTGTGACCTTTCTCTCTCACAGTGTAATAACTTGTTCCTCTTGTGGTCCTCAAACATTATGCAAACTTAAGTGCAGTTTCACCCAATATTCATTTTCTTGATATTAGAGACAGACAGACAAACAGACAGACAGACAGATAAAACATAACTTCTTTGGCTGATATTAAAGAAGCCAAGATCGAACACACACACACACACACACACACACACACACACACACACACACACACACACACACACACACACACACACACACACACACACACACACACACACACACACACACACACACACACACACACACACACACACACACACACACACACACACACACACACACACACACACACATCAAAGAAGAGGAAAAATTTCAGACGAGGACACATTACAAGTCCGAAACACTTAAACGCTTCACCGAGAAACAGGACATTTGGAAAGCGGTGCCAAATCGGACAGTAACTTACACCTCCTAAAGATTTAAACTGGGAGAAAAGAAGAGGAAATTTTAGAAGCAGTGAGACAATCCGACAGTGCCTGAAACCCTAATAAATAAATAAATAGATAAATAAATAATCGATGAATTACAGAAAATTTTAAAACCAACCCAAGAATCCAGCACGTTCAAGATATTTAAAAAAAAAAAATATACGTAAGGGGTCACAAGGTAGGCTGCCGTAATTAACATCATTTAAGAGTGCGATTTGGCTCTCCCCCCTGGCATTTTACGATACAGAATCCCCAAGACGGCTCCAGGGGATTCGAAACGTTGCGCGAGATTCATGGCCTTCGCTCAGATACGGATAAAAGTTAAAACAAAATAAAAAAAGACAGGCTGAAATCTTGCTGTCCGTTCTCCGCGTCGTAAAATGTTTTCCTGTGGACTGTTTCGTTATTTTCAGAACTCCAGTTACTTTAGGGGAGAGAGAGAGAGAGAGAGAGAGAGAGAGAGGGGAAGGTGTGGTGAGCCCTTAGGAGGAGTAGCACCATTAGCACTTTCCTGAGCTCCTTCGTTGCGTAAAGTGCTAAGTGTGTTGAGCTCGTAAAAGCGAGAGAGAGAGAGAGAGAGAGAGAGAGAGAGAGAGAGAGAGAAAGAGAGAGAGAGAGGGATAATTTCGTCTCTCTCTCTCTCTCTCTCTCTCCCCATCACTGCCCGGTATGGTGATGAAGCCAATTATCTTAAACGACTGGGGGATCATAACTGGAGGAAGACGAGAGAGGTATTAAGTTTGATGTTCTTCTCTTACACTTTTTCATAGTCCACAGTGTTGCATCTTGCACGTACTTTGCACTTCATTGCAGCATAAACGTCATATCATAATCGTCGTCTGCATTGTTTTTATCGTTTTCGCGTTCTTCGTTGTATCATCATCATCGTCATAAAATCGTCATAGTCGTCGTCTTCAGCATTGTTATCATTTGCGTTTTCATCATCATCGTCACCATCATCATCATCATCATCATCATCATCATCATCATCATCATCATCATCATCATCATTATCATCATCATCATCATCATCAAACCCTATTTCCTACTGTCATGAATAGGGTGGGTGTGCATCATCAACAAGAAAAAAAAATCCACATCCTTCATTACTCCACATACTTCACTCTTCTTCACAGTATTCCACATCCACATCCTCCACTGATGCACTCCACATTTCACATTACAGTAAACACAGCCTCACACACTCCACATTCATCCCTACTCCACATTCTTCCCTATTCCACATTCTTCGCTACTCCACACCATCATTTAAACCATAGCACTTCACTCTCCACTTTGTACTAATTCCACATACTTCACATTCCATAGCATTATAAAGCTTGCGTTCTCCCTCACTCCACATTGTAACATCCTCCACAGTCGCTAAATTCCATCTCTCTCTCTCTCTCTCTCTCTCTCTCTCTCTCTCTCTCTCACACACACACACACACACACACACACACACACACACACACACACACACACACACACACACACACACACACACACACACACACACACACACACACACACACACACACACACACACACACACACACACACACACACACACACACACACACACACACCAGCCACCTCCCTCGTCATAAAACCTGCGTGCATTCTCCTTTCAGCAATGTGGTACTTTTGTGGTGGTGTGTGGTGTGTTGTGGTAGTGTGTGATTGCATAAAAACGTCCCGCACCCCCCTCTTCCTCTCTGTCTCTGTCTGCCTCCTGCGCCAGTTTATCTTTATCTCATCTTTATCTCTCCAGGGGGTTATTAAATTTTATCTCCCGGTGATTCTCTGTGGTGTATTTTTTGAACCCCTTTTACAAGTTTGTTTTTTGAGGTTAGTGTGATTGTGTGAGCTGTATTATGGGTGTCATCAGCATTTTATCATTATGAAATTTATCATCATCATCATCATCTAATCATTATTAAATTTGTTATCATTTATCATTACCTTCATCAGCATCAGCATCACCATTATCATCTTCATCGTTATCGCTATTATCAGAAACCATTTTCTTCTATAATAAATGAGTTCGGTATAATCGAGAATAATAGTAAAAAAGCACAAGATTTAAACCATGATCAAGGTTTCTGTTTAAATGGGCCGTAATAAAACATTCATTCTTCAAACCATCGTATTTCTCGACAGACCACATAGCCAGACTTTTATCCCATTCGTCTTTTAATTCGCCTCTCACAAGCTTCATGATTCCGGACAACGTACACTATATAGTTTTCTCAGTAGGGATTCACTCATATAATTTTCGGTACTTAGCCTCTCGTAATTAAGATAAATTTTTAAGAAGGAGCAGGATTCATAGAAGGATTGTGCACTCATCATTATTATTTTTTATCCCTTCTGCCAATCCTGAGGTACGACTGGAAATTGATCGTATGTTGGTTAGTAATTTGGTATCGTGGATTTTTGCTACAGTGAATTACCTGGGGCTCAGACCAGTTAGTTCTCAAGTCCTCCTGATCCTTCAAGCTACATGATTCGGGAATATGTATATGGTCACCCCTTGAGCTTAACCTTTTGGCTGCCACTTTTTTTTTTTTCTAAAGCAGAGAGAATGTCTGATGTTCGTTGGAATATAATACAAGCTTCAAAATTCTTAGCTAAAACGTTACTGTATTTATTTATTCATTTATTTTTTAGCTTTTTGCTGTGATTGGTTTCTCCGAGGTGAATAAAATCGTATTACGTTACCCGAAAGAAAATACGAAAATACAAACGTCACATTTCGCATCCCAAGGCTTAAGGAAAATAAAACGAGATAATTTTTGTTTTTAAGTTAAGATGACTTATTGGTGAAAGAAAAGAGGTGTGAGATGATTCTGCACTTATCTTTTCACTGTCCTTTCTTCAGATACTAACCATATTTACGGTAGGGAGCTGATTACTCGTTTTTATGCAAATGATTATTGTAGAAACCATGCGCGGTGAATGTTTGCAGCTATGCTAATCTGTTCAAAATTCCACATAATCCCCTAACCTACATGATTCAGCAAAGTTAATATAATTCTTCAGTGGGGATCACAACAATATCTTTCCTGGATCTAAAAACAAAATTCGAAGGAAGACCCAGGAATATGCGAAGAAGCCACAGTCAGCCCACCTCGTCCTCCATTTATAAGGAGACAGTAATACAGGGAATTTCTCTTCATAAACAAAGCCAGCACAGTTACACAGGTGGATGGATGTCAAGTTTATGGCTGTTTCCCGTCGCACTGAATTTCTTGTGGCCCAGACCAGTTTCATCATAAGTCCACATGATCCCTTAAGCCGTATGACACAAATGTATATACTTTCCGCCCCTGAGGTAGTACACAGCCGAACAGAAATTGTATTAGGTCGACGGGTACGTTTGGCCGTGTGGGGGATGCTGCAGGGTGTAATGACGGATCCACATGTCTTATCACCTGCCTTATCACTTGTCTTATCACCTGCCACAAATCTTATCAGCTCTAGCACCAGGATTCATATTTACAGATTTACTTGAGCTTAAGGCCTTCAGTCCTGTACGTGTTTGGTACTTTATGGATGCCCTCTCTGACAGTACTATTCAGCCTGAGAGAGAGAGAGAGAGAGAGAGAGAGAGAGAGAGAGAGAATCTTGTCATGAAAAAGTCATTGAAGGCTACATCTAACCCTTCCAGAACGAAAAATTTCTCTAAACCCTAGAGGTCGTGGTAATAGAGAATTTGAACATTTTTTTCAATAAACAAATCATCACGCACTTAAATATTATCAAGACTAAACTTATTTTTATATTTTTCACGTTCTAATTCACTCCAGTTTGTTTGTGAAAGGTTGGTAGATGTATGAACCACGATACAAGGATGAACGAATAATCTTGAACCCTGACTCAAGAAATTTCATGTAACTCGGTCCCAGATCTTGCTTGCGAGGGGCTACTTTTGTCCCTGTGCTTATCGGTGGGTCTTATCTTCGGATGACTCGTGCCCTAATAGATTATCGGGTCTGTCTTCTTATCGATTTTGTTGTCCTTCAAGGCGGGAATTTTGGGGTGTGTTTTGGTGCGACTTTTTACGCCTTCCTTCCTCCTGTGTAAAGAAAATATACGGGTTGTATGTGTGTGTGTGTGTGTGTGTGAGAGAGAGAGAGAGAGAGAGAGAGAGAGAGAGAGAGAGAGAGAGAGAGAGAGAGAGAGAGAGAGAGAGAGAGAGAGAGGCTCCCAGTCTGATGATTCACAGCTGTCACAAAAAGCTCTCAATATCTGTCACCCACACACCTGTCATATCCATACCTGTTGTCTCTACACCTGTCGCTCCCACATGTATCAGTTTCACATCTGTCCTTTTCACACCTACCATTCCACGCGTTTTCCATCCACTAATTCTCATTCCACATCCGTTCCACAGCTTAGTACACACGTTTCCCATCCTGAACTTCACACCTGTCCCCTCAGCTCCATAACTGTCTCCACTCTTCAGCTCCTCTTTTATCACCACAGCTCCCACAATTCCACACCATTTTCCCATACACCACATTTCCACATGCCATCCCCCAGCTGCACCCCTGTCCCCTCTTTAGTTCTATGCCTGCCACCTTCTCAGTTTCATACATCTCTCCTTATCTCTACACCTCCCATCTCTTTATCTCAGCACCTGTTTTACTTTCCACTTCACATCCACACATCTCACCCTTGCATTTCCTCACCCATCACCTCACAATTACATGTCTATCACCCCACCCCCACAATTCCACATCTATCAGCTCCACTCCTCCCTCCCCTCACACCACACCCTTCCTCACCCACACAGCCCACCACCTTGAGCCGGATAATCCTCTTAGGACTCCTTTCACAGGTGTCATTAATCCCCTTTCAAACGCTGACCCCTCTCTCTTCTCCCTTTCCCCTCTCAATCTTTCTCAACCCCCACCCCTCCCCTCTGGAAACAATCGCGTCCCTCTCCCTCCCCTCCTCTTCCCTCTCCCTCCCCTCCTCTTCCCTCTCCTCACCTCAACTCCAGTCTCCTCTCTTACATAGTTTCAGGCATCTCAACCCTCTCCCCTCTCTCAGAGACTTCCATCATTTTTTTTTTTATTGCACCCTCTCAGTCTCCTCACAGTCAGTGCTCTTTGGCGAATACTCTCTCTCTCTCTCTCTCTCTCAGAACCTTATCTAATGAGTAATAATTCACCCAGGCAGTATTATCAACAGAGGATTTTTACGTTTTCCTTCTTTCGTGTCCTTTGCGGGGTTGAAATTGCTGGCTATATCAGTACTGGCTGTATCCCCTTAGTGTGTGTGTGTGTGTGTGTGTGTGTGTGTGTGTGTGTGTGTGTGTGTGTGTGTGTGTGTGTGGAAAAGACTCAGTGATAATCCTAAACTACAAATGTGTATATTGTTCAGCTTCTTCATTGCGACTACGCCTCATTTTGTTAATTCTTGGTATCACAATTATATTTCATTCAGCTTTTGGGAGATTTTACGAACAGCAAAATTAAATATGTTTTCAGTAACTCATTTATTGTAAAGGGCCTCTCCTAAATTTAAATATAATTGCCTGTCAGTAGCAGAAATAAACTAGAGCAGATAATATCTCTGTGAATGGATCAAAGTAATATATTGGCCAAAGTTTTCACTGACAAATCCTAATCATTTACAATAAATATTCGGGAACTTCATAAAACCACCGTAATTTAATCGCTTATACGTCTTGCTTGCAGTGCACTTCAAATGAGACGGCTTCTTGTAGATGTGCTAATACCGATTCTTGCTACCGTTGGATAGGTACTAACTCAGCACTGAAATCACCCACTCATATAATAGGATTCGAACTTGGTGTCTCGTTCAAATCGAGGAAGTCTTAAAATTGCGAAGCCCGTACTTAATCGAAATCAGTGACGTTTAAATCCAGTTTACCCCTGGATCAGAGATAAGATTCTATGATCAGGATGGATGATGTAAGGTCCAGTCTGGGAAGTTACGCGTATGTGCTGGTATTTCCGAATTCACCAGACTCATAGGATTGTTGAAGAAGAAGAAGAAGAAAAAGGGAGATGATGATGGTGGTAATGTTGAGGAGGAGGAGAAGGAAGAAGAGAAGGAGAAAGCATATATTTATTCTTATTGACTCTACGAGGGTCATTTACGCAGACAGTCAATTTTGCAAGGACCCAATCTTCCCTTCGAGGACGGCCTGTAGAAGTCGTTTGATATCCAGGTCCCCAGTTATACTTCTGGGTGAGCAGGGATGAGGGGGAAACAAACTGAATCTGCCAGTCGAACCGGTTATAGTCGTGTAGGTTCTCAGATTTCGAAGCACCGATTCTGTTAACTCTTACCTTGAAGCAAAGTTTATGGATGAGTTTATATCCTTGATTAGCTGGAATTTTGGAAAGGCATCGATGTAGGCCAGATACCACTAAACTCTGGACTGATATTATGAGCTGAATTATCTTCGAGCTCAGTGCTTGTGTAGGATTAGCGATAGCGGGTTGTGGGAAAAGGGATCGTTGCCGACTATGGAGAAAAGCAGCCGAAGGTCCTTTAGTCAGTCACCCCTCACAGGTTGCGGCGTCAGGCAGTAGACGGATAGCCAGACTGACAAGAGTACCATAAGCTAGAGTATGGGAAGGCCTTGAATATTTCTCAAAATTCACCCAAAATGCTTAACATGGATTGGTACTTAGTGACGTCGCGTGAGTCTCAGATAGCGACAAACTCACAATATAAAATCTTCGCCCTGAAAACCGGTCTGCCTGCAGGGTAAGAGCTAGGATTATTTGGTGATAATGGCATAAGTGTCTGGAGTGAGATGGAGATTGAGAAAGCTTTGGATATTTCTTAACCTCTTCAGTATGGGGACGTCATATGTAGTTTCTTCTAGTCTCTAGACGATTTTATTCAGGATAGGGAAAGGGATTTTTTTTTTTTTTTATGCTGAAGGGGTAAGATTTAGCCATTTGTAATCCCTTCCTCAGTGCAATTGAATAAAAATGTTGAGTATAATAGTTTGATGGTAATGAAAACACACACACACACACACACACACACACACACACACACACACACACACACACACACACACACACACACACACACACACACACACACACACACACACACACACGCCAGTAAAAAAACAGCAGTGACTCAACAACTGAGTCAACAGATGGCGTAATACAGAGCCCGATTTCAAAGGAACGGGAGCACGAAAGAGAGAGAGAGAGAGAGAGAGAGAGAGAGAGAGAGAGAGAGGAATTTTATCTTATCAAAATACAACGAGGGAACTCAAATATACACTCTTGTAATTAGTATATAAAGTTCACCTAAGCACAGGTATTAGTGTAATAAAAAGCACATTATTCGGACAGTTTATTGCAACAAGAGGCTGTGGTTTCGTTGTCTTAGGAGGCTTTCTAGTGCTTTCTGTTGGGTTAGGAGACAAGATAGCGTATTTCGTATTTTTAGCACATTTTTACGGAGTTATGAAGGGTTACTAGTGCCTTCTTTTAGCTTAGGATTTCTAGCACACTCTCATAGGGTTAGAAAGAAATTAAGATTATTTTCACTGGCTTACGGGGCTTTCATGTAACATTCTTTTGGCCTTGAATGTCTAACACGATTCCATAGATTTAGAAATATATATACAGGACATTTTTACTGATTTAGGACGCTTTCTATTTCATTCTTTTGACTTTAAAGGATTTATGGCAGATTTTTAAGGTTTACGAGAATTTGTAGCACATCATTGGCGTGCTTAGGAGACTTTCTAGTACATTATTGTGCCCTAGGAGGATTTCTGGGACATTGTTGGAGATTTTAGAGCCCGTATAGTTTCGCAATACAAAGCCCCATCAGTGCCATTAATTATATGCGGTTACATGCTACATACAAGTCTCCTAGTATGTTTGCTCCTAAGTCCAACTGCTACAGACTTCAGAAATGTATAGAAGATAAAAACAGTTCAACGTGGATGACAAAAACCGTGGAACTCAGACATCTTCACAATGCTGTTGATGGAGTGACGAGGAAAGCACAAAGAATCCCCGGAGCGAGCAGAGAGCAGGTGGGCAGGATCTAACTCAATTGTACGACCCCCGGAGCAAGCGTGAGTTATTACAGTGGTGATGACGAAGGCTGGGCTGGGGAAGGGGAGGGAATGTAGAGTGGGGCGAAGGAGGGTGGGGAAGATTTGAGGGAGGTGGTGAAGGGAGAGGGTGGAAGCCTTGTGGAGGGAACGAGGGCAAAGAGAGAGGGAGGATTAAGGTGATGAAAGCAGAGGAGAAGGGCAAGAAAACAGTTAAAGGAAGAGGAAGGAAAAATAGAGTAGGAGAAGAATGAGGGAAAAGAGGTTTCAAGGAGGTAGGGAGAGGTTGGGATGGAATCAGAGTGTAGAGAGTGGGGTAGTAAAGGGGGTGAGAAGAGGAAAAAATATGATTGAGGAGAAAAGAGAAAAAGGAAGGAGGAAGAAGGTGGGGAGATTTGAGAAAGGGGGGGGGGACTTTGGGGTGTGAGGACCGAATAAGAGAGGGGGGAGGGATGAAATGGGTGAAAGGAGATGACTTAGGAAATAAACTGATTTTTAAGAGAGAGAGAAGATTGGAGGGGGAAGAGACTGTATTAAGGAGAAGGGAGAGTAACTGGAATGAGGGGAGGTGTGAGGAGATGGGAGGGTGGAGACGTATGGTGTGTGAGTGAAATGAGCTCAAAGAGAGGGTGTAAATGGAGATGAAAGGAGAGGATAAGTTCAAGAGAATGATAGGGAAGTGTATGAAAAAGAAGAGGAGAAAAATTTAATGCAGAAGTGGAGAGACGGAGGAAAGAAGATTGTACTCTCGAGGATGAGGAGAAAGAAGGCAAAGGAAGAAAGGAAGGAGGAATGAAAGAAATGGATAACGTAAGGGGCGAAAGAGGGATAAAGGAGAGACACCAAGAGGAATAAAGTGAGGTAAGAGAGAAACCAAGAGGAAGAAGGAGGTAAAGCAAGGAAAATAGAGGAAGAGGATTGGGAGAAACCAAGAGAAAGAACGAGGGAGGAAAGAGGAATACTAAGAGGGACACTGGGCAGGGGGTTACTGAGAGAGAGAGAGAGAGAGAGAGAGAGAGAGAGAGAGAGAGAGAGAGAGAGAGTCTAATGGTGATGGGTGCGAGAAAAAAGAAGGGTAGACGGGCAAATAAAGTTTGAAGGGGAAGGGGGCAGATGAAAGGTAGTGGAGGCCGACCATCCATCCATCCATCCATCCATCCTTCATTTCTACCACCCATCCACCAGGCCATCGATAAATTCAACCAGCCATCCATTTGTATATCTATTTTCTCTCTCTCCTTCCATTCAGCAAACTACCTCACCCAAGCCATGCATCTGTCCATCTTCTTTAGCTTGCCATCCATCCATCAGCCTACCCCAGCCATCCATCTAACCACCCAGTTGGCCAGTCACGGTCATTACGAGATGGAGGGACGGCAATGACTCTCTTCGTCGCGGTTACACCCATTATGCCCCTCGGTTGGACAGGGACGCCGCAGGGGGGGAAGGTCAGGGGGTGTTATTGTTTTTGAGAGAGAGAGAGAGAGAGAGAGAGAGAGAGAGAGAGAGAGAGAGAGAGAATGCCGCAGGGGGAGCTCAGGGAATGTTATTGGCTGTGATAGTTGGGGGAGAGGTAATGGAGGAAGCAAGAGAAGAAAAGAGAGAGATGAGGAGTAATATAGGGGGGGGGGAGAAAGTGGGGAGGAGAGGGGAGGGAAGGGAAATATGAGAGGTAATGGAAGGAAGGAAAGACTAAAGTGGAAAGTGAGGGAGAGGCAAGATAGAGGAGGGGAGGGAGATGGAGGGCAAGATAGGAGAGACAGATTGAGGAAGAGATAGGTATCATGGAGGAAGGGAGAAATATAGGGAGGAAGAAAAAGTAGGTAACAGAGGGAAGGAAAGGTAACGATGGAGAAGACTCGCCACAGGGGTCGGGCTCAGGGGGTGTAATTGTTTTAGAGACGGGCTGGTGGGGAGGGAGGAGTAATGTCGTACTGTGTTGAATGACCTGCCTTGTAGCTCCGATTTTATCTTGAGGTACAGAATGCCATGTTAGATAGTAGAAATCTTTGTAATAGCCGCCTCAGACTTCCAACATATAATACCCAGAGTGCAGGTAATTCATGTTCACCATTAGTAGAATAAGCATATCAGGCAGAACAGAAGCCGGATTGAAACGAACATTGATTCTGCAGACGCATAAAAAGTGGTGGGGTAATAATAACGATGGCCTTGGGACTGATCACCTCATTTCCTCCTCCCCACCTCCCCACTGACCTGAGGCGGAGGGGCGGAGTGGTGGAAGATGGATCGGGGTGAGGAGAGAGGCGAGAGGGTGAAAACATACATAAGAACATAAGAAGAGAGGCTAACTGCAGCAGACCAGTTAGCTCATGTTAGAAACTTGTGCAAGAGTTTGATTAAATCTTTAGAATAAGAGAAGGAGAGCAATGAAGTGAGGGCAGGAGAAGAAAAAGGGGTGGTTGGGCACGAGGGGGGGAGTGGAAAAGGCAGGGGAAAAAGGGGATCAGCGGGCAGGGGAAACGGAACGGGAGTGGGGAGAGGGGAGAGGGGAGAAGGGGTAGAGTAAGAGAGTAGGTGGTATGAGAGGGAGAGGAGAAGGAAGGAAGTGCTAGGAGATCGGGAGGACATGGGGATGGCTTGGAGGGGAGGGGATAGGTGGAGATGGAGAGGAGGGCAAGGGGGAGGGAAACAGGAAAGGTGGGCGAGAAAAGGTGGGGGATAAGGGGAAAGAAAGGCGTGGAGGTGAAGAGGATAGGGGTGATGGGAGGAGAGCGGTAGGACAGAGAGAGACAGTGAAAGAGGGGAGAGAAATGTGACGAAGAGGGGGACGTAAGGAATGCATCAGAGGAGAGAGCAAGGGGGGAGACGTGAGGAGGGGAGAAAGAGTCTGGCGTGGAAGGGTGAGGGGATGGTTGAGGTGGGTGGGTGGAGAGGGAGAAAGGGGTGAGCGGGAAAAGGAGGGGGAGGGGGGCACACCTCGGGCACTGCTGATAATATAACTTCTCATATGACAGTAGCCTCGTGTGAAGCTTTGAAAACATACAAGTACCTCTGCCTTGGTGGTTTATTTTCCCTGTTGCATCATATATTGTCTTGTAGTCTGTGTGTTAGATATCTTTTTCACCCCTTCAGTCCGGCACGTCTCTCCATACTTGGGCAAAATTGTCTACAGGCGAACAGAATGAAATTAAAACTTTCATCAGTAATGGTCAGTGGAGATAGTTTAAATTCGTTCAGTTCGAGTACGTCTCTTCCCAGCGCTAAGAAAAATGATATATATATTTCTGGTCTGAGTTAACGAGAAAAAAAAAATCGCCACCGTAAGGAAGTAAGTCAAAATTTAGCGTAGAGAACAATGAAGAAAAGTTACGATGGACAAAATTAGCAAGTACAAGAGTAGGGTAACGTGCCTTATGCGAATGTATACTGGTAAGGAAGAGGTGGTACTGAGCCTCCTTAGCCCTCGAGCACACGTCCCCTGAAGGTGTGATCCAAGAGGCCATGTTAATCTTTTATGTTCCAGAGATCTACTCCGACCACCTGCCTCTCACGTCCAGGTTAATTTACACCCCATCATCCAGGTGTGTCAGCTTAGTCAGTCCACCAAACTGAAGTGATACAGATTTTGCCCCACAGAATTTCAACAGCGACATACTTCTCACGTCATGTCATCCAAGTTTTCTGACTCAAATTAACCCCTTCCGCTCGTCGATGTTATCTTTCTTGCTATCTGTAGACGATTTCTTATGCTTTAGAGACCATTCGTTTTCATGGACTCCGGAACTGTTTTCGGTATCCCTTTTACAGCCCAGTTTCTTTCTCTAGTGTTGAATGAGATCACCTGATGGTAGAAAGATTGAGAAAAAAAAAATGTCATCGTACAAAAGGGGGTTAAAATGACAGGTCCTGTGAAAATGGTAATGTTATCGAGTGATTCAAATGACATACAATATCCTGCGTGAATTATCTCAAGTTGTATCAGTACTTCCCGGGAATTGAATCTGGGGTCGTCAGATGATAGATCAAGTTCTGAAAATCAGGTTTTGAAAAGCTGCTTCAGTAAGGTTATGTGGATCCTCCGAGTCATGCTACTGTACCTGCCCAAACCCTGCCATTACGATAACCATGTACTGAATGGCGGATGTAGATGTGCAGAATATTGAATTTAATTTTGTAATGCAGTATATTAGGCGGTAATTTACTTCACAAATTTCCACTGATATTAAGCAGTGAAGTGAAATACAAACCGAATTTTCAGCTGTTTCACAAACCTGAGATGCTTTCAGTGAGACCGTGGGAGGGAGGGTTGGGGTGGAAGAGAGGGAGGGAGGGAGGCAGGCAGATGAAATGGAGGGCGTGAAGGAGAGGGGAGGGAGGGATGAGAGGGAGAGAGTGAGGAAGCGGGGAGGGGGTGACAGGGAGGAACTGCGGTGTGCCAGATTTCCCACAACACCAACCAAGAGAGGAATGTAACTTCATATGGAACTAGTACATTTATGTCTTAGTTAGGTCTTGGTTTAGTTACGTCTGGGTGGAATTCAGTCATATTCGTCAAATGTGCGAAGAAGGACAAAAACAACGGGAAAGAATATGGATAACTACATGAGGGAACACAGTGAGCACAAGAATGAACTGCCTTATCCCAAAAACAGGGAGAAATATAAGGAAAACAATCAAGAATAAGTCAAATGGTAAAGTCTTTGTCATGCTTAAAATCTAGCGTTACTCTGCCATATCAAGCCTCATCTTCGTTATCAGTTTCAATTTGTTGTGGCCGAACTTGACTCATGTGTGTCGAGGCTTCGTGATGAAGAACTGAACAGGAGACAGACAAACAAACAAACGGACAGATTCATACATACACACATTCATTCATACCGTACATACATACACACACATACAAACATAGATAGATAGATAGATATGGTAGATAAATAATGTTCGAACCCGACTCATCTGTATCGAAGCCTGGTGATGAAACGCGTTATACAGAACAAACGAGCAGCTCCGTCATTCACACACGTACAGATTACAGATTCCACCCTCCTCTGTGTGTGTGTGTGTGTGTGTGTGTGTGTGTGTGTGTGTGTGTGTGTGTGTGTGTGTGTTGGGGGGGGGACTGTAAAATGGCTCCTGTCTACCCTGTTCAAGATTATTCGTGACACTTATGATGTGCAGTGCCACTCATTAAGGGGGAGGATTATCTGAAGGTAACCTGTTTTGTATATATAACTCTCTCTCTCTCTCTCTCTCTCTCTCTCTCTCTCTCATTTTATAATTGATTCCAAGTTAAGGAACCATCAGTGAAATGAGCCATGCATCCATTCACTCATCATTCAAGCCCTTGGAATCCTCGACTCCATCCTACAGGCTAAACCGTCCACAAAACAAAAAGAAAAAAAAAAAGGAAACAGCTATAATAGGATCTTCCCAGTCATTATATTTACGAGTGGACAGAATGATGTCGTGATGTCCCAGTGGATGTCAATTAGGGTGAGATGTAATGGACGTCAGGAGGTGCTTGAGGCGAAAATCAACAGCTGTAGCACCTTTGGAGACGCGTTCTATTAGGAGGGGAGAGAGGGAAGCGGAAAGGGGGAGAGAGAAAAAGGGAATGGGAGTGAGACGGGGAAGGGAACAGGGAAGAAGGGAAGAGCGAAACGGAGAAGGGAATGGGAAGAAGTGAGATGGTGGAGGGAAGAAAGGGAAGAGGAAGAGGAAAGAGGAAGAGGAAGGAGAAAGGGGGAATGGGAAGGCAACAGAGGAGAAAAGAAGGGGAAGGGAAGAGGGAAGAGAAAAACCGAGGAGGGAGTGTGAATGAGTGAGAAGGGATTTTTTTTTTTTTTTTTTTTTTTTTGTCATTCAGCACTGATTTTCTTTTATGTTTTTTTTTTTTTTCTGAGCAAAGAGTGTCGCTATTAAAACTTGGTAAATAACATGTTGCAGGAAAAGTTCGGTGTCATATGCAAAACAGATAATTTCGGAACAGGCGTCAGAGGGCCGTGTCAGTTCAGGAGACTACAACTCTATCTTTTTCCTCTTTTTTTTTTTTTTTTTTTTTTTTTTTTCGCGGGATGCAGGTGATTTTAGTTTTGGTTTTAACTTCATTTGTTTCCATTTACTCGTAATTTCTCTTATTGGCTTAATTTTTGTTTCATTTTGCCTTGTTTTTCATTTTTAATTAGTGAATTAGTGCTTTCCCTCCCCTCCACACGCCCTTTCCTGGTGCCGCATTTCTTTCCTCCTCCCTTTCCCTCATGGTCTCACCCTACCCACCTGTGTTCTTACCTCACCTTACCCTTTCATGTTCCTGTCCTCACCACTCCATCGACTCGTGTACTTCTCACCCCCATCTCACCTCTCGCCTTAGAAATTGAACCATTGTTTTTCTTTCCCGAGTTCTCTCACTCATCTACGCTGCCCTTCCAAAGTCTTTCCCTTCCATCTTCACTTTTTTCTGGTCTTCCCGCCCCTCACCCCACATATTCCTCCAGACTTTCCCCCATTCTCCCTCACCCATGTTCCTCACCCTCATCCACTTTTTTTTTTTTCATAATCAAAGCAACATCCCCTCGTCCCCAGAGATTCCCCCTTCTCTCCTTCCCCATTCATGTTTCCTCCTCCCTTTCATCTCCCTCTAAACACACCCACCTCTCTCCATACCATATTTCATTCCATTATCTTTCTCAGCTCACGCCTGTCAATCTCCACTCCATTTCAGTCTCTCCCTCCCACCTTGCCTCCCCCACCCTCATCCATCTCTTCCACACTTTTCCACCTGCCCTTATCCTCTCGCATCCACCTCTCTCTATGCTCCAGGTCATTTCATTATCTTTCTTTCTCAGAGTCATCTCCTTCTTCTTCCAGCCTTCCTCCCTCACCCTAGATCAGATCTCCCTCCCTTTCTCTCTTACACATTAGCCATGCTCCCCCCTTCCCTTCTCCCACACTTACTCATGCTCCCCATCCCTTCCACCCCAATCTCTCCCCTCCTCGTCCCTCCTTTCCCCTCTACTCACCTCAGTCTTCATTTACCATCACTCCATTGCCTTCCCTAATTCCCTGATCCCACTCCACTACCATCTCTTGCTTTAGATCCAATAATTCCTTCCCAGCCCATGTCCCCAACCAGCCCAACCCATCCTCTCCAGCCATTCCCTTCCCAGGTGCAATACATCTCTCCCCACACCCATATCCCCAGCACCAACGTTCACCAACACCAATATCGTCCCTTCTGATCACCCTGTAGCTGGCAGTACTCCATTCTTCCCCATAATCTCCCCTCCCCCTACCTCTCCTCCCCCTACCTCCACCCACCTCATCCATCTTACACTCCAACCTCAGATCATCTCCTGTCCTCTCATCCCCTCCACTCATGTAATCATTTCGCTTACCACTCCAGCCTTCCCCCCTCGCCACCTTCCCCGTCCCCTTCGTTCCTCCCCACCCCATTCCTTCTTCCCCACCTCATTCCCCCACCCACCCCCACCTACCCCACCTTCAGAAGCCAGCCGCCTAGATGACAAGGGCCACTGATGAGGAGGGTAGTTAGCCGCGTCGTGTAAAACCGCACCACAACACCTCGCAGTGAGTTATGGCACCTTGATGTTTTTTTTTTTTTTTTTGTGCTGTGCTGAGTGTGCTTCTGGACTGGTGACGATGAGAGAGAGAGAGAGAGAGAGAGAGGGTTGGAATAGGGGTAAAGAGAAAGAGAGAGATGGGAGAGGAAGAGAAGCAGTAATAGACGGAAGAAGATGTCGATGAAGACGGTGAATAGGAATCCAAGTTGTAAGGCTGAAAGAGAAAACAAGACAGGAGAAGGAGGGGCGTGGAGGAAGAAGGAATAACGAAGGGAAATAAGAGAAAGGGAAGAGGAGAATGATGGGGAAGGGAAGGAGAAGGAAAGGACAAGAAAGGGAGTGAGTGGAAGGGAAGATGAAAAAAAGAAGAGAGAGAGAGAGAGAGGGGGGGGGGGAAGAAGAAGAAGAAGAAAGGGGGTGACAGGAGGGAACATGGAAGCGTTGATAGTGCGATGCTGGAGGAGAAGGAAAGCCAGAGAACCAACAAAAACAAAGAAAGAAAAAAACAACCTAACCAGAAAACGATCATATTAAGATGGAGAACAATATAAAACCCAAAACTGAGGAAAAAAGCAACAAAAGATTATTACAGAAAGTCTCCTCATCAGGAGCGAAGGAGCTTTAGAGTAGGTAATTTAGAGCGGCATTAGGTCAGCGATAAACCCCTTCCATTAACCCTAGTTGCACATGACCCCTAATAGGCCACATCAGGTTATAGCCCTTTAGCCCATTAGATAACGAGGCGCCCTTAAATGGTTACCACTTAAGGGTATGTTTTCCTGAGGTATAAGGCATCTTTTGGACACGTATTCTCGTAGGTTGAGGAGGCTCCCTGGCACATCTTTCTTAGCGATTTATTTTTGGATGACTGTTTAATATTCTTTGCACGTTATATAAGCGGAGTATGACGATATATGAATGATATGTGTAATACGGAGGACGATAACGTATAATAAGCAAAATAAGTCGCTTGGGAAAAGGTGTTAGGGAGCTTCCTGAACCGACAAGAATACGGGTCTTAGGTTGTCACTCAGTGTAGAGTCACCTGAAGTTAGTTGTATGATCGATGAGGCAAGGTAGATCTCCCAACTCTCATAGTCAAAAAGAAAAAAAAGATTAGTTCAAATTAAAAGATGATAAAAAAACAAACGAAGAAAAAGAAGATTGAGTGGAAGAAAACTAAAAGATCAGAAATGAGAGAATAAAGACCAAAATATGAAGACAAAAGAGAAAGACTGAAGACAAGAAGGAGGCAACGAAGGGGAACGAAGTATGCAAAATGCTGTGAATTCCAAGCAGCAGACACAAGAAATATCGCTCGCTGTATTCCCCTCCTTTCACTGCCATATTTTATTCTCACCGACCCCAGACGATTTTATTCAGCGAAGTGGGTAAAGGAATTCTACATATTTTTCTGCCTGTGTTGATGGAGTTTAGGTAGTTTTATTTTTATTAACCTCAGAGTAATTTATTTAAGAGTAAAACCTTAAGGAGTTGGATGGTTGAATAATTATAATCTTTATTTGAGTATTATATTGTGGTTAACTCGTTTCGGTTCTCTCTCTCTCTCTCTCTCTCTCTCTCTCTCTCTCTCTCTCACGTGCCTGTCTAATAGGAGGAAATTTCCAGACAAATTAGAGACGCCATTTTTCTTATTCTTAATTTTGCCTACTTATTTTCGTCGTATTTTTCCAACTTTCACACCAGGAGTTAAATCTTGGTAATTTATGTGTCGCTTCTTTTCCCTTCTCTGTCTGTCTCTCTAATTTCTTTTTCTCCCTGTTTTCAGATTTCTCATTTTTCCTGTCTGTCTATCTGTATCCCTGTAATTAGGCCTGTGTTTCTGTTTTATATCTGTCTGTTTACTGGACACACACACACACACACACACACACACACACACACACACACACACACACACACACACACACACACACACACACACACAATCCCAGCAATTACCACCCCACACATCTGATTCGAGTAACGGTATATCTGTGGTAATAAACATTTGGATTTATTGACCTTAGAGGAATGTAAATGCAACACCAGTCATATCAAGAAACACACACACACACACACACACACACACACACACACACACACACACACACACACACACACACACACACACACACACACACACACACACACACACACACACGGCTCTAAACGACCATCCGACCCATTACAGTACTCACACATGACTCAGTGGCAGTATATCTGTCGTAATAATTATGTGGCTTCATTAACCTTAACGATATGAAAGTGCACCACCAGTCATGTCGGCAGTATACGCACACATGTACACCACGCTCCCATACATACATACAGGTACATAAACACTTGGATGTCTGACAGATAAATGGGCAAAACACACACATATATCTTACTGGTACTTAGCACACACACACACACACACACACACACACACACACACACCTTTTCTCCTAGAATATATCTCACATCACTACACTTCCTCCCCATCCTCAAGCTTACTTTTCTCCTGTTTTCTGTCTCTTCCTTCACCATTTCTTCTCCACGATCTCTCTTTTTTTCTACCCTTCTCCTCTGCCTCATTTCTCCTTGTCGATCATCCTGTTTCTCCGTTCTCCTTAATCTCTGCCTTCTCCAGTCCTTCCTCCTCTCATTCACCCCGCCTCTCTTCTCTACACCCCATTCTCTTCCCTTACATTCTTCTCTTCTTTTTCCTCTTCCCCCCCTTCCTCTTCCCTCTTACTTCTTCCTTTCCATTTCAGTGTTTCCCCTTCCCCAGCTCTCATTTTTCTCCGTTGACCAGGCTGCTATATCTTTTCTTTCTATTCGTCACATCAGTCTTCTTAGCCGTTCTCTTCTCTTCCTTTCCCTGACTCTTCCTCCTCTTGCCTCTTACATTACCATTTCACTGCCTCTTCTAATCTTTTATCCGAGTTATACTTTCTCTTTGCTTTCTTCTGTCCCTCTTTTTCACCCCTCCTCTCCACTCTCTTATTTCCATCCCCGGCCTCTTCCTCGTTTATCCCTACCTCTTCCTCTGTGTTTCCCTTCCTTGCCTCTCCCTCTCCCCCACCATTATCTCCTCTCCCTCTTTCCTGCCTTTCCCTCTCCTTCTCCTCTGCTTCTCCCTCTCGCTCTCTCTCTTCCCCTATCTTTCCGCCTCTTCTACCACTCCATTTGCCTCTTCCATCCTTTTCCACTCCTCTCCCTTCACTCTTCCATCCCCATCCATTTCTCTCCTTTTCTTCTCCCCTTCCACTCCTCTGTCTTCTCCCTCTTTCTCGCCCCCTCTCCTCTCTGCCATCCTCTCCCCCTCACCCACCCTGCCCTTTCTCCCACCTTCCCCTCTCTCGCACCCTCCCCCCTCTCCCTGGCGTGAACTGTGGCATCAGTCCAAGTCCCTGACACCCCGGCCACCCACCTGCAGTTACTAATTAGCGCCAGGTAGGGACAGGGTCTGGTTCGGGTCCTATTTCATAACCTGTAAAAATTGGCTCCCTATTTTCTGCAACCTCCTTTTGACACTCTGGCGGGGAGCGAGTATTTTTTTCCTTATTTTTCCTTTATGTTTTCGTATTTTGCCTCGATGGTGCTGTGCTAGAAATCTGAAATCTTAAGGTCATCTTTAACACGCTGCTGCTAATGTCCGGGAGGTGCCAGACGATTTTATTTTTGTTATGATACAGACAGGCGATTCTATTCTTGTCCAGTCAGACGATTATATTTATGTCCTGCCAGACGATTCTATTTTTGCTACGGTACCGCCAGGCGATTATATTTTTGCTGCGGTACTCGACAGACGATTTTATTCACGGTACCGCGAGACGATTTTGTTTAGCTTAGGGGAGACCTCTTGCGGCGACTGGATTTAGACGATTTTTCTGGCTTAGACGATAATATTTAATACCTGAATTAGACCCTTTTTAGTGGAAGATTTAGAAACCGTCTCCATTAACTCTTATATTACGATGATGTCTTTTATAATGTATGTTTTGCAAGCGACAGACGATTTCCTTTCACTGAAGAGACATCCTCGAGCAAGATATTTTTTTTTTAATACCTCATTCTTTCATCCTCGAGACAGTAAGGGGATTAAGAGAGAGATTTTTTTTTTTTTACTTCCTACTTACAGGGGATTTTTCATAATTTACGTAAAATCATCTAATAACTCAAATATAAACTGGAATATCGGAAGGAAGAATTTAAGAACCTGGTTGATAATATGTCCTGAATCTTTGTGGTTTGGGTTTATGGGTGGTGTGACTAAGGTGGAATGATTGTTTGAACAGGCGAGACTGGCAGATTCACAGACCGACTTACGATATTATCCCTCTCGTAGCTAAGATTTTGTTTCGCCAGGGTGAGGAATAGACGTGTGAAGATTCTACTTGTCTACCTTCCTTGTCCTTCCCACAGAAACGCATTATAGTTAAGACAGGAATGGCTAGTGTGTTGGCTACTCCGGTATTGAGTAATTGTTTATATAGTGAGGGTGAAAGTTGAGGGATGGGTGAACAGTATCATGACGAGTTATAGCTTAGTTCCAGTTTACTTTTCTCAGCTTCTGTCTTCTGTATCTGTTTCTTACGTAGTCGTCTCTTTTTCATGTAGTTATCCTCCATTTTTATCACATATTTCTCCATCATCTCTCTCTTACACCTTCTCACAATCTTTTTTTCACAGGTCTCTTTCATCTCTCAATCACCTCCCGTAGATCTCTTCTCTAACTGTTTCTTCCGCCATATATCTCCACTTGCCTCCCATCTCTCTCGCTCATTCCCTTCCTTCTTGGCTCTTTCCCGCTCCTTCTTTTCCTCTCACCCTTAGCTCTTACTCCTCTCCCTCCTTCCTCCATCCCCTCTCGCCACTACCCTCCTCTCTCTTCCATTTCTCTCCATCTCACACCTTCCCTACCTTCTCAGCTCGCTCTCCCACCCCGTCGTCTCCCCCTCCTCCCAGCATCTCTTTTGCCATCTCACATCTCTTCTCCCTCTCCCCGACCCTCTCGCTCATCTTCATTTCCCCCACCCTCTCACCCTTTCTCTCATCTCTCCGCCTCCCCCTCCTCACTTCTCACCCACACCTCCTTCTGCCGTCTTGCCCTCTTACGTCATCCCTCCCGTCTAGTTGCTTTCTCTTTCGTTCCCTCTCCTTCTTTCTCCTCCTTTTCTCCTTCCCCTCCCCTCCCTCTCCCTTTTTTCCTTTCCTGCCCCTCTCTGCTTCTCTTCCTGTGCATTCTCACTATTCCGTCTACACCTTCCTAGCCTTCCTTTGCAACCCGTCTCACCTCAGCCCCTAGCCTCCCTCACCTCTCTCCAGTTCTTTCCACCCACCTGTTCTTTCACATCTCGTTTCCCTTCTCTCTTACTCCATTACCTCCCTCCCCTGTACCTCTCATTGTACACCTGCCCCCTGTCGAACCTCTTCCCTTCCATCTCACACCTCTTCTTCTCCCGCTGCCCTTTCACCTCTGCTGCTGTCCTCTCTACTGCCGCCTCCCCTCCCCTCCCACTCCTAACACCTCCCCTCCGCTCCTCTGCCCTCCCTCCTACCTTCCCCCTCCCCTCCGCTCCTCTGCCCTCCCTCCTACCTCCCCCCCTCCCCTCCCTACCCCCAGGACGGTGACACCTAGGGATCACGCGGTACGTACCATCAGGCCGCAGTGATAAAGGTACCCACCCGACCCGGCTTCATTATACCCTTACCTACCTATCCGCCGTGGAATGTCGGGTACAGGGGCGGGATGGGTACGGCTCTGGGTACTCCTGCTTACAGAGGGAGTACAATGGAGTACAAGGAAAAGAAACCAGTCAAAGAGTAATGATGATCCTTTCTAGGCTGTTGCGGAAAAGACTGTGGCTGTGATATCTGTGTCTTTGAGGTGAAGATAAGGATGGCAAAGCAAGAAAGTTCCCCTCATGATAAAGAACTGACCCCCTTATAAAGTGTGCTCCAGTTCCCACACGAGAAAGTACTGTACACCGAGGGACGCGGCTGTCACATCCCGTTAACCCTTATCCATGTAATGATGTCTTTATGCATTTTCTTATTCTTGCTGTCACCAGACGATTTTATTCAGCTTGCCATTAACTCCTTCACAACCTCGATAATCTTTTTTTGTAGTTCGGTCTCACGGGTGTCACCATTTTCTTTAGTTTAATGGGATAGACCTTTTAATACCAGGAATATATGCATTCTCTCTCATCGGGACAAGAGGACTTTGCTAAATAGAATAAAATCGCCTGAAGGTAGCAAGGATCAAGTGAAATGTGGCGTCATCTTACTGAAGGGATTGCTCTATACCCATGAGGAGTGTCGAGCCAGTGGAGCAAATACGTCGATCGGTACTGGCGTGGTGAAGCCTAAAGAGTCCCTCAGTGTAAAGACTTGGACAGGGAGGGTGTTATCTGAAACGGATCGCAACTGGTTCTGCTCTCCCATAGTACTGTACATCCCCCAACTTCTCTGTCCCCCTTCTCTTACCCCTCTGCTTGTCCCCTACTCCCCCCCTTTCCCCTCTTCTTGTCCACTTCTCCCCCCATCTTCCCCTCTTCTTGTCCCCTGCTCCCCCCCTTCTCCTCTTTTGTCCCCTACTCTTCCCTATTACCCCTCTACAGTACTTGTCCCCTCACCCCTTTCTAACGTTGTCTTCATTCCTCCCTCTCTCGCCCTTCATATTTCTGTTACTCTTGCGGTTCTCATCCCTTTCAAACATTCTCTCACCTCTCATTCCTTCCTAACTCCCTCACCCCACATACCTTTCCAACTCCCTCACCTCTCGTTCCTTTCTAACTCCCTCACCTCTCATTCCTTCCTAACTCCCTCACCTGTCATCCCTTCCTAACTCCCTCACCTCTCATTCCTTTTTTTTTTCTTTCTTTCTTTTTAACATTCGTAGAGAGAAAAGCTAGAGATAAGAACAGGTATTTTGATGCTTCTGTATTTTTAACAAGCCATTACCCATCATTACAAAGCACAGTCAACAATGCAATACTGAGGTCACAAGTATTTCATCTTCGTCAAGTGCTTCTGAAACTATCGTAAAACTGTTGTATCTAGCCCTACCCATAGCGTTAAAATTCTCATCCTTCATTATTATTATTATTATTATTATTATTGGTAGTAGTAGTAGTAGTAGTATTTTTTTTTATCTAAGTGAAATAAAATCAACTTGTTTCTTCACCTGATTCGACTCCCATATTTTCAGATTCCCAGAGTTGTGGCTGCTATCCTTGTCTGATTCTTCAAGAGCAGCTGTGTTCTATCTGGCAGAAGGTATGTTTTTTTTTTTTTTCCTTTTTGGTGATTACGTAGATCTAACTCATATGTTCGTACAATTATTATTTGTGTGTGTGTGTGTGTGTGTGTGTGTGTGTGTGTGTGAGAGAGAGAGAGAGAGAGAGAGAGAGAGAGAGAGAGAGAGAGCAAACCCTAACTCACATCATTCATCTTTACCTTTATGGATTTTCTTCAAATTTACCTTCATGAATATATTTTTAAACGTCTGTGTAAGGTAAAGCCAGCTCATTATATGCTTCGTCTAGCCCTGAGGAATAATTTTGAGGAAGTCCAAAAAGGGGTTCTCCTCTTACAATGCATAAATGTGTGGCTATTATTATTTTTTTTTTTTAATTTATTTTATTTTGGGGGGAAATCTCAGGTAGGGTCATTTGTTGCTAGTTCCAAGCTTCATGGTGTGTGTGTGTGTGTGTGTGTGTGTGTGTGTGTGTGTGTGTGTGTGTGTGTGTGTGTGTGTGTGTGTGTGTGCGTGTGTGTTTTAAGTCTTAGTAAGCTGATACTGCCTTAAACTGTTATGTCAATCCTAATGTGCATTTCCTTTATAAGTTGAATTAGACCAAACTAACTCACATTACAAAGGGTTACTCCTGCTCCCTCATGGATTATTATTATTATTATTATTATTATTATTATTATTATTATTATTATTATTTTCAAGGTCCAAGTCACTGATCCGTGTTTTTTTTTTCTCCTCATTACTTGATTTTATTATTATTATTATTATTTTTTTTTTTTTTTTGCTGTGGGCGATATAAAACTTATTTTTTCCCGAATACTCGAGAATCTGTAATTTTCGAAATCCATACAATCACACCTCCGTATTAGAGGCGACGACCAAGACAAATATATTTACTGTGTTTGGAAAGCGTATACTTATGACTGAAATTGTCCGTAGGTGACCAGAATATGATAATAAAAAAAAAAAAGGCATCTTAGTGGGAAAATTAGAATATATATATAAAAAAAAAAACGGAATCCGACTTTCCCCTGCACTATAGGCGACTTCCAAGATACACAGAGATAGTTGCTGTGTACCTTCGCTCTGCCTTGAGTCTGTATAGTGTATGATCTTGAAGAAAATCGTAATGAGATGGCCAGAATTAAGCACTTTACTCTCCCCCACTTCAAACGACTTTCATGACAAAAAGGCAATTGTTTTTTTATAATTATCTCCGCCCAGGCACGCTCCAATTTTCTTTACAGTCATGAGTAAAATCGTCCGGAGATATTCAGTCATGTTCCTCCATTCAAGGCGCCAAAATAATCACGTCCCCTCATTTAAGACAAAAATAATCACGTTCCCCCATTTAAGACGCAAAAATAATCACGTTCCCTCATTCAAGACGCCAAAATAATCAAGTTCCCCCATTCAAGACGCAAAAATAATCAACTTTCCCCCATTCAAGGCGCAAAAATAATCAACTTTCCCCATTCAAGACGCAAAAATAATGACCTTACCCCTACTCAAGACACAAAGACAATCGGTATGTATCTTCCTTTTAAGTACGCTCCGTCCTGGTGTTTGGAAAGCGTGTAATGGCGCCTGTGTGCTTGGTTATGGGTGATTGGGGAGCGTGTAATGAGCGAGAGGGCCAAGGGGAATATTGGGCAGGGAAAGCAGCCACGATTTGGGGAGGCTGGAACAGCGGGGGGCCGTTCCAGAGCGTGACACAACCCCCCGCTGCTGCTGCTGGTGGAAGAGAGAGAGTGGAGGGGAAGAGGTAGCCAGGGAAAGGAGAAAACTGGAAAGCAAGATATTCAAAGGAGACAGAAAGAAGGACAGATGAAGATAAATAGATAAGGAAGTATATATTTTTTCTTTAATGTGTCTTTCCTTCCTCTGTTCATCTTCCGTAAAAAAAAAAAAATGCTGCAAGGAAGAGTGGAAAAGGTAGCAAAGGAAGAAGTTGAACTGGAAAGTAAGGTAGTTAAAGGAGGAGATAGACTGATAGACACATTGATGTGTGAATGGAATAGAAAAAACTAAAAAAATGAAAATAAAAAGTAAGAAAATAAAATCCTAAAAACGATAGGTTGATTAATACGCGTATAAATAGACAGATAGATAAGTAGTCAGTTAGACAGATAGACAGACAGATGGATAGATATGGATATATAGATACAGCCTCCTCAGGAGTGAAGAATGAAAAAGGAAAGATTACGGGAAGTGGAAAGGTGACAAAAAATCAAGGGAAACCAAGGTATTCAGGAGAGAGGGAGAAAGAGAGAGAGAGAGAGAGAGAGAGAGAAAGAGAATCCAATATTTGTTATCACCAGCTCCTCCCATTCTCTTGACACTACCTTCATTTTCCATATTCTCTCTCCTTATCTCTCTGACCCCTGCGTCGTCTTCCGTTCCTTATCACCTCATAGTTAAAATGAATTCAACTTTCCTCCCGTCCTTATCATCCTTCCTGTCAGGCTAAGGATGCTTTTGAAAATAATGAAGATGTAGATAAGTTTATGATCGATGAACGTGGAGGCGTGACAATATGTGGATGGGGAGAGAGGGTGTGTGTGGATGTGGGTGTTAAGACAGTGTGGATGAGGGTGGATGTGTCGGTAGGAAGTGTGTGTTTGTAGGTGTGGATGGATGGAAAGGAAAAGTGCGTGAATAGGGAAGGATGAATGTTTGGGGGAAAAGTGTGTATGTGCGGGTTGGTAAGGGGATGTGGATGGGAAACAGGGAGAGTGTGTGTTCGTGTGGGTGTGGGAAGAGTGTGTGTTCGTTTGGGTGTGGGAAGAGTGTGTGTTCGTGTGGGTGTGTTAAGTGAGTGTGAAAGAAGCTAAATGGCCGGATAGAAATGATGTGTGAATGCGGAGGGATGAGTGTCTGGGTGAGAGATGAGTGAATGGGGAGGGACGGGTGGAAGGGAAAGTCGTATTGATATTTTGGCTGGGGTAGAGAGTGTGAGTGCGAAAGGATGGGTGGATGTAAAGGATGTGCGTGGATTAGAAAAGTGTATAAGGGGAAAGAAAACTAATGAATAAAGAGGTATATATTAATGGGAAGGAATATTTAGAGTGTGGGACGTTTGAAAATACGAGGAATTTAATACTGAAATAATTGGTATGTGACTGGAGAAGGATACATGAGAAGGGCATGGGAATGGAAAGGTTTTTGTGTGTGAAGTGGAGTATTTAAGAAGAGGAAAGCAGTGTTGTATATGAATTTTACAAATGTAAGGGAGAAATGTTGTCTGGGTAGATATCATGGCATAATGAGAAACTGCATGTGTTAGATAAAGGTTTGTAGAAGAACTGAGCAGAAGGATGACATTGTGCATGGGAAGGGGAACCAGTGGGTTAGGAGAGGGGTGGTGTAGGTGGGCAGGGTGTGTGGATAGGAGGACAGGTGTAGGTGGGGAAAGGATGAATGGATGGGTGGGGATGGCAGGAGAGGGTAGCGAGGGGTGTTTGCTTGGGATGGGGAATGGGGATGAGAAGGGAGTACGTGAAATACAATGGAATGTAGACGGGAGAAGGCTGCATGGATGGTATGGGGAAATTGCGGAAGAGGAGTGGGGAGTGGAAGAGATAAAAGGGCATCGGAGAGCATAAGATATTGGGGGAGGAGTTCGTGCATCAGGACTTCTGGGCAATATAGATAAAACTGAAAAGCGTGCAGGGGAGACAGCTGGGTGCGAGTGAAATGGAAGATAAGAGTTGAAAAGCATGTCATACCTTCCTTTGCCCTGCTCAGTGAACTAATTAACCTTAGAGGAGGAAAGGCTGCTCCTCACCTGAATAAAGACGTGTTAATTCAATGAAAATAAGTTAGTGTGATATCTGCTGCACTGAAAGAAATAACCACTTCAGTCCGAGGAGTCACACACGAGCCAAGTATAAGTATTTGGTGGTACTCTGAATGAAGCAGAGAGAGAGAGAGAAAATTATGCTCCAAGTTCTCACATAAAACGCAGCACACACAGGAAATGAGGCACCTGGGAAAACGCATACCTGTGTTAATTAAGGCCATATGACACCTTACGACACCTTGTAAACTTCCGCCGATGTACCAGAACAATACTATGGGTACGGGAGGATCGTAACCCCAGACCTCCATTGTTCAGAATACTCTCGCTTTTGTTCATGGCAGATTGAGTGTCGTGGTTGTAAATGCAGTGTGGATGCAATTGTTGAGAGAGAGAGAGAGAGAGAGAGAGAGAGAGAGAGAGAGAGAGAGAGAGAGAGAAATACTGTTAATGCGTTACGGTTTGTTATGCATAGTCCACACACACACACACACACACACACACACACACACACACACACACACACACACACACACACACACACACACACACACACACACACACACACACACACACACACACACCAATAGTCTGATTCTTAGGCTCGTATCCTCGTCGGTTAAGGAAGCTCCCTAACATTATTTCCTTAGCGATTTATTTATGAATATGGGTCGTTAATATCCTTTTTAACATTATTTATGCAGAGTATGATTATATTGAAAGGACTTACAGTAAGGTATTACAGACAAAATAAATCGCTTAAGAAAAGGTGTCAGGGAGCCTCCTCAACCAACGAGAATGCGGACCTTTTTCTCCTCGATACTATGACTCTGCGACTATGCTTGACCCCCCCTTATTCACCCCCCCATTTTGACCCCCCAGGAAAGGTCATCACTACCTGACCTCACTCCTGGAGCAGGTGTTTTAACATTTTATGGCATTTCTTGTGTTATTAGTTTCGCCCCGGTGCATAATATTGTCTTTAAGTTTCTGTGTTTGTGTGTGTGTGTGTGTGTGTGTGTGTGTGTGTGTGTGTGTGTGTGTGTGTGTGTGTGTGTGTTTTCTCCGTATCATATATATTTTTTATTTTATCTTCTATTTTTATCAGTATTTATTTCTTCATGTATCCATTTTTATTAGTGCATAATACCATCTCTCTCTCTCTCTCTCTCTCTCATAGGTTTTGCCTTTTTTCCCACAGTCTCTTGCAAATTTTCATCCTCCTTTACGGCTCAGTTTGCATGCACATTATAGACGATATTTCCTCCGTTTTCTCTCGGGGTCGACTCGGTTAAAGAGGGGACACTTTCATATTCTTTTTAATCTTTTCTGATCGCTGAAACGAAACAGGTTAGCACAAAAAATTTCTTCCAAAACCATGTCCTTCACCTTATACTGCTTAATACGTTTTCCTGTTATCTGTCTATATTCTGTCTGTCTGTCTGTCTCTCTAATAGCCAGTTTACCCTCTTAATGGGAAGAAAGTTACGGTGTCCTTTTTATAGGTATTTTTGGCAACGAGTCTCTTATGATTCTGTGTGGTTATTGGACTGTTGCAATGGTCACACTCTCTTGCGCATTTCCCCATTTCATCCTCCGTTATTTTCTGCCTTACTGCTTTTCTTTTTCTCCTTTCTTTTTTTTTATAAGATGTCTTGGCTTTTCTTATGTGTGTGATGTCATTTTGCTTACGACAATTGTATTCTTTTGTATTCATAATGGTGCTTTAATGTATGATGTAACTTCAATTTTTGGCCTCATTTCGTCATGGGGACTTTTTTTAGAAGCTCATTAATATCTGGATAATAATTTCCTAATAATGAGAAACAGAAGCAGTGTAAATACGTAGCTTATAACCCTTCAACTGTACTCTTTACTTTGACCTAAAATTTGCCATCCCTTCATCTTGTATACTGAGTTATAGCAGTATTTTAACAGTGATGCTAGTCACGAAGAAGTGCTATGGAAAGGATATAGAGCCACAGTATTATCTTTTTCTGCCAGCGACCCACGTGAAATAAGCTGCAAAAAGACGAAAAGCTGAGCCAAGTCAAAGTGAATGAACTACAGTAGGTTTTCTCTCATTAAAACAAAATTGCTTGATATATCCCGGAATTAAATATGTAAGAGCCTCCATGACGCCTAAGAACCTAAAAGAGGTGTGTGTTGATCTATTGACTTCTGCAATTACACCCAGGTAAACAAAATCGTCAGGTATGAGCTTGAACAGAAAATCCAGGTGAGTCCACAGCAACGAGCGATTTTAGGAAAGGTTCTAAATCTTCGATCCCTTACAAATTCTCTTCGCTGAACAAAATCGTCTGTTTGCTAGCCTAAATGAAATGCCAAAATGGGTCCAAATAATAGTGATTGGTTGATGGAGATAGTTTTCCGGCCATTTGTGTGACAGGATATCTTTAAACCTGACTAAAAACGTCTTCTTCTTCTTGTATTTTTTACGTGAATACAATAACAAAGTTCCCTCATATAATTCCGTTAAATAACCAGTCGACTTTGTACAACAGAGAGAGAGAGAGACCCAAACAGCAAAAAGATTAGAAAGTGAAAGGGTACAGGGAAAAGTGTGATGCTGTGATAGAAAAGAAGCTAAGTTTAGAGGGAGGTGAAAGGACATGTGCTTGGCTTAAGAAAAGGCGGTAAGAAAGATGTGTTGGGGTTGAAAGGTGCCTTGGGTCGTGCCCTTATCAGCTTAGGAAGGTCTCTGGCACCTCTTTCTTTCCGTTAATTTTCCGCATATAGCATGGTAATACACTCTTCTGATATGTGATTTATGGTGATTAAGAAGACATATACAGAGAGAGAGAGAGAGAGAGAGAGAGAGAGAGAGAGAGAGTCAGATAGATAGAAAGATAGATTGACTGAAGGCTATATCTCACCCCTCCAGGTCGATAAATCTAAGTGGTCATATCTTTTCGAGATACCACAGATAAGAAAAATATTATACATCGTCGTAATGAAGGGATTAGGAAAAAGACCCCAAAGTCGACGAGAATAGGAACTTTGATGACTGAAGGAAGGCAAGGAAAAGATGGAGGAAGATAAATTTGAGAGGGATCACGAGAGAGCAGGATTGATTCATGTGACTAAGCGTGACTCGGGAATAAACGAACAGAGCATGGAAAGCGGACGAACGGAAGGAAAAGTGAAATGCGTGTAGGTTTAACCCTTCATCTCTTGGTGAAGTTACAGAGAAAATGAAATTGTGTGGATGCTTTTGGCATGTGAGAGGGAGCCGGGAATTTCGAAGACTTGAGTGATGTGTGGAGGAATATGTTCGCCTTTTTCCTGGATATCTTGATGATTAGTTTTGCCGCTTTTTACCTTTTCCTTTTTCCTGTCTCTGCATCCCGTCACGGTGGCCATAATGAAATATAAGTGGGCAGGGCTACTTAAGAGGTGTCATGTATTAGAATATTCTCATTTTAGCTTTATGTAGTTGTCTGGTATAAGTTCAGAATTAAAAATATATGGGAGAGAGAGAGAGAGAGAGAGAGAGAGAGAGAGAGAGAGAGAGAGAGAGGGGACGAAGAAGAAGAGAATGAGACCCAAAGTGGAGGAAATGGTACGGAAAGTGAATATGCGACAGTCATGCAGGCAAGAGTGAGGGGAAAGTGCCAAGAGAAGAAGAAGGAGGAGGAGGAGGAGGAGGAGGAGGAGGAGTATCTGTGTGTATTTATGAATCTGGAGAACGCATAACACGGTGAAAGGGAGTGCATGAGAGCAGGCAGTTTGTTGTGTGTGTGTGTGTGTGTGTGTGTGTGTGTGTGTGTGTGCGTGTGCGTGAAATTTGGTGGATAGAATTAGGGTCAGGTACGTAAAATGAGTCAAGAAGGGTGAGGTAAGGAGAAAATGGACATTGAGTAAAATAGAGAGAGGAAGAGCTAAAGAGAGAGATGAAGGTAAGAACACTGAGGTTATTAGAGGGCTGTAAGAAAAATGATGGAAGAAAGAGAGGAAGGGAAAGAGAGTGGTACGTGATGTAAGGAAGGTGTGATAACGCTTGAAGCAAAAGTGAGGATATAAGAGTGAGGTAAGAATGAAGTAAGTGGGTGTGAGGGAAGGGTGATGTAGTTTTTTGTTATTTTCTAGCTACCATTAGACATTTTTAATTAATTATACGTCTAGTAGTGAAGGGGTTGTTAATTATGGATGTATTTGACCCCCTCACTTCAAAAATCTCTCGTAGGCAGAGCACAGTGGTTTGAAAGAAGCACAAATAATACAATGGGTCATCGTAGTGAACTGGTTAACCCTTAGTCCCATTCACCTTCACACACACACACACACACACACACACACACACACACACACACACACACACTACAATGGGTCATCGTAGTGAAGTGGTTAACCCTTAGTCCCATTCACCTTCACACACACACACACACACACACACACACACACACACACACACACACACAGCATCTCAGACACATGTACATCCAGCTTGGCACGAAGAAGGAGCGCGATCTCACGTACAGACACCATGTCCACTCCCAGAAACAAAAACAGTGAATCAGAGAGGAAAGAAAGAAATCATGTGTCAAAGTTAAAAAAAAAAAAAAAAATAACAGACACTATTCCTCAGGTGGACTGGGGGATTATTATTATTATTATTATTATTATTATTATTATTATTATTATTATTATTTTTGCTGCTGTTAGATGGTTTTGTTCAATTTAGGGGAGACTTCTAGTAGTATAAGCATGAGGGGAGGGGAAATATTAGTATATATATTTTCTCTGTTTCCTTTTTCCTTTTCTTTTGTATTTTCTTTTTTTATTTTCTTATTTTATTTTGTATTTTCTTTTTTCTGTTGTAATTTCTTATTATCTTTCATTTATTTTCTTTGTTCTTTTCGTTTTTCATTTTTTTCTTTTCCTTTTGTATTTTTCTTTTTCTTTTTTCTTTCCTATTTCCTTTTTTTTTTTTTTTTTTGTGCAGGCAGAAAAATGTCATATCTCTTATAGTGAAAAGGGTTTGAAATGATCTGTAACCTCTTCATTGCAGAAACGTCTTTATTTCATTATTTGACCAGACGATTTTATGCAGCTGAAGGACGACCTCTGTTAGTAAAGGGGCTGGAGGTCTGGAGAAGGGAGGTCAAATCAGGAACCGTTTATCCCGCTCTGACATATTAATCTTTTCTGTAGGATAAATTTTTCGTTTTTTTTTTTTCTTAGTTTACTGTTGCTGCTTTTTTTTTTTTTTTTTTTTTTTTTTTTTTTGAGCAGGAGGAGGGATTATATTCACTGAGGGTATGTGTTGTGGGTGAAAAAGATCGATTCAGAAACATGGCCTTTTCCTCGAACATATACGAGTTTATCTTTTTATTATTATTATTATTATTATTATTATTATTATCATTATTATTACTATTATTATTATTATTATTATTATTATTGCGGTATATTTCATTCGTGCTCATGGGCAGAAAGTAGAAGATTTCAGTGAGCTAGGTCGACTTAGAGGCCAGTCTTTTGCTCTGCTATAGTAATACTCTGTATGATATTATTTTTCCTATTGTCATGCCGTCACCGGAAGATTGTACTCGGCGTAGGGGGGTCCTCTGCTAGTGAAAGGGTTAGATGCAGTTGTAGTTAACCCTTTTAGCTCCGTGACGTTTTTTTTTCTTTCATTTTTATTATTATTATTATTATTATTATTATTATTATTATTATCATCATCATCATCATCATCATCATCATCATCATCATCATCATCATCATCATCATCATCATCATCATCATCATTATTATTACCAGATGATTTTTCGCAACTAGAGGTAGGGATGTTGTAGTGAAGGGGTAGATGGTGTGGGTCAAAGAGGACGACAGAGAAACCAGTCCCAGCGACCTAACTCATCACTGACCATGTATATTTAGGCCCAGGACTGCGAGAGGCTGCTGCTGAGACGAAGAGAAGCATCTGGAGGACACAAGGGCGAAACAGTTGGGGATTTACACTTCATGAGATTAGGGGATTTTTTTTTCTTGTTAATCCTAGGCTGAGTAAACGAGTCAGGCAATAGTAAGAACGAAATACTGTGGTTAAAATCCCATACTCCCTGGGATTACTCCACTTTTTTTTTTTTTTACTTTTAGACAGCGAGAAAGGCCACTTCTAAATTACCTCGACCGTCGGTAGCAAAAAATAATTAATACTTCTAGAGTTTCCCTATCCTATAAGTGCTATCAAGGTGTACGGGAAGCGGGAGAAGTATTTATTGAGGTGAAGAGAGTCAGTACCCCACTTCACATACTCTCCACTTATTAAAACGTGAAGAGCAGTAGACTTAACATTATTTTTTTTTACTTCTAACACCATTTTCACTATCCTCACTTCTACTTTCATTTCCACTACCACATCCGCAGCTGTCATGACTATTACATTTGAGAGTATCAGGTTAGAGGAATAACCCTTTCAAGACATGTTTCTTTTTTCGTTCTTTTCTTCCTACTTTCTTTTCTTTTTCTTCTGTTTTCATTTTCTTTCTTTCTTTCATCTTTTTTTCTCTGTCTTTCTTTTTTTTTTCTTACTGTCCGATTATTGTATTCAGCGTAGTAGCAGTATCCTCATAGGGTGTGGAACAGTCATGCGTACACAGAAGCCCCCAGACAGGTTCCATGTCCACTATCATGGATAATATAGTGATGGGACAAGTTTGGTGGCAAGTGTCTAATAATGCAACAACGAAAAGACAGAGTTTCGCTCATACTCAGGTGTGCAATCAAAGTCCAAAATTAGGTAGCCTGTGTTCACCTGGAGGTCACGTGTGGTTTATATAATTATGAACGTTGTGGAATTTGACTCTGATGATTGCGAGACTTGCGGAGCTGTATGTGCCTTCAAAAATTCAAAACGAAGCACTTTCTATTCACCAGGAGGTCCAGTTTTTTTTTGTTTGTCAACATTGGCAGGGTGGGGGAACTACCAGCTCTCAGGGAATGGACTGTCTACTCCATAATAGTAGTTGGGTGCGTAGAAACATAATGTCCAAGGAGTTGGAAAGTGATTGGTAACTTAATTTGCACAACTACATGCACAGATGCTCAGAACCTCAAAAGTAAAGAAGCCCATATGTACCAGAAGACGAAACTTGGTTGTTTTGCTAGCGATGGAGGCAAATAATTCATTAACGTACAAGACAGAACGACTTATGCACAGATTCAGATGCACGAGGAGAAAATGGTATGTGTGTCAGTTTGATGGTAGTTGGCCTTGCAGTTTGGCCAGGATTGATGCTACGTACTCACAGACACAGAGACTTTAGGATGTATTTATACGATAATTAACTTTGGTCTATCTCCTTCACTCAAAGCTTACCCACCAGACCCATCCCATCCCACACCTCCAAGAGCCCCGTCTGTCTCCTCTTGGTCCTCACCTTTGGCATCTCTCCAGGCGTTATCTCCCAGCATGGCCTCCTACCTGGGTGGATGTACATTGCCATGTACTTACAGTCTTATCTAAATGCGTCACAGTATCTAATTACACGCCCTGCTTATCATATTCGCGCGGCATCCTCAAAGGTCCCCCCCGTCGTGCTTGGTTGTTAATAATTCCCCATAGAACATTGTACACTCCCTCGGCTCAGTCTCAGTACAAGTTCGTAATACATGGTTTACGGTATAGTCAGCTTCATATATTCGTCCTGTTGTTGTCTTCGCACTCTAGTTGTCTCCATGTTTGTAATTCTTCAGTTTTTCCTACAGTGTTTCTTCGTATCTTTGTCTTGTTGTTGTTTTCATACCTGGTAGTCTCCAAGCAACACACGAACTCTCTTTCAGTCTATCTTCATGTAATTTGAATAATTGTTTATAATTCTTAAGTCTCTCCTCTAAGTATATTGCCGAAAATAATCATGTATATAAATCCTGCGTCTCTTCTCTTTACGTATTGCTAAAAATATAATCTGTGCTCCAGTTCCTTATTGTGATATATCCCGATGCAAATGTAGTATATATTTGGCTCTACCCATGTTTATAGTACTTAAGTGTCTCGTAATTCTGTCAGACATAATTTACTGTCGAATCCTGTATGAGTGAGTGTAGTATGCTATATATTTTAAATCTTTGTTATCACCTTGCTTACAATGATTTAGTCTCTCACACTAATGTAGTATGGCAGTATTATTAGTGTATAACATAATTAGTGTATATGATGTAGTAGATCGTGTTATAATCCACTAAATTATAATGTAATCTACTCTCCACGCCTTCATTGTAGCCTGTAACTTACGCCTTTCTCTACAGGGGCCCTCTCGTAACATGAATTGAATTTTCAGGCAGGTAACACCAAGATTAATTCAGAACAGACGTCATCGCACTGAGGGGAATGTTCTGCTAAAATTTCCATTCTCCTCGCTACTTCACTCCTTTTAGATTTTTTTTTTTCTAATATTAGGATCTGGGAAATTTTGTGTGTGTGTGTGTGTGTGTGTGTGTGTGTGTGTGTGTGTGTGTGTGTGTGTGTGTGTGTGTGTGTGTGTGTGTGTAATAAAACTTCACCTTCTTTCCACACCCTACCGCCCCACACCCTGCCACCCCACACCCTGTCATTCCATATCCAGCAACCCCACCTAACCTCACACCCTGCCACTTCACACACTTGCCTTCTTCACTCTCTCTTTTCTTCTCTGCTTGTTCCCTCATTCTCTTGTTCCTCCTCTAATTTTTTTCTCCATCCCTCCTCCTTCTCCCCCGCCACACCACACCCTTCGTTGTCAAATTTTCTTCCTCCTCTCATTCTCTTCTTTCTGTTATTTTTCCTTCCCTTGTTCTTCATATCATTCCTCACTTCCTCCTACTCTTCTTCCTCGTCTCCTCTTCTTACCTCCTCTCTCATGTTTTCGGATTTCCTCTCCCCTCCCTCTCTTCTCCTCTCCTCCCTCTCCACCTCTCCTCCTTTCGCCTCCTCTCTCTACTCAGCCTTGTCTTCCTCCTCTCCTGGGTCACAGCCACTCCCCGTCTCTTTCCTCCTCCTCCTCCTCCTCCGGTTCTCTCTCTCTCTCTCTCTCTCTCTCTCCACTTCTCAGCCTTGTCTCGTGTCTAGGTCAGAGCCACTCCCCGTCCCTCACCTTCAGGAAGTACTTGTCTTAATCACAGCAATTTGGCAGGTGATTTACTGATGATAAATACTGTGGCTTGATAGTTATAAATAGATACATAGAAAGAGAGGGAGACAAAGATGCATATAGAAAGATAGAGATAGTCTGATAGATTGATGATTAGACGGATAGATGGACGGAATACTAGAGTGATAGAAAAATAGAAAGATAAAAGTAGATTGATAGAACACACTCAGGTAGATAGGCTGGTAGAGAGTCAGTACATGGAACGAAATAGATAAGTTTTGTTGATAAATATATAGATGATTAGACGGATAAGCAGAGATGAGGAGGGACAAATATCAGTCATGTCTATTGACAGGTAGAAAGGTAAAGAGGCAGGTAAAGGTAAAGAGTGTTGTTTATATGGAGTCCTTCCCCGCACCTTTATTTTAAGTTGAGTTTGAAGAAGTACTCACGGCTGTACCTTCCCCCACACATCCCCACACCCCTACCTCTCCCAGATACTACACAGCCACGTACCCCTCCTTACCTTGAGCACTATTCAACCCCACTTTCCCTACCTCCCTCCCTCCTTCCCACCCTCCCCAACACCCTATGCAACCCCCACACCCCACCCTCTATACATTACTCAGCCTAACACTCCCTCCCTTTTCAGCTCTCCATGCAACCCCACACAGTGCCACTCCTTTCCTTACACTACTCCACACCGTCCCTACCCACACCCTACATTCCCTTCTCTAGCACTGTCCTCATCTCTACATTCCTTTCTCTCGCACTCTCCTCATCCATACATTCCCCCCTCTCTCACACTTTTATCCCCACACCCTCCACCCCAGTTGACTGAACACACTCCACGTTTTCCCACACCCAACCTTACAATGCCCACGCTTCATCCCTTCATTTCATACACTTATCCATACACCTTCTCTTCCACACCCCTTCCTTCCCCCCCACATCCCCCTTGCCCATTTGTCTTCCCAACAGGCACGCACAACTCCTCACACTCTCCGACATTATCCCCCCTTATATTTCTCACACCCTCTCATACTTTCCCACATCCCTCCCACTCCCCACACACTCCCCCACATGCACCCACTCTCCCTCTCTCATACACACTGCGCCTCACGCTCATACACCTTCCCCCCCTCCCCTACACTTCCCTACCTTTCTTTCTTTCTCCCCAACCACCCATACACCTCCACGCTCCTCTCTCTCTCCCCCCCTCATCCCCACACGCCCGCACACCACCAAGTCCTGCGTCATGCTCGCGTGTTGTCAGCCCTTATTGTCATGACCGCCTTACTGTCCTCTTTTTATAGTCACAGAACTGAATTGATTTTTCACGAGATACAAGAGAATTACATTTTTATTGAATTCTTACAAACTTTTACTTCTGTGTTGTATTATATTTTAAGGTAATTTTACGTTGTTCTGCGTTGTATTTCATTTTTTTCTCTGGTACTTTTCGTCCTTCTGATATTTTTGACTCCCTTTGCGTTATTTTAAATGTTAATATATAGTTCTTTTGCAACTTTTACGTCCATCTGCGTTAACCCTTTCACTCCCTACACATAATAAAACCGACTAGAAGTAACGTAAATAAAGCACTTTAATTTTATTAGGTGCGTCCTGTGGTTAGTAGAATCGAAAAAAAAAAAAGTTTCATCAGATGGAGAGGGGTTAACTTTTTAAACCCGATGACTCAGTTCTTCCTATTCTTGCTATCTCCAGACGATTTTCTTCAGCTTAGGAGGGGCTTTTCAGACTGGAGGTGTTAGATGCAGCCTCCGTTAACCCTTCCACCGCTATAGGGTGCTCTCTTAAGCTGAATAAAATCGTCTGGAGAAAGCGAGAATACAGCCAGAATTACGTCCTTTGGGTCCAGAAGCGTCGTAGCCTCACCTTCAGACTAATAATCTTCTGTTTTTCGTCCTGTTTCTTAACCCTCAGTGTCTCCTTACCTCCTTCACCTCGAGACGTCTCCATTATTCTGAAGACATTCCACCGGAGGGAGCAAGAGTACGATAAATATGGAGTCAGTGTCCTGGAATGAACTGTTTTTATCTCCTTTTATACGAAACGTCTCTCTTTGACTGGATGAAGTTATCTGGCAGTAGTAGGAATATTAAAAATCGTCTTGCTGGAAGGGTTGGTTTTATTTATGCATCCACCAGACGATTTTACCTTGCTTAATAGGGACGATTCGTAGTGGAGAGACCAAATGCAGTCTCCATTCACTACTATTATGGATTCGTGTTAGTTGTATGTAGAAACGACAAGTGGTGATAATCCTACCGAAGTGTAACTATAACGAGTCGCAAGTTTAGTCACGTCATGTTTATCGTTTGTGTGTGTGTGTGTGTGTGTGTGTGTGTGTGTGTGTCGGTAGTTCAGAGGGAGTTCATATTTTTCGTTATTTTTCTCTTTTCGTTTTGACAGCACACAATCCTTGCTTTTTAATATTGCTCAGGTTATGCTTACTCACCACGCGTGATTGGGCGGACGCGAAAAATAAAAAAGCTATATATTTACGAACCCAAACTGGTGTACCGAAGACGCTGAATTTAGATTATTTGGCAATTTTGGCACAGACGTCAAAATAGCTCAATTGATACTCTCTGAACTTGGCCATTTCCTTCTGTTTGGTAGAGTCAATTAAGTAGTTTTAAAATGTTCTTGCAAAGGTAAAATGAAAGGCTGAAAGAATAAGGGAAAGAGGGAGATGAGGAGAGGAGAGGAGAGGAGGGAAGGGGAACAGATCACAAAGCAGACAGTGATGGAAGGAAGGAAGGGTGAAAGGAAAAAAAAGGAAGAAGGAAAGAAAGAAAAAAGAAGGAAGGAAGAAGAAGAAAAAAAGAAGGAAGGAAGAAGAAGGAAAAAAGAAGGAAGGAAGAAGAAGGAAAAAAGAAGGAAGGAAGAAGAAGGAAAAAAGAAAATGGAAGGAAGGAACAAGGAAGAAAGAAAAAGAAAGGAAGAAGGAAAGAGAAAAAAAGGAGGGAAGGAAAGAAAGAAAATGGAAGGAAGGGAGGAGAAAAGAGAAAACAAAGAGGTAGGTAGGAAGGAAGAAGGAAAGAAAAAAGAAAGAGGAAGGAAGGAAGGAAGGAAAAAGGAAAGAAAGAAAAAAGAAAGAGCAAGGAAGGAAGGAAGGAAGGAAGGAAGAAGGTCGATATTGCTATGAACATCTTACTTATAATCATTCCATCTGTTTGTCCTTCCTCCAACTAAGAACGTTGTTGTTGTTTACTTCTTGCCATCACCGGGCGATTTTAGTAATCTTAGAATTGACCTTTGGCACTGCAGAGGTTTAGATTATAACCTTCATCAACCCCTGGACTACTGGTGGGCTCTTGCAAGTTGAGGAAAATCGTCTGGAAGCAACAAGACTACAGAAATGCATTGTTCGTCACACACACACACACACACACACACACACACACACACACACACACACACACACACACACACACACACACACACACACACACACACACACACACACACACACACACACACACACACACACACACACACACACACCAGAATACTTTCAGGGGAATTCACTATCTTTCGGATGAGTTAATCTCCTTCAGAGAGATGGCGCCAATTTATTACCCAAGCCTCCACCATACGATTTTATTCAGCTTAGAGGGATTTTTAAATGATGGGATTAGATATGACCTTCATTTGCCCCTTCAGTCTCAGAGGGTTTTCCTAAGTTGAGTAAAATCGTCTGGAAGCAGCAAGAATTAACAAAACTAACCCATCATCGTAGTGAAGGCATTAAACACCCTTTATTCTCAAACGGATTATATTTAACCTGTGGGAACTAAATATTTCTTGAGGGAACTAAAAATATCTTAAGAGAACTCAAAATATCTTACGGGAGCTGAAAATACCACAGGGGAATTCCAGGTCTGTCAGGGGAACGAGACTGATAGCCCAGAATCGGTTCGTGACTGGAGGGGGATTGGATCTTAATATTGGAGGATTAAGTAGCCCGTGAAGGCATTACACTCACGATTAGCAGCTACTCGTCTTTCCTTTTCTTTTCTTTTCTTTTTAACTTTTTTTTTTTTCATCTCTCTGAAGGTCATGTACTCGAGTGTTAAGGTGACTAATCTTTCTTCCTTCACGGGTTTATTTCTTGCATTAGGTTTAAATACGACTGCTCTTTCATGCCATTATATTTTTTGCATATTATTTACACTGTGGATTGTTTATGCAACGTAATATCAACATCAAGGACGTATAATAACAGACAGGGAACTATAAAGATGTAAGATGAAAAATACAGGAAGTAGAACAAGTGAGACTCCTAAATCCCTCAGTTATCTAGTTTTGGTTAATGCTGGACGGTTTTATTTTACCGTGGGAAAGCCTTAACAGTAAAAGCCCTCATCACATATTCACTTATCGATCTTTTAATCATGACAAGTTTTTCTTTTCGTAATTCATTTCCAGTAGGCTATGCAATCCATACATTTCACTTTCGTCATGTCTACCCACACGTCTGTTTACGTGTTTGTATAATCAGCTTCTCTTTGTTTCCTGTGCTGGTGTTAATTTTTGCCAGATGTATGAATGATGCACATTTTTTTTTTTTTTTCTATGCTGCTAAAATCTGTCTCTAAAATAATGTTTACTGTTTGCTGTGTCCTACGTTGGTTGTGATTTTTACCGCCTCTTTTTGCATATATATAATAAAAACCTCTTTCCTTTGCTGCATTGTCTGTGGTCTTTGCCGCTTTGTCTGTGGTCTCTCCCAGAATCTCAGTATATCCTCCACCTACCCGTATTATCGGTGCAGGAGAGGGACGCCTTCTTGTGGTGGCATTGATGTAACCGGGTGGCTCAACTGCCCAGTGATAAAAACGTCCCTCAGTTACTTCCCTATTCCAAAAAGGAGGGTAGAATGCAGGAGAAGGTCAATATAAAAGTCTACCGAATTCACGTTCAAGATGAGCCTGGGATCACAACAACAACAGCAACAGCAAAAGCAACAGCAACCCATACCTCTATTCACGCAGTTGTATAAAGATGTATAACCATTTCTTTCGCTTGGTTGTTGTGGTCTTTTCCGAAATCTTTGTATCCTCGATCCTGTCTGTCTGCCTGCCTGTCATCCTTACAACCTCTCGACCTACGTAATCGCGCTTCCCATCTCCGCGGCGTTGCTGGAATCCACGTCACGAAGAGCAGTAGGGCTTGTGGTGGTGGTGCTGATGGTGGTGTGTGGAAGTAGTGGGGTTGTGTGGGGGTGATGTGGTAGTGTTGGGGTGCTGTGGGAGTGATGTAGTGTTCTAATGGTGATGTGGTATGGGAATGACGATAGTGTGTGAGGGAGGTGAGGTTGTGTTGAGGGTTATTAATCTGTGTTGTGATGGTGTGGTGTGAGGGTAGTGGTGGTGTGGTGTGGGGAAGTTGTTGATGTGGTATGGAGTGTGAGAGGTGCTGGGGTGTAGGGGTAGTGGTGTGGTGTGGGTGCGGTGATAGTGTACCGGTGGAGCTGTAGTGGGGTGGTTCGGGAATGTGGTGTTGTGTGGGGATGATGGTAGTGTGGTGTGTTGGAAAAGTGGTTGAGTTGCGGTATGAAAGAGATAATGTTGCGGTTGTCTGAAGGTGAAAGTGTGGTGAGGTGGATGGTGTGGGTATGGTGGATGGTGTGGGTATGGTGGATGGTTTGTCTGTGGTGGATGGTATGGGTGTGGTGGTGAAGGATGTGGAAATGTATGGTGCTGTGGTCGGCTTGGTGGTCTGGTGTGCTGACTTGCTGTGCTGTTGAGATACGAACATCGAATTCGGAGTGATGAGTGGAACCTGTGTCCGATTTTCACTTGGCACTCTAAAGATAGTTCTCCTACTTTGATGTGTGTGTGTGTGTGTGTGTGTGTGTGTGTGTGTGTGTGTGTGTGTGTGTGTGTGTGTGTGTGTGTGTGTGTGTGTGTGTGTGTGTGTGTGTGTGTGTGTGTGTGTGTGTGTGTGTGTGTGTGTGTGTGTGTGTTTATACCCTCCCCATATTTGGTAGTAGGCAATAGTCATCTGATGTTAATATGGTGGTAATTCTTTCGTAATAATGTATAAATATCATTAGTAGTGGCAGGAGTGATAGTCTAGATTCTGAACTTTTTTTTTTACCCTCTAAGTTTCAGGGAAATGCAAAACTCATAAATGAAGCAGTTTTTCTAGATGTTTTTGAAGTCCTCCCCTACCCATCCCTCCCCTTGCCACCACGAGAGGTCTTTCCCTGTAAAAGTATAAAGACGTCACTGTATTGCACTGATTAAATACTTCTTTCCTTAACCCCGTCACGGTATGGCACCTGTTTTATATTCTTCATGCTGTCGTACAATTGTAGCTGTTAAGAGAGGACCCTCATAGTGAAAAAGTTAAAAATTATCTCCAGTCAGTGAGGATATTTACTCCGTCAACCCGAGAACGTTCTTTTGCCTTATTCTTGCTACCTACACACATACATTTAATTGTTTATTGAAGTTTTTATTATCTATGTTATTTATTTACTTACTTATTTGTTTTAACTTTGAGGGAGACGTCTGGTAGTAAATGGGCCAATGAAGGCTATATCTAACTTTTCCATTCGCAAAAGTCTCTCCAAAGCTGAATCAACGTCTGGGGGGAATAGGAGAAAATGTGAGAAAATGTTTTTAAAGTTGTTGTGGTTTCTTGCGGTTGTGCCTTTACGGTTGAGATAGCTTTTTGTGGCGAGGGTGCAATGTGAGGGTGGAGTAATTAACGCTGTGTAATTGTAGTGGTGTGAAATGGACTGGTGGACGTGGAAGGGGCGTTGAAATGTGCGTGGGGAAATGAGGGAGGGGAGAAAAGTATCGTGTGGTTCGGATGAGTGGCAGAAATGAAGGGTGCACAAGGGCAGGGGGTGGTGGTGGTGGTGGTGGTATGATTATGTGGTGCTGTGGTGTTGTGGGATGTGGTGTGGTGAAGAATGCGTGGTGTGGTAGTGGTGTGTGGGAGATGGGTGCAAGATACTGTCGGAAGGGTGTGGTGGTAGTATGATACTGTGATACTGTGGGGAAGGTGTGGTGGAGGGGCGTGCTGTGGAGATTTGGTGTGGTGTGGTGGTATGTGGTGTGGTACTTATGAGTTGCAGGAATGAGAGGTGCAAACTACAGTGAGCAGAGGACATTGTGTGGTGGAGAAATTTGTGGTTTGGTTGGGATGTGATGTAGTGCTGCTGAGTAACATATGAAGTACCCAAGCAAGAGTGGGATTAAACGGTGCTGTGATGTTAATTGATGTAGTAGAGGGATGCAGTATGATCTGTCTGTCGATTGCCTGATACCGCATCATGTAAGGGGTGTCCTCAACTCAACAAAAGGTGAAAAGGGTATACTGAGGACGTGGGTGTGGCGAGGTAAGGTACGGGGCTAGGAGAATGAGAAAATACAATACCCAACCAAGCTCCCCCTATTAAAACACCACAGCCTCTCTGAGTCGGCTGTTCCAGCGTCTTAATTACCTTATAGTTATGACTTAATTGACCCGGCGTTGTGTCCTGCCAAGCCAGAAGCCAGAAATTAAGCCTCATTCAGCAGTTATCAGATCGGCAGGGCCCGGGAATGGAAAGCAATTATGCATATAAGTCATCACCTGGACCACCTGGGCATAAATATCAGGGGAAAGTGCCGAGAGCTGGGGTCTTGTCTGCGGGGTTTCTTGGTTGTAGGTGTTTGAAGTGCGTGTGGGAGTTTAGGAGAGTATGGGGAGAGGAAGTAGGGAGAGGAATTGATGGTGAGTAGGAAGGAAGTTATTAGAGGGAGGAGAGGGAAGAATGGTGGAGCTGAGTGCATGGGGAAGGAGTGAGAAGGGAAGTGGGGGGGAAAGGAATAAGGGCAGAGATACGGAAAGGGTGTGAGGGAGTGTGGGAAGGGAGTGGGAGAGTATGAGATGGAAGTGGGGAAGTGATTGGTGGGACAAAGGGAGGGTGGTAGTAGGGGGCTTGTGTATTGGGAGGGAATGGGAAGGAAAGTGAAGGAAGGTAGCAAAAGTAAGTCGTGGAAGAAGCGTGGGGAGGGAATGGGAATGGGAGTTGGAAAAGGGATTACGGAGTGTATCTAGGATTATTGGAAGGAAATGAGAGAGTGTGGGGAACTGGGAAGTGGGAGCAGGAATTAGAAGGGGAGAGAGGAAAACGAGAGAGGAGGAGGAAGCCTAGGAACTCACTAAAGAGAGTGAGAGAGGGACTGAGGGCTGGGGAAAGAAAGAGGGAGAAGGAGTGGGGGAACTGGGAGGAAAATGTGAATGGACGTGGAGAAAGCGAGCGGGGAAAGGGAGAAAAATAATGGAATTGAGAAAGAGATTGCAAAGAGAGAGGGGGGCAAGAGACTGGACGAGGTGAATACAGGTCTTCCAACTCTCTGACAGTCGAGGCGAGGCAGACACTCCCTCAAAATGTTTGTGTGTGTGTGATAAATTCAGGTCAGCCTTGCCTGATGTCCTCTGCGTGGTGAGCAGTACCGCCATCTTCTGTTTAAATCATGACTGTTTACATGATAATCGATATTTTCTGGTAGAGCGGAGAATTTACGTGCTGTTTAGATAGGTATGTTTATTATTCTTACAGAGAAAAGGAACCAAAGGCTGTAAGTCTGCAAAAGTTATCTCACCTAAAGAAAGGTGCACCCTTCGGGATCTATTGGTTGGAGTTCGACCCCCGCGAAATGACTGGGAATTTTTCAATCTATGTATGTCATCTCCAGCCCTTATTCATTTCAGTTATCAGTTTCTCGTAAAAATAATGCTACAAGTGGTCACCCCCTAATTTCGGTGATATTATTACGTGTTTGCTAATTCGCTTATCTTTGTCGTGTGTCGTAGGTGCTTTTGCAAATTTCTCGATGTATCAGGAAGTGAATGACCCGGAACATTTTTAGCAACGCCCTTTCCCGGCAAACGTGCATACCCAGCCAGGTTAATTACACCGCCCCCAGCCTCTGATTCTAAGCTTTCTGGCTGAACCTAACACTCTCACCTCACCCGATATAGGTTCAGTTTTCTACCCCCACTCCTTCCTCTCTGTGTGTGTGTGTGTGTGTGTGTGTGTGTGTGTGTGTGTGTGTGTGTGTGTGTGTGTGTGTGTGTTGCTTTTGTACTTTTGATTAATGTTTTTTTTCTCTTTTCAGGTATGTGGTATTGGTAACACTGATTAAGGACATTTGCAAGGTTGGTAACACGGGATCATCTGAGGTAACCCTTACACACACACACACACACACACACACACACACACACACACACACACACACACACACACACACACACACACACACACACACACACACACACAATAATAACGTTAAGTTCCACTGTTCTGTACCTCACGTGTTTCACCTTGCACCTACCTACTTACTATACCTACCTACCTACCTACCTACCAACTTCCCTCCCTCCCTCCCTCCCTCCCTTCCCACCCACTCATTGTACCTCGATCAATCACACAAACGGTCCCCTGTACTGTATTAGGCAGCAAAAAAACATGAGGAAAGATAGCCGTAGATAGCAAGAGATAGCCGGAGAGATAGCCCAAGATAGCAGGACCAGGGCATCAGTGGCAGCAGATACAGATAAGATAAGCAGTGTAAGGTGGGGGCAGAGATAGCCACTAGAGATATGAAGGGAAATGTGAGAAAGAGAGCTAGGGCCTAGAGACAGAAGGGCTATAATGACTGATCAGATAAGGATGTGTGGTATTGTGCAGGGTGCTGGTGGTGACGACAGAGAGAGAGAGAGAGAGAGAGAGAGAGAGAGAGAGAGAGACTAGAGGTAGAGATGATGACTCAGTTTGGTGGAAGAGTTTGGGGGCTGTACTGTTTATGTCATTTATCCCTCTCATCACCTTCTCCTCAGCGGTTTATTTTCCATAGGACAAGCTTAATATTTCTTTGTGTTATTTATCTCTCTTTACTTTCAACGTGGTTCTTATCCGTATCGTACAGAGGATATTAAGGTGTGATGTACAAAATAAATCGGTAAGAAAAAGACGTCACGAAACCTCCAAAGCCTCTTATGAACTTTGCTTAATTGCATGAGTGGATGAAAACGAAATGTGAAAAGGAAGTGGAAAGTGATTTACTGTGGCGAGGGTAAAATTTTGTCAGTAGCAAATATGAAAAAAGTCTTCTGGTAGCCGATTCAAAAGTTTCCGGTTGTAAGTGTCTACTACCACTACTGCTAATAATAATAATAATAATAATAATAATAATAATAATAATAATAATCAGCTCGTGGTAGTAGTAAAACGTCAGGTGATACTTGAATTAAGCCTCAGCAAGTGGCAGAAGAAGCGCAAGGAAGATTAAAAAGAGAGAGAGAGAGAGAAAGAGAGAGAGAGAAAAAAGTATCTAGTGGTGAAAAAAAAATCTATGCAAAAAAAAAGGTATGTTGATAGTTTAAAAAAAAAAGAAAAAAAGGTATCTGGAAGTGGAAAAAAAAAGAAAACAAAAAAAACTCTATAGCGCGTTTTTTCCCCAACCTGATAAAGATCGGTAGCCACTTTCTGCCCAGGTGATGGCCAGATGTAGTCAAATCAGGGCGTCCATTTGGCTACAAGAAGACTCATTCCTATCTCATAACTTAGGCTTGTCGAATTTCATGGAGCCTCGACTTAGTGTTCAATTTGTGGTATTGGTCCAGTTCCGTCGGGTGAAAACAGGCCGATTGTAGTAATGGCCAAATGGTTCAGGCAGCAACAGTGTATTTAGTGATAAGAAATACATTACCACTTGAAGGAAGAGGAGGAAGAAAAGGAGGAGAAGGAGGAAGAGAAGTTAGAGAGAAGACGAATAAAAAAGAAAGAAAAAGGAGGAGGAGGAGGAATAGGAGAGAAAGAGAAAGGAAAAATCAAGAAAAAGACGGAGGAGGCTGGGGAGAAGGAGGAGGAGGAGGACGAGGACGAGGACAAGAAGAGAAAGAAAAAAGAAGGATAAGAAGAAGAAGCTCTCGCATCTAAAGACACGAATCTAAAACTAATATAAACAATACAACTACGATCTCACGGTAATAGTCTTGATTACGATGACGATCACATGATAATTTCTTGGATATGATTATAAATATGAGAACTTAAAATTCGGATGTATTTAATTTCAGTTTCATGGTTTATAATTGTAGTGACATTCATGGTTACTTTTGATGTTTCTCACTTAAAGCAAAAAATCACTATGCTTAAAGATACAATGGCTTTATTTATTTATTCATTTTGTTGTAATTTCATGTTAATTAATTGCGTTTCATTAACATAAACTTAGATTGTGAATAAACAGATCTGCATTTATCGTGAAATAAACATGTATATCGTTTTATGTACAGCAGCGGATTGAAATAACGTAAAAAAATGTATATACCACAAACGAAACATTGGAGTGTTTGATCACTTTCCAAATAGCGTAATAATCTCTCAAAAGTTGTGTTGTCTAAATCTATACAGTATTTAGCTGATCAAGCAAGTTACAATTTAACAATGGACTTCTTGGTGACTTCCTGGAATGCAATATACTCGTAAGCTCGTGGTGTATATTTTTATGCAAAAGAACATACTGTATAAGAGTATGACAAAAAAAAATCTGTTAGCTTTGGCAATTAAGGGAGATATTTGGGTGGTAGCGTCTGATAGTGAAAAAGTGTAAATGCAAAAAGTATCTGATGGGAGCAGAAAGCCTATTAGGCGTAGCTAGAAAAGAAGAAAACATATGATAGCAGCAAAAAAAGGAATAAAAGTGATACCGACCAAAACATCGTCTGGTGGTAGCAAGAAAATCATATGGTGGACGATTAAAAAAAATATCTCTCTCTTGTGGTTCATGAGATAGGTGCTGTTATTTTCCACAGAAGTTTGTTGATTATCAGAGGGCCGCTGTACCCTCACTTGACATCACATTCTTGCGTAATGTATCGCGATGACCCACTGAAGGAGAATTGGAAGATGAACTCCCAAGATGGGCAACCCCAGACTTTGGAATACTTGCCATAAATTGTTGTCCTTTAGTTTCGTTTTGTTCATATTTAAAGTCTCCAACATGTTTGCATGCGTCGGCTTTCGTCACCTAATGGCGGCTGTCCACGCTGGTCGACCTCTAACCGCCTCCCTTCAGTCCCTTATCTTTGAGGTCAACTCTTTGACCATGTCCCAAGTTATTCTCGGCCTGCCACTCGCAACTGTACCCTCATCATTCACACCTCATACCCCTGCACCCAGTTGTCCTACATCCTCTCCACATGCCCAGACCATCTCAGTCTACCCCTTCTCATCACGGCACTAATTCATTTGGTAGAGAAAAACCGCCAGGTGTACAAAAGGTGTCACCATGAACTGGCAACTCTCGAATACGGCCTCTTTATGCAGTGGGGAGGGAACTGTGACAGGCAGAACGAATCGCGCCTCCCGTCTGCTCCATAGATCCATTGATTCAGCCCCCTACCACAGGAGCAGCCTGTCACATCACCTGCTGGCAGTAATTCTCCGGGCATTGTTGTCAGTGATAGTCCTCTCCTGCTTTTTTCTGGAACAGTGTGGCACATTTAAAGGAGGCGCTGCAGTAATTGGTTCAATGTGATGACGTCTTTTTTATTTTTCGTTCCATTTTTTCATTCCATTATTTCCTGATGTCCCTCTTATTTTCTCACTCAAGTCTGGTTAAGCGTAAAGCACTTTTCTTCAGCTTAGTAGATACTTCCCTGATGAAAGGCGAAAGGCGGAAATCATTCTTTGTCACAGTGTACGCAAGAACAGAAGAGGCCTGATGCCAAAAAATGATAAAAGTGAGATTATAATACAGGAGAAAGTTCCCAGTTACCAGCTAGCAAGTACCCGATTACCCTCCCCTGGCGCACGTGTTACCCAGATTAAGACCTTCAGAGTTCACTGGGGACGAATTCTTCTTCTTCAGCCTCTTCTTCTTCTTCATCATCATCATCATCATCTTCTTCTTCTTCTTCTTCTTCTTCTTCTTCTTCTTCTTCTTTTTTATTCTTGTCAGTCGATTTTATTCAACCAAAGGAAAGACCACGTTTAATTCTCCATTTTGTAAAGTCTGTCCTTAAAGAAATAAAAGTAATTATGAGAAAGCAAGAATCAATTAAAAAGAAGTCCTAGAGGTGAATGAATTTACCTTTGAATCCAGGTGTCATTTTTAATCTTAATTTTACAGGTGTCACGCTTTTTTTTAACGTAATAGGTCTTTCGTTTTTATGTTTATTATGTTTATTAAATCCATATCTAACCCATGCAATTTGAAAGCACTATCCAAAACGGGAGGGGGATAAAATCATGAGGTGTTTGCAGGACGAACAGAAAAATGTCTCCGAGTTAAATGAAAATGCTAAATCTTAAAATCATAAACTGAAAATAATCAAGAGAGAGAGAAAAAAAAAACCTGCCCTGGGAGAATGAATCAAGAGGTGTGGAGTTCAAGGAGGACGAATACCTTTTTATTGTGTTTTTTATTAAGCGAGACGAATGGTAACCTAAATAAGCACCTCTCTCTCTCTCTCTCTCTCTCTCTCTCTCTCTCTCTCTCTCTCTCTCTCTAATTAATGCTGATCTCCTCATTTTCTTTCCGTTTTTCCCGGTTTCTTTTGTTCACGCTCCTCTCATCCTCCTCTCCCTTCCCTTCCTTTCGCCTCCCTTCCCCTTCCCTCCCTTCCCTCCCCCTCCCCTCCCTTCCCCTCCCCTCCCCTCCCCCCGCCCCCTAACTCTAACATAATCGTAATTTCACTTTGGCGAACCTTTTTTTTTTTTTTTTTTCTCCACGGTTTCAGGTTACGCGGGAAGGTGTGTTTTTCCGGATGCCCAGGTGTTCGTGTTCCTACCTGCCCGTATCATTGGTAATTGCCGGGTTGGTGTGGTGTGATGTGGTGTGGTAGTGTGGTGAGGTATGTAGTTAGTTAGTGTTGGTGATGTGGTGTGGTGGGGTATTTTGATGTGGTGTAGACTACTGATTATCGTTTGATGGGGTGATATGGTGTGGTGTGGTGTGGTGTGGTGTGGTGTGGTGTGGTGTGGTCGTCATTTGGTGTGCTGTGGTGATGTGGACTGGAATATTATGGTTAGGTGCGTGTTGATGTGGTGATGGTGTGGTTTGGTGTCAATGGTGTAATGGTGTGGTGTAGATGTGATGCTTTTGTGGCGATTGAAGGTGATGATGACTGTGGTAGTAGTAGTGTTACGTTGACCAAGGTTTTCCGTATCTTAACCCATCTCTCTCTCTCTCTCTCTCTCTCTCTCTCTCTCTCTCTCTCTCTCTCTCTCTCTCTCAAATAATCAGACACTTAAACCAGTCATTCCAGTTTTTATTCAAGCCCACTAATGATAAACACAAACTCGTAAAAAATCATCAAATACCCCCATCTAAACAGCGCCAATTAAATCACTCCAAACCACCCTTGCTTAACGACCTAGGGGCCATTTGGAATATGGGCTAATAACAGTGCATTGTCTAGTATCTGATTGCTTAGAGACACCGCCTTACACTCTATAATTAGCTATTAAATTGGGCGTAATTATCGTGGCAGGGTCATTGTTAAATAGGGGTCAGCTTGATATAATTTCGAGAGGAGGTGTAGGTGGTTATGGTGTTAATGGTATGGGTGATAATGGTGATAAGGTGTATGGTAATGGTAATGGTGTTGTTGTTGTTGGTGATGCTATTATTAGTGTTCCTTCTACTGCTAGTATTATTATTGTTGCAACTACTACTGCTACTACTGCTGCTGCTATCACTGTTATTACAACTAGTACTGCTACTGTTACTACTACGCATCATCAGCATCGTCATAATCCTCCCTCTCCTCCTCCTCATCATCATCATCATCATCATCATCATCATCATCTCATTCAAGCTGACACGCAAAATATTAACCGAGGAAAATTGGTCATTTCAGGTCGCTCCAGGGGCAATCGGAATTTCTTTACTGGGGGAAACTTTTTTTCTTTTTTTTTGTGGTCGCTCCCTAAAATTTAATAGACTCTTGGAGGATGTCTGGGGCTGATTACACCTGAGTATTATCTGGCGTCTTGCACCTGATTCACACCTTCATGCTGTGTCTTCCTGTTCTTATATTTTCTTGTATATTTTTTTGTCTCCTTTTATTTTATTTTTTTTCATCTGCTTATTATCCAGTTTCTTGTGGCTGCTTCACACCTTCACAGACTATTCTCGCTACTCTTCTTCTTGCTTTTATTAATCTTTATTTTTCAACATTTTCTTTATTCAAACGTCAACACACAAATAGAGCCAAAATAAATAAATAAACAGGTAAATAGGGTTTCCGGTATATGTCGTCTTCTACCTTCTTCAAGTGCTCATGCTCTGTCTTCCCCTCCCTTGTCTTCCTTTATTTTTTTTCTCAGTTTTTATTTACATCCCTTTTAACTTTATTATAGAAATAGAAGCAAAAATGAAAATGATACAGATGTTTCATTATTTTCTCCATCTTCGTACGTTCATGATATGGCTTCGTTTCTCCTTTTTTTTCTCTCTCTCTATTTTCTTTTTTCAGTGTTGGCATTTACCTAAGAATGTAAGCAATAAAAAGAAAAAGAGATAAAGAAACACGTAAGAATGTGCATTTTCTGGCTTTTCGCATTTCGTCCTACTTTCCTTGTTGTCTCCTCGTCTGCCTTTTTTTTTTTTTATATTCTTTCCAATATTTTCCCCTACTTTACTTTTTTCCTACATGGACAAACAACACAATGTAAAAAATATAATTATATCATTCGGTTTCCTGTCTCTTTTCTCACACGTTCCTTGATTCTCCATATATATTTTTTCCTTTCTCATGCATAGGCCCAAGAACACCAACAGAGAGTAGAAATGATACAAAAAATACTCAGTCTAGTTTCTTGTACCTCCTTCTCACGTCATGTATGTCTTTCCTTCTTCTTTACCTTAGTTTTCACAAATTTTTCTCTCTGTAGCGCATAGACACAAAAATACAGTTAACACCTTGAATACATTTTGTTTTTTACCTTCCCACACCTTAATTATCTATCTTCCTTCTTTTCTTTCTTTCTTTCTTTTTTTTTTTTTGTTGTTTACATTCTCACTCACGAGCACAAAATGAAAGTGGCACAAACAAATATATTGTTTTCTGTTTCCTTGGGCCTTCCTTACACGTTCAGCGTCTACCTTCTCTTTTCGTTTCTTTTTTTTTTTTCCTTTGTATTTTCCTCATACCTTCCTTTCACATGCACACACACAAGGAAATATTTTATCATTTTAATCTTTACCCTTTGCTAATGTTCATGGTCTGTGTTATATTTCAGTTCTATTTTCTCTTCCTCCCTCTCTTGTTCGCTGAGTTACATGCGCATGCAAAAGAAAAAAAATGATCTCTGTTTTTCTTTCGTTTATCACCTCTCTCAGTGCCTCTGCCAAGGAGTTTTATTTATTTATTTATTTTTTATTCGACTTGTCTTTCTGTCTGTTTGTATGACCTTTAGTAACACTATGAAAAAACTACTGGATGAAATGGTACAAAATTTGGAATAAAGATGAGGGACCATCGGAAGAACAAGTATTCAAAATTTGGGTGAAGAAAGTCAAAGGTCAGGGTCTCTCTCTCTCTCTCTCTCTCTCTCTCTCTCTCTCTCTCTCTCTCTCTCTCTCTCTCTCTCAGCGTCCATAATCTGTCTTCCCGTCCATTCTGTCTTACTTTCTTCCCTGTCTTTATTTTCCTACTTCTGTCTCATAATCTGTCTTCCTTTCCGAGCTCTGAGTTACTCTCTTTTCATATTCATCTTTCTGCTCACCCCTTTTTAGTTTAATATTCTGTATCCATTTCCTTTCCTAGTTCCTTCTTCCGTATTATTTATTTTTTTTTTTTCACCTTTTGTTCATAATCTATCATTCCGCCATCTTGTTACTTTGCCTTTTTTTTTTTTTTTCTTTCCTTCTCATTATTTGCTTACGTTTTGCTCGATTTTTGTCTTTCTTTTTCGTGCTTATTCCTCATCCCTTCGTTTTTTTCCCTTAGTCGTTATATTTTTTCTTTTTCTTAATTTGTTGAATAGAGCTAAAAACATGAAATACAGTAGGGTATTACTGAAAAGTGGCTGCTTTAACTTTCCTGTTCCCGATTCACCCCTTTAAGACTGATGATGATGATGATGATGATAATAATAATAATGATTGTTACTCCCTGCATACGAGGTAACAAAAAAGATATTTTTATAGCGCCCTTTTTTTATTCTATTCTTCACACACTCAGGTAGTCTCTCTCTCTTATTTTTTTTTATCTTCTTTCTTTACATATTTACGCATGGCACAATGAAAATAAACATGCACATATTCATAGCATCTTTACATATTCAAGGAAGGTTCTCGCTTCCCTTCCATTTTTTTTTTTTTTTTTTTTTTACTCATATTTTCTTTCCTCCTCACTTTTTCACGCCTGCGCACACAGAAACAGAGACTGACAAGGGTGTGTGAATATTTAACATGCGTTTTTTTCTACTTGCTTTTGCCACTTTCATGGTTTTTTCTCTCTTTTCTTTAGGCTGTCGTGCTCTCTTTCCTTTCCACTAGTGAAGTCTTCCACACGCAAGCACAAAATAATCAGAGGCGTGCCAGTATATGTAGCAAGTCTATTTTGTTTTGCAGCTTCAGACATTTTTTTGTTGCTTTTCCCTTAACATTTTAAAATCTTTCCTTTGTTCTTTTCTCTCCACTTTTTTTACTCATGCGCACACGTACACAGACAGAGGATAAACTGACACACACTTATATCTTCTTAATCACCAGGTTTTATTTCACAGGCTTCACACTGCCCTGATTCAATCTATTTCTTTTACCTTTTCTCTCGCCCCACCATCCTTCACTCTCTAACGCATAAGCACACAGTCACCGTCAGAGAAGTGAAGCATGACCCCCAGCACACACACACCTCCGTAGCCACCATTAGCGGGCCAGACGCAAGGGCTCAAAAGCACATAAGGCCCATGACTTGCACGCCCCAGACCAACAAGGGCTTCTCAGGATCATTACTCAGGTGCAAAAAGCCAGAGCACACGCCGACACCACTCCACACACAGATTAACAGCCATTTTAACCCTTCAGATGATCACAGGACACTTAGCCACATAAATCAGCGAGCATTTTAACCCCCTGAATGATCACTGGACACTTAGCTACATAAAAGCGTCTGAAGGCAGCAGGAATGAGATACTTAAGTGGTCACTGATGATGAAAGGGTTAAATGGAAATAGTTTTAAAGAGCTTTTAATATCAAGCTGAATAGATAAGATGATTGGAGAAGTGAGGGAGAACCGAAAATACACAATTATTTTGCTCTTAAAAAAAAAATGGATTGACGTGATTATGAGGCAACGCTTTGTGAGGCTGTCCTTTATAGTGTAATTCGTTTTCTAGATCTAAAATTTCGCATCGGCGGCCATGAATGAAGTCTGGGATTAGGCGCCTGGTACTAGAATAGAAGAGATAATAGGTTTGCCACGTTCTTGAAGAGTAGTTAGGTGGATGTAGAGAAACGTAAAAAAGTGTTGTTCATATGTTTTTCTTGGAACAGCTTTGTATGAGGCATAGAATTACGAGAGTTTTTTTTTACTTTTAGGTCATCAAAAGCAGCTCTCGGACAATCTCTCTCTCTCTCTCTCTCTCTCTCTCTCTCTCTCTCTCTCTCTCTCTCTCTCTCTCTCTCTCTGTTTCGTTTAACTGAAAAAAAAAGTCTGGATTTTCTTATAATTTTCTAAGTGGTGTCCAAGTTAGTCAGAATGAAACTAGATTGATTTTTTTTTTTTTTTTTTTTTTTTTGCGTTTAATAGGGCAGGTTTCTCTTTTGGGTGATTAAAATGATCATCGGTAGCCAGGTATATTCCCTGTAATATGTGACGTCATACTCAACAACTTCTCCACAACCCTACAGTATTTATTTTAAGTACCAGCATCTTATGAGACACTGCCTGATCTTACAGTACCACTTATACTTTTTTTTTTTTCCTGAAACGTTTGGCCTTGCATGCTGAAGTCAAGGTGCGGGAATTCGTGCCTGCGCCTTGTTCCATGTCGGCGCAGTACGGAACACGGTGTAACAAATGACGAACACGGCCCGACACACGTACCTCGACACGACCTGCACCCAGAAGTGGCATGACCCGTGGCACCCCAGTCCTATGTTCCCGCATTTTGAAGATTATTTTTTAGTTATTTTTTTTTCTTCTTCACCAGTTTCCTTCTTTTTTTGTGGCACGTAATTATTCTTTTGTATATTGTGTTTGTCTGTGTTGGTAATGGCAGCGGTTTGTTTTCATGGGGTTAGGAGGCTCGCTAATGATACTTCTATACCCCTCATTCTGGAGAGGGACGCCTTCTGGGGGTGGCACTGATATGGCCGGATGGTGGTGCTGCCTGGGTATACAAACGTCCCTCAGCTCCTGGCATTTCCTCCTGACCAGTCGCTATTCCCGCACAAAGCACGGTAATCCCATCTGTTTTGGGTGTATTTTTTATTATATCCAGTTGTCTCCAGAAATTATATTCAGCTTAACGAGATTTTACAAACTGGAGGAGATAAAGTGGATTTGGCCTTGACTGACAGCGTCAATACGAGATCATTCCTTATTCGAATATTATTGGCTTGAGGTAATATATAAACAAAAAATAAGAGGTAAATGTTTGTGTGTTTATTTTTTCCCACTGAGGACATCAACAACAACAACAACAACAACAGCATCACCAACAACAGCATCACCAACAACATCAACAACAACAGCATCACCAACAACAGCATCACCAACAACATCAACAACAACAACAAGCAGCTCAGTCGATAAGAACACTAGTCAGTCTCGTCGGCAAAGGAGGCTGCGAACATTTCATCCTTAACTTTTTTTGTTGTTGTACATGTGATCACGTTATCTTCACTATTCCCAGGCGTAGATTCAACAGTGCTGCTAAGAGTTCGGATGTTAGGAATTACTTGGAAATTTGTGTGTGTGTGTGTGTGTGTGTGTGTGTGTGTGTGTGTGTGTTTTGTATCTAGACCATAAACCCTTTTTCAGTACGTGGATATGCTGAAATTAAGAGACAAGGAAGGGATGCGAGGGAGCCTTCTAAACCCGCGAGATTACGGGTCTTCGTCTCTGGGTGAACAACAGCGGGATTCACTTACCTTTGGCCCCTGTCTTGTACCTCTTAAGGCGTAATGGCGTCGGAGTGGAGTGTGACAAGGATAACACAGGTCCGGTTGCGTTTATCATCATTATGCGGAGGAGGGTGAGGAGGTGGTGATGGGGAGGTGGGGAGGAGAGAGTGAGAAGAGAGAGATTTGTGCAGAGGAAAAGGGAGAGAGTTTTGGGAGAGCACGGTGGAAGAAAAGGACCAGAGAGAGAGAGAGAGAGAGAAAAGTGTGGCAATCTTAGAGCTAAAGAGATAGAGAGTGAGGAAGTGGTTGCTGCTGTTATTTACGAGTTAATGATGAGAATTGTTACGAGATACTGAAAGGCTGGTATGTTGTAGTGTGATGGTGATGATTGTGGTGAATGGTATTGGTGATAGTGATGGATGTGGTGAATGGTAGTGGTAATAGTGATGGATGTGGTGAATGGTAGTGGTAATAGTGATGGATGTGGTGAATGGTAGTGGTGATAGTGGTGGATGCGGTGAATGGTAGTGGTAATAGTGATGGATGTGGTGAATGGCAGTGGTGATAGTGATGGATGTGGCAGTGGTGGTGGTGTTAATAGTGATAGGAGGGATGATAAGTATAGTATGTGTCGTGGGTGAGGTGGTTTGGTGATAATGGGGAATGTGGTTATGATGGTAATGGATACTGTTTTGATGATGCATATGGTAGTAGTAGTCGTAGTAGTAGTAGTAGTCGTAGTAGTAGTAGTAGTAGTAGTAGTAGTAGTAATAGTAGTAGAGTAACCCGGGTCTATCTGGCCGAACAGTCCCATCAATCGGAGGCATGCAATTGCTCCTGCAGGGTTCTGTGTGGAGGTTTAGTTCCTGGATGGACGCCACATTTGCGTCTTTCCACTCAGTTAACAGGAGCACCATATTAGAATCCACATCACCCCGTTACTTGATTATATGGTTACCACCCAGCGGTGTACGTGGGGTTACAGGTGAAAATAAATGTAGTATTGGTGATGGTGTGTGGTGATGGTGGTGGAAGTTATGATGATACTAATGACGAATGAGGTGATCGCTATGGTGACGGGGCAAGTAGTGTAGTGGTATGGTCATGGATGTGGTGATAATGAAGTTAAATGGTGGTGGTGAATGGTGGTGATGGTAAGGGTGAATGTAATGATGATGATGATGATGTGGATGGGCGCTGTCTAGGGTGGGGGTGGTAGGGTGGGAGAGGGTGGGGGTAGTGGGGTTGATGGGGGGGACGATGATAGGTGACTGGGGTGGATGTTAAAGGGAGTGTGAAATTTGTTGATGCTGTTTCTAGTTTTTCGAATTTTGTACTTTCTCTTCCTTGTGTCTACATCCAACTTCACTGCCTCAAAAGATGGGATGATGATGATGATGATAGTGATGATGATGATGATGATGATGATGTGTGAGGAAAGGTAGATATAAATGAGCAGCTGTCAGTTGCCCCGTATATGGGTTAATAATAATAATAATAATAATAATAATAATAATAATAATTTCACAACTATGGCTCTATCCTAATCCAAATAAAGTCGTTTGATGATAGCAAGAATAATATCAATAAATCAATCTTTTCGAAGAGATAAAAGGAGCTTGCCTCAGCCTTCCTTCTAGATCTCTCCTCATCCTTCCTTCTAGATCTCTCCTCATCTGAATAAAATCGTCTGACATAATATAAGCATCGAGACCTTTTGTACACACATTCCAATATAGAAGTGTAGTGATACATAAAACTTAAAGCAATTCTAAACACACACACACACACACACACACACACACACACACACACGCACAGTTACCCAGTCTTATACGGTCACTCATTCTAGTATAGATTATGAAGTTGCCACTCTGTCTGTCTGTCTGTCTCACTGTCTCTCTCTGTCTCTGTCTCTGTCTGTCTCTCTGTCTCTCTCTCTCTCTCTCTCTCTGAACACGTAACTTGCACAGTCCACCACAACTCTCATAAATCACTCCCCCCCTTCCCCCATCTGCCCCCTCTCTTTCCTCTCCAAGTACCACCTCTGACCCTCTCTCACTTCTCCCTCTTTCTCTCACACCTCCCACTCACTTTCCTCTTCTCTCACCCTCTCGCCCCCCCCCCTTCCTTTCCCTCTCCCCCTTCTTTCTCCCTTCTCATTTCCATGCACTTTCTGGCCCTTCTTACTCCCCTCCCCTCTCCCTCCTCTCACACCCTCATCTCTTTCCTCCCCTCTCCTCTTCCCCTTTCGTCCTTCTCACATTGTCATTTCACGCCGCCCTCTCCCCTCTCTTCCCCCACTCTTTCACTCCACTCACTTCCCCACTCACTCCACCCACTCCCCCTTATCTTTTCCCCTGTCGTATTTTTGTCTCTTAACTCAATCCCTGCTCGTCCAGTTGCTCCTCCGGTTATCTTCATCAGCAGTATCCTCCTCCTCCTCCTTCTCCTCCTCTTCCCATTAACAAGTACATTTTTCCATGTTAAATGCTTCCAAACAGCCTACCTCTTATTAAAACCCCCATTATGAACACACAGTCACCAAGATATCACCTTCATTTTAACACCTAGCAAATTGATGCATAATGACTGTCTTAGCACCGCCGCAGCACTGTTAGAGCACCGTTTTCAGTAGCAATATCACCATTAACTTATCGTGTGGAGATAAAAATTGCATCGCTGTACTGAACTGGTGAACAAAGGAGAAGGACTTCAGCCAATCACCATCATCACACACCAAACTTCACGCATAACCAAACTGAACATCACTTTATAGCCAGTTAAAATGCAGACACCCTCACCACTGAACGAACCACGCATCACCACCAGTACCACCACCATCATCACCACATCATCACCTCAGCTTGCCTCTCGTACACTCCTCCAAGTCTCATCACCATCCAGCAGAGCACATTCTCCAGACACCTCATCACCACTTGACACATTGCGGACACCACCCATCACGCCTCACTTCACGCCTTGTCAGCACCATCATCATTCCCACTTCATCACCACCCGACTCCCTCCTGCTTCTCTAACCCACATCACCACCTTACATATCATCTCCACGACCAGCCATCACATTTCAGACACTTTCACCACCACCCGACGTATTTCAAACACCTTTACATCACTACCACACCCATCACCACCGCCACTCCATCACCACCATTCTCATCATCACCACCACCACGCCACAAACCAACATTCTTTTCTCCACTCCCCCTACCTTCACATCCCCACTCCCTCCACCCATTCCCACCACACACACCCTCCTCCTCCACCCCTCGCCACACGACCCTCCTGTCGCTGTCAGCCACAAGTCGCTTATCTTTACGAGAACCCGAGCAGGAGGTATAAAGCCAGCCATTGCTCAGTCCTGGGATGTCTTCATGTTGCCGCTTTTACATCCACCAATACCGAAAATATCCACACACACAAAAAAAAAAATCATTGAACTCTCCTAAACCAAAATTCGACAGTCACCTCTTCTTTTAAAACTCTTCCTTCTCCTCAGTAAAAAGTCCTGGAACTCTCCTAAACATTAATTGAAAGTCACACGTTCCCTTACACTTTTCCATCTCCGTGAAGCCCTCGCTAAAATGCCTCGTAAACATCTTTAAATAAATAAGTTAATAAATAAATAAAACTTATGCCTGGAAATCATCATTTGTCTTCGTATATTGTGCGTTTATCCCATGACTTGGTGGGACATAGTGTTTTCGTAATGATAATGATGATGATGATGATAATGACTGTTCAATATAGGCCTTAGTATTTGGGGGAAATGTCGCTGCAGGCGGCTTCTTTTTGTTTATAATTTGATGGTACGCACCATCCATGCACCCGATGTAGTGTTAAGCAAGTACTCTTCAATTAAAATAAAACCAGAAAACCGTTGGATGCGTTGACTGGTACCCACATAAGCAGTAAACAGATGCCTGTGATCTAGTGATTATTCCCTCCAGCCGGTTGTGATTCTTACTGTGTCGAGTCCAAGGGGTCGTTGAGGTTTATTGCTTTACACACTGCCACTTAGGGGCGAGTAACAGGTCACCCTCACCTAAAATGTCTAGCCTGAATACCCTAGTCCTAGTTTTCAGCATTCTTGATAGAGCAGTACAGGTTTATGCCGGTGGACAGGCTGACAGACTCTGGTTACTACAGGATGATTTAATTCGGATTAGGAATAGCCTCTCGAACGTTAGCAGATCCTCAATAGCCATCAGTAACATGGATTTACAGGCTGGAAACTGAATCCCATTACTATTATAAAGAAGGTTAGGGTCATTAATCGGTATGGCCTTTGACCCTACCTTGCCCTGCCTCTCCCTCTCTCATCCTCTCTCCCTCAATCCCCTCCCTCTTTCCTCTTTACTCTCCCCCTCCCTCCGCACCCTTTCCTTTCCCACCTGCTCTTCCTCCCTCCCTCCCATATCAGAATTGCAAAACCACCTCGGAGTGCTTGACAATGAAAGGCTTTTTTTCACCACTAATTTCCATTCCACCTGGTTTTCCACCTACCTCATCTTCATTTCCCAAGCTCTCTCTCTCTTTCTCTCTCTCTCACACACACACACACACACACACACACACACACACACACACACACACACACACACACACACACACACACACACACACACACACACACACACACACACACACACACACACACACACACACACACACACACACACACACACACACACTCTCTCTCTCTCTCTCTCTCTCTCTCTCATCAGAATTGCAAAACCCTCTCCATTCTGAACGCCTCGTCCTTCTCCTTCAGTCCCTGGTGCCACAGACAATCCATTACCTCTCTCTCTCTCTCTCTCTCTCTCTCTCTCTCTCTCTCTCTCTCTTCTGTCTTCGGTCGCTGTCGAACCGTTTATATTCAGTCAGCCAAGCGCATAATTATCCACTGAAGGTGCGCACGTGTGATGTCTGACTGTTGCTGTTGGCTGTGCATTTTAAGTGGGTGGGGGTACGTGAGTGAGTGGGTGGAGTGTTCGTAAGTGAGTGGGTGGAGTGTTCTTAAGTGAGTGGGTGGGGTGTACTTAAGTGAGTGGGTGGGGTGTGTGTAAGTGAGTGGGTGGGGGTAGTTCAGTGAGTGGGCGGGGTGTACGTAAGTGAGTGGGTGGGGTGTGCGTAAGTGAGTGGGTGGGGTGTACGTAACTGATCGTCAGCTTGTTAAACAGGCGACATTGCAGGTGTTTGGGGGGAAAGGGGAAGTGTATGAGGGAAGGGATGTTAGGAAAGGAAGAAGAGGAGGACCGAGGACGAGACGGTGGGGGAGTGTGTGAAGGAGGGGTGTATGAGTGTGAGGTTAGAAGAAGAAGTAGGTCAAGGGCGAGATGTTGTGAAGTGTAGTTGGCAAAATAAGTGTCTGAGAACAATATGGGGAATAGAGGAAAGAAGGTGAGATGAGTCCAGAAAGATTTATTACTAATAGGGACACAAATGCCTGGAGGATCTTTGTCTAGGTCGCCCCTCACAAAATACAGCATCAGTAATTAGTCACACAGATAAAATTAATGTATACCAAGGGTTTTTGCTGACAAGGAATAGATTAATATAATGAGATTTGTAGACAGCCAGTAGGAGTGCAGGCTTCAGACCCGAAATCTCTACAGACCATCGCAAAAAAAAAAAAAAAAAAATCCTATCTCGTGGGTTTAGCAGGCTCACCAATCACACCTGTACAGTTCATTTCTGCGTGTGGGTATTTCTACACGTGGGTCCTTTATGCTCTCTTGTATGTCATTTTGTGCAAGATGTATCGATAATTAACGCCTGTCTGGACGCTATTTTTTTCTCTCATTTATTCATGTCATTATCCACACCATGTTACTTAGGTCAGAGGAGACTTCTCGATCGGGAGAGATTAAAAATAGACTTTAATAAACCCGTCATTACTAAAATCCTTCTTAGCTTGAGCGTCCTCCTCAGTATATAGAAAATAAAATGAAGCAAAATAACTCCTTTCGTTGAATGAACTTTGAGAAATGAGTTACTTAATAGAGAATGTTAAATAGTTGAGGAAAGGTCATGCAGTCTAAAGAGAAATGCATATAAATTAGTTTTTCATATGGAGCGAATTGAAAGTAAAAAGTCGACTACATTTGAGTGTATGAGACTGGTGGGGTTGTGAAGAAGAAGAAGAAGAAGAAGAGGAGGAGGAGGTGGAGGTGGAGGAGGAGGAGGAGGAAGAGGAGGAGATGGAGGAAGAAGGAGAAGAAAAGAAGACAAAGAAGAACCAGAACAAGAAAAATCCTCCCACTTTCAGTATTAGATGTAATCGGACAGAGTTAGCATAATCAGAGAGTGGAAAAAACTAGGCACATATAGCAGATACAAAAAAGAAAATAGATAAGATAAAGAAAAAATAATAGTAAAGCAGAAATCCTACACCAGTTATTATTTAATCAAGGAGAAGGCGGATTTAAAGATTATGCATATGAGTTAGTTTATGGCCGCTGGTAAGAAGTGGATCGTTTTTACTAGATTTTTTAAAACTGAACTGGTAATTCAAGAACCACGAGGGATGGGCAAAATATCTACTTGAATCTGATGTATTTTTGTAGTTAATTCATGCTATTTTTATGCAGTTCTGTTTAGCACAGTAGAGTCCCCGAA